>NC_136469.1:41704378-42131878 GCF_902686455.1 Sciurus vulgaris | reverse complement strand
CTCAGCCTAAACTAATTACTACGAGGCAGCTGGCAATTTGACAGGGAGAGACAAGCTGACAGCTTTTCCTCAAACATCAAGCATGCACTGTGTTTCCAGTGCCAACCCGGATTTGACATTTAATTTTAAAAAAGTATCTTAACATAGGTCTCCACAAAAAAAAAAAAGAAAAAAAAAAAAAAAAAAAACTAGGCTGCTGCAACAAAATCAATTTTGTCTTATTTAAAGCTGAAAAAGCTTAATGCCCAAAAGGCAGAATTTTTATAAGAAAAATATCACTGCTGTACCCCTGAGAATACTGAGAGTATTAAAAATAATGCATTTTGACTAGTTTAGGGTATTGGACTTGGCTTAGGAGTACAGATAGTAATAGTGTTTATTAAAAAGTTGAACTACTGTAAATAAAAAATATTGCTATAACTGGTTAGTAATTTGCACAAAAGTATCATTGGCTTCATTATAAAAATGCATTTATACACATATACACATGCACAAAGGCCTCTGCACATATATGTGTGTGTCTATATATGTGCTCATAAAAATGTTTCTAGAAACAGAAATGAGACTTCATGCATTCTTACATATATATGCATTCTTACTATAACATATTAAGTAATAAGCAAAATCAGTACAGTCTTATAACATCAACCTAATCAAATGAAAAGTTGATATATTTAAATATGTTAAGATGATTTTTAAGAAAGTCTTATTGTACAAGTAATATTTTAGTAATATGCTATTTAGTGGTCGAGGCTTATTTGTAGGTGATTGCTTACAGAATGAAGAAAACATTTTTTATTAGCCATTTTATTTCAAAATATTCAGAATATGATGAAAAATAAGACAAATTTAAATTGTAGCTAAAATTTCACTTGCCATAAAATAAATTGTACTGTCTTTATCACTGGATAGCAGGTACCCAGTTACAAATTTCAAATCCCACTCACAGTTCATGATTACTCTTGTTGGATCTTTAGTAATCCACTTTGCACTACCAGCACCCACACTTGGGACTACTTTATATTACTGAGCAGCCAGGAAGAGTTTCCTAGAAAGTTCTTCTCTGAATAATTTTAGGTTAGAGCTTAACAAAAGGAGGAATCTGGGCATGTCTGGAAGAAGTTATAATTCCTTCAGAAGGTCATAATGGCCACATACTGAGTCTTTTCTAAATTCTACTACAGTTCCTGCTTCTCTTTTATAAACTAAGACTTAAGTATCGCAGCAACTTCCCAAACAACACTGGAGTCCTCCTACTCACTGCTTCTGGCTGAAGACATCAGTGACTTCTGGGATCTACTGACCTTCATCATCAACCCTCCTCTCACCAACTCTCCCACCCCACCCATCTTTTCATATTCCCATCATACCAACCTTCTATATTAAGCCCTTATTTTCTCAGTCTTTAGAGCAATTCTGGTTTCAAACCTAACTCAGAATATATACCTTTTTTTTTTTAAAAAAGTAAAATATATGTTATATATTAAACTTCACGATAGTGTGAATTAAGGCAGGACTGACCACAATATCTAAAAGCATGATTCAATCATCTGAAATTTTTCCTTCTTTTAGACTTAAATGATTTCAGTAACAAATCTTGATGGTCCTTGAGGGCAAAATTTTCTTTTTTATTGCCCAAAGTGCTAATTCTCTAAACTTCTCTCAGTCACATACATGGTGGTGTGAATAAAGAATATTGGACAAGACCATTGACCATGACCAAATCTTTATCATAGGTATTAACATGCTCATACCTTGATTACAATATTCTCCCAAAATGGAAGACTAAATACCTTGCACTAAGCTATTAGGATATAAAAAGGTATTTTCAAATTAGCAACAATATTACAAAAAAAAAAAAATCGAATTGATCTATTTCACAACTGGCTATTATCTTGTCTTCTCCACTCTACTATAAAGTATTTTGAATGCCAAGATCAAACTACTCACTTAAATAATCAGTTTTATTCTCTCAATCATATACTTATCATAGTCCTTTAGCCAGGTATGTATTTTATAAAATTCTAAGTAATAGTAATAAAAAAGTGAAGACACACAAAGTTTGAAAAAGGATCTTAAAGGAAAAATGAGTTATATTTTGGTAAAATTTTGTATTTACATAATTGATAGGATCTAACCACAGTTACAAAAATAAAAAAGAAAGAAAATTATTCCTGCCTTTAAACATGAGGCCATAATGAGTCTCTTTTAATGATCTCACTCTTTCTCTCACACACATGCACATACTTATAAAACCACACGCTTAAGATTTACATGTTACAAACTAACTCCATATGCTTTATAACCTTTATCTCAAAAAATAATTCTCTGATATTGGTGAGAGAAATACTCAGTATTTATGTAATTAAATGCAGACTTCTGAAATCTTAGTCTCTCATGAAGGCTTTGATTTCCATCTCTAACAGTTTTCCTCTCCCTTCACTGTGGGCTCCCTGTATTCTACAGGGATATTTGCCACAGCCGTGTTAACACTTAATTTTACTTAAAATAGTGCCCCCTTATCCTCAGTTCCTTTTCCATGGTTTCAGTTACCTATGGTCAAACCTGGTATGAAAAATACTCAATAAAAAAATCACAGAAACAACTAATTCACACCTCAAATAACTTTTATTACAGTACAGTTTTATAATAACTTTATTATTGTTATTAATCTCTTACTATATCTATTTTATAAATGAAACTTCATCATATATATATTTCACATATACAAAAAATATCATTTATATACAATTCAGTACCATCTGTAATTTCAGGTATTCATTGGGGGTCCTGGAGCACATTCCCCACAGAAAAGAGGGGACAATTATATTTCTTTACTGTCGCCCCTATTTCACTGTACACTTATTGCAGAAAAAGGAAGCTTCAACTCCCAATGAAAGCTGAATGAATAAAAAACAGAGGAACAGGTTTCTTTTCTATAAAGATGAAAGCACTAGTGTCATCTTATAATGAAAAGAATGATAAACAGATATTGAAGAAATCTCTGAGTAGACTATTCCACATTAAGAACACAGGTCAGGTGAAATGCACAAGGAAGATGATTTCAGACAATGGTGAGAAAGCATGTTTTTGTTCCTTACCTTTGTTCTAGAATAGGCAGTGTACTTCTTTCTTACACCCCTTTTTACATGTCCTAATATACATTAATCTCATTATAATAACAGCAATCTTGTATTTTATACCTCTTAGGTAGACCTGTAAGAGGTTTTGGCTAGAGAAAAATTGGAAAAAATATAAAAAATAATCTGGGGAAGATGATGAAGGCCCTCTTTGTGACGGCATGACTGAGACCACAAGGTTTATACATTTTCAAAGTTCTGGTACAGAACTGAGCTGATTTTGTCCACCACACTTTTTCACTATAATTTTCTATGTCATATAGGGCCCAGAACAACAGAGCCAGTTGTCCAAATATTGAAAGTACTTGAACCATGAGCACCAAATAAACTTTTCCTCTTTAAAATAATACTTGTCAGGTCTTTTGGTTGCAGTAGGGTGCCAGGGTCCAGCCCTAGCAGGGGTCATAGTGGTCTCAGGTGACGGAGTAGGCATCGGTGCAGTGGAGAACAAAGCAACACAAATTCAAGGAATAAATGCTAAGTTCTAAATTTTATTTTTCCCAGCCAGCTTTTTATACATTAAAAGGTAGGCAGTTACACATGTTTTTTCAGAATAGGAAAAGGTCACAAGGAGAAAAGCAAAAATATTTTGTATAATCATTACTAGACTAGACAATGAAGTATTCTAATTATTCTATAATTGTTTACTTGTGATAACTTATAAGTAAACAATAAGACATTAATATTTAACTAATCATAAAGGTTAAAGCAAGTTCAGCAGGGTTGAATAAACGTCAGTCGTGTGACTACTGCTGTAGTTAATAAATGTTAGATTAAACTAACAATAATATCATCTTATACTGTGTGAACTTAGCATTGAGAAAACTTTTTTTTCCCTTTATTTCTTCTGTTCCTGTTAATCCTTCCTGATGGAGTTGGAGTTATTTGCCTACGTGTTTCAGGTCATCTGAGAGTAGTCAACAGGGGATCAGCAGCTAGAATCTGATTTTGTATTTTCTCATAGCAGTCTTGGTTACTCAGAATTTCATAGCAAATGACTAAATCTGAAATCACTGTTCCATTAGAAGTCTGGTTTTTATGTTTTAACCCTGGTTCTGTTAAGACCTTTATTTTCAGGAAAAACACAAAAAATATTAATAGTAAACCTACACATATTAAACAAACAAGGAAGGAAAGCCACAACCCAAATTCCCAATGAGATGAAACATCTTTATCACTCAGCAGAATCTTTGTCACGCACTAAGGGGAATTACAAGTGGCATAACAGCAGGGAAAAAGTTGAATCTAGTGATCCAGATAAAAATAGTTGAGTTTTCAATTAGTGAAATGGAAGATTAGAGAAGAAAAAGAATATCAGAGGAAGTCAAAGTGTTAAATTTGTAACTATTCATGGTTAATTGAATGTAGATTTCATGGAGAACAACAAGGCTAGAAGTGACTTGGGCAATTGGTGGTGGTTTTACAGCCCGAGAGAGATTATCTGGAAGTCAATGGTATTTACAACATATTTGAAATTCCACCAATAGTCATGAAAACTTCAAGAGTATATACAAAGAGAAGAGAAGTAGGGTAAAGTCAAGTCCTGAGGAACAGAAAATACAATAGGTATGAGTAAGAATATGGAAGTAGATTAAAATTCAAGAGAGTATGGTGATACAAAGGCTAAGAGGAAAGTTTTTCAATAACAGAGTGCTTGAATTTAAACTTTGCTAAAACCCCAACTATAGTGCAGAGACAGACGTGCTTAATTAACTTTGCAGGGCATTCAGCAATACTATTACAATAGTGATACAAAGGAGACAAGGAAGATAAAGGACTGAGTGATAAATTTTGACTAGGAACATGTTTCTGTGTATACTTCCTGGAAAAT
Source organism: Sciurus vulgaris (assembly GCF_902686455.1). Classification (NCBI taxonomy): domain Eukaryota; kingdom Metazoa; phylum Chordata; class Mammalia; order Rodentia; family Sciuridae; genus Sciurus; species Sciurus vulgaris. Next base: position 42,126,907 of record NC_136469.1, on the reverse strand, counting down.
AGCAATAACTAAACCAGGGGCTGTTAAACACTTTCAATCACACATCTACCTTTGTAAAACTAAAATTGAACATGATTATCATGTTTATTTTAGAACAGAATGAATATCAGAGTTGGTGGAAATGAACTTTAAGTTTTGTTTATTTGAAATAAATCAGTCCAGAAATAAATAGAGAATATAGTGAGAATATATAGATGAAATAAAATTTTGGAACCCAACAGTGAAATCTGAGGAAAAGAATTTTGTTTTTAAGAGAGGACATTTTTATTATCATATCATAACTTTCTGTGCTATACTTAATCCAATGTTTAAGAAAGATTCAAAGAGACTGAGTTTTACCATTGCAAAAATATATATTGAAAAAATTAGCTATTAAGAATGTACTAATAACACTTTCCTAATATAGATTATAAAACTGATTCAGTTATTATGTGACTCCATGTCTGCAGACATCAGCTAAAAATTCTTCTATTGATGAAACTTTTCCTAAACTTAAGAATTTCATTCAATTCTGGAAATTACCATCAGGGACATCTAAAAGCAGTTTTAGCAATCCCCAGTTTATGACTAAAATTTTAAAATGTTGAAAAAATTGAATATTTAAGAATAAGAATACACATTGTATTATTTTGATTAGGAAATGAAATATTGAAAACAATGCACTCCAATTGGGAAATAATGAGTATTTTTTGTTAAGATAAGAATTATTCAATGAGTCATTTCATATAATTTTAGAAAAGTGAACAAGAAGGAATTTGGTGAAGAAGAAAAAACAATGGCAACTCGGAAGAATGTAATTTTGTCATCATAGAATTTTGAAAGCCATGACATTAAAGACTGCATGATCATTAATGTATTCCAGATTTTAGGAAGATAGACTCTTAAAAGCTCAAGTAGAAGAAAGTACTGATTCATGCATCACAAGTAGACAATGATTCAAGAAATCTGGTCTCAGAGAAAATATTTCTGGTCATGTGAGAAAGAAAAATAAGATACAACTTAAAAACTATTTCAGGTGCCACTATTTGTGGAAATTAAATTGTGGGAAAATATTTGCATTAATATGGAAATAAGAGCATTTAATAAAATTGAAATAAGATATAAACCAACAGGAACATTAAAGAGTATCATAGGACATAAGTATAATATTGTCTGAAAGAGCATAATTCTTAAAAGGTCAAATTTACTTCTGTTAAATACATGCACAACAAAGGCAATGAATGAGTAGGCTCACAACCTAGTGTCAATGGTGCAAAATTAACATTGCCAAAATACATGCCATCATATAGTTTCCATGTTCTCCATAAAGAAAAAGAATTTTTAAGTTAAAACTTATGTACCAGCTGGGCACGGTGGCCCATGCCTGTAATTCCAGCAGCTAGGGAGGCTGAATCAGGAAGATTTCAAGTTCAAAGCCAATCTCAGCAATAGCAAGTGGCTAAGCAACTAGTGAGACTCTGTCTCTAAATAAAATATAAAATATGGCTGGGGATGTTCAATATAAAATGGTTCAATATAAAATATAAAATGGTTCATTGTTTGAGTGCCTCTGAGTTAAATCACTGGTACCGCTCCCCCCTGCTGCCTCCTGCAAAACAAAACGAAACAAAACAAAAAACAAACAAACAAACAAAAACATATGCACCAAACATTTGTAAAAAGAAACTAAAAACTAAGACCAAAAAATCATTCTGAGTGTGTACTTCACTGTGTTATATGAGATCAAGTTTCCTGCCTGGAAAAATGTCATTCCAGCAGATTAAAAATAACCGGGACTGTTTGATAATGACAAAACAATTTTTGAGTAATTATGAAGGAATAAAAAGATATTTAGTGAAAAAAAAAATTGACCACCAGGAGCCAAATGATTTCTGAGAAAAACATTCATAATGTTATATATTCAGTATTCTTAACTTTGTTAAAATTTGTAGTAATGATCTGGAAAGAGAGAGTAAAAGGAATATTCTGTATTTGTTGGACAAACATAGCTGATGCATTGTAAAGGCAATTAAATGTTGAAATAAATGTTTAAAAATACACTAACAAAAGGAATAATTTTAATGAAATTCTGTATGATTTTAATTCTAACAACTCTATGAAGTAGATATTGTATATATTTTACATTGATAAAAGTGAGTCTTTAGAGAATTATTGGATTGTACTGGGTGGGTCATTCAGCAGGTAACAAAAATTGAGATTCAAATCTACATCTTGCCAACTTCTAAACCTGAATTAGATTGTCCACCTCAAGAACAGTCCAGAAAACTAAATAATTTCTTCAAGGTGTGACTAACTGATTTGAATGGAAAGGCATAAATTTTAGTACAAACATTTAACAACCCAACAGAAGAAAAACAGGAAATTTTGCTGAAAGGAATATTTTATTTATGTGAAAATACATTAGGCATTCATTCATTTATTTGTTCATAAAACTAGTATTTATTGAACACATACTATTCAAAAAGATCTATTCTATACATTCAGTATAAAATGATAAACAAAAGAGACAAAAATTCCTCATATTTGATACCTAATTCTAGAGAGGAGAGACAAATAACAAACTTTATGATTACTAAAATATATAACATGTTAAGTATTGAATTATTCGTTAGGGAGAAAAGCAGAAGCACAAAACCAGGATTCAGTTTGGAGACAAGGTTTAAAATTTCTGAGAAATTATTACAAATGCTTTGAGAAAATGACTCTTCCACAAAAGCATGAAAAGATAAAGAAAAGGTGTTGAACAAGTATCTGTAGAATAAAACCTCAAAAAAAAAAAAAAAAGAATACAGTCATTAACAGCTAGAATAGATATTCTTCTAATAGAATCACGGGTAGAGTCTTCAATAAAATGGACTTCTACAACATTTTCATACTTTCTATTATTAAATCATTCCAGGAGAAGTTCCAAGTAAAGTATTGTGCAGTAATGGCTTTAACTTACCCATAGATAATTTTGACCTTTGTCTTTGTCTTCTAGAAGTTGACCCTAAGTCCTTTAAATATCTTCCATTGGAGTGTCTTTGTTTACCTGGGAGACTGGTGGGCCACACCAGATGGTCTATGTTAGCACTGCATGTATGATGGGGTCCTTGGGCCACTTGGTATCAGTTCAACTTCTAGAGGTAATACAAACTATGGTCTGCCACCAGGGTATTATATTTACATGATCAAGATCCAATAATAGTCTAGATACCAAGGTTTAGATGCGTGTGCCTGATTGAAAATGCTTCATGCACTTTGTCACATTGTTACTGGGAGAAGTTACCACTGTTTACACTCCACCAGAAGACAAGAGGAAGCTCATGTTTGGACATTTATTGAATCACTCCCTAGATACTTTCTCCCCCTGATGATTTTAATCTATACCCTTTCACCATAATGAAACTTAACCTTGAGTAAAATGGCATTCCTTGTGCTCTGGAAGTCATTCAAGTGATTTATCTTACTTAAAGGTAGTGAAGTTTCAGGGACTTCTGGAACAATAGCAACAAAAATGAGTGTGATTTTGGCAACCTTTCAATGTCAAGTATCAGAAATAATGACCATTAACCCAGGGCCAGAAAGCGAGGGAAAAATGTTAGAGCAGTATTAGGAATAATATAAGAGCACAAAGAGGAAATTTTAGCATAGTTTCTAAAAACCTAACAGTGTTTGGGTTTTGCTTCAATTACGTAATGAAGAGATGTTTAACAAGTTGGCCATTCAATCAAAAGTAAGAATCCCCTCCTCTAAGACTCTCCTATTTGGTTTGGGTTTCCCTTGCTTAACAGTAGTAGAGTTGCTGAAATGTTCTCAGCAGCAAGAAAATGGATACTGACTTCAGTGACTTCAAATGATGTATTAAAGGGTGTGTTTTATTAGTCTGCATCATGATTAGGTAGGTGGAAAATAGCCTTATGGTGTCTCATAGCTCAGATATTCAAACGTTAGATGCTTCTGAACAGTTGGCTACTATGAAGTCCAAAGATATCTGGCACATTATTTTTTTTTATTAGTGAATTATACTGTTACATAACAATGGGATTTGCTGTTACATAGTCACATATGCACACAATATAACAACATAATCTGGCCAATATCATACCCCAGCACTTTCCCCTCCCTTCCTACCTCCAATCTCTTAACCCCTTTCCTCTACTAATCTCCTTTTAATTTTCATGAGCTCCCTGCCCCCACTCCTTTTTTTTTCTTTTTCCTCTCTAGCTTCTGCATAAGAAAGAAAACATATGAGCCGTGAACTTCTGAGTTTTACTTATTTTGCTTAATGTACAGTCTCCAGTTTCATCTATTTTTCTAAAAATGACACAATTTCATTTTTCTTTCTGGCTGAATAAAACTCCATTGTATATACATATTCCACATTTTCTTTATTTTTTCTTCTATGGATGGACACCTAGGTTGGTTGTGACATGTGATCTTTATTGCTTTATAGTATTCCAGAATGTATGTGACAGATTATTTGGACTGTTATGATAACCACATTGAGACACAGAATCATAAATGTCATATTCAAAACTTGGTAACTATGTAGAGTAAAAACATACCCTGGATTGTTTGGTCAAAAAAATGCACTTGCAAGAGGAGATCCAAGATGGCGGACTAGAGGGAGGCTGCATTCCTTGCCGCTCCATAACTCTGGTTTCAAGCAGAGGATATCTGTTTCTCGGTGAGGCAGTTTTTGCTGCTTATCGATCCCCTGGTGGTTACCCATTTGTCTGCTGTGATGACCTGCAGTCTGCCAGCATATCGATGCCTATTTTGAGAGCAGATTGCTCACTGTCAGGGGTCTATCATCCACCATTTGCCTACCTCTCGCCTGTCCATCGCCTGCCTTACTCCTATCCATCACCCAGTGCTCGAGGTTCACATCCCAATCATCCAACAAGTCAGCAAACTGATCGCCAACCGCCAGTAGAGCACCAGTTGCCTGCTGCTGCCTGGAAGTTAATTGTTACAGTACCTGCAGGTTTGATTACATGGGGCTGCACCATTTTGAGACAACAGCCAGGCCCTGTAGGACCCCTGGTTGGACTGACTGGGCTCCGTCTCCAGGATCCCTCAGCCCGACCATTCGCTCCCTGCCTCTGGGGCCCTCACATCAACTGAGTGCTCCCTGCCGCCAGGACCCCCAGACCAACTGACTGCACCCTATCACCAGGACCCCAGACTGACTGATTGTACCTGGCCTCCAGGATCCTACAACCACACCAAACACACCGGGCTTCCAGGACCCCTGCCGGACCAACTGCATCCCGTCCCCAGGACCTCCATCTGACCACGTCCACCCATGAGCTGCAGCTCCCCATTTGCCAACACTTTTCGAAGCCAGAACGGCCATCTTGGATAATCCTGGAAGCCAGAGCTCCAATCTTTGGGTGGGGCAAATCCCATTCTGAGATGCCAGCTGGAGGCTTGAAGCTCATTGTCAGGTACCTCTCATGCATCAGGCTACTGAACACTGGGAGGTTTCATTACTATATGACTGTTATACAGTAGATTTTCTTTTTTCTGCTTTTTAAAAAAAATTAAGTTTTTATTTCTTTACTTTTATTGCTTTCTTTTCCATTTGTTTACCTGTTCCCTCAGAGTCCCTTTCTCCCTTTTTTGCATGCTAACATCCAATTTCTTTTGATTACACTCTCACACTTTCTATTTTCTAGAACTTCTGTATATTCTTTTCTTATCACATTAACAGCCACATTCTACATCCCTCTGCATCCTCTTTGTCCTCCATTAGAAACTGCAGACCTTATTACAAACCTGTTTGTTTTACTGAAGATAATATTTGAACTCATTTTGTTTATTATGACAATTTTGTTATTGTCCCCATAGGGGCTATTTGGTCTAGGATTGCATAGTGTCTGATTTGGGCACTGCTAGTATTGATCTACCCTTAAAGAAAAGGTTTTGGAAACCTATAGGGCCACTATAAGCCTATAGGGGAAAACATGCAATACCCCAGATCTGCAATGCTAGGAGGGGAAGGTACACGAACAACATGAAAAAACAAGGGAAGAAAATGATCCAAACAAATCTAGATTCTGTAGTAATAGAATCCAATGACAGTATGTTGGAAGAAATGTCAGAAAAGGACTTCAGCTTATACATGATTAAGATGATTCACAAAGCAAAGGATGAGATAAGAGAGCAAATGCAGGCAATGAATGATAATACTAATAAGCTGAAAGAGCACCTGCAGGAAGCAAAAGATCATTTCAACAAAGAGATAGAAATTCTCAAAAAAAAAAAAAAAAAAAAAAAAACCGGAAATCCTTGAAATGAAAGAGACAATAAACCAAATAAAAAACTCAATGGAAAGCATCACCAACAGACAAGACCACTTGAAGACAGAACCTCAGACAATGAAGACAAAATATTTAATCTTGAAAATAAAGTCACCCAAAGAGAGAAGATGGTAAGAAATCATGAACAGAATCTCCAAGAACTATGGGACATCATGAAAAGACCAAATTTAAGAATTATTGGGATTGAGGAAGGCACAGAGATACAAACCAAAGGAATGAACAACCTATTCAATGAAATAATATCAGAAAATTTCTCAAACCTGAAAATCAAATACAAGAGGCTTATAGAACATGAAATGCACAGAATCACAATAGATCCACACCAAGGCACATTATAATGAAAATGCCTAACATTCAAAATAAAGATAGAATTTTAAAGGCCGTGAGAGAAAAGCATCAGATTACATATAGGGGGAGACCAATACAGATAGCAGCCGACTTCTCAAAACAGACTATAAAAGCTAGAAAAGCCTGGACCAACATATTTCAAGCTCTGAAAGAACATGTTGCCAACCAAGAATCCTGTACCCAGCAAAACTAACCTTCAGATTTGAAGATGAAATAAAATCCTTCCATGATAAACAAACGTTAAAAGAATTTACAAATACAAAGCCTGCAATACAGAATGTTCTCAACAAAATATTCCATGAGGAGGAAATGAAAACAACAATGGAGGTCAGCAAAGGGAGGAACTACCTTAGAGAAAAACCATTCAAAGGAGAAATCAAGCCAACTTAAAAACCAAGAATAAGCCAAATGACTGGGAATATAAATCATTTCTCAATAATAACCCTGAACGTTAATGGCCTAAACTCATCAATCAAAAGACATAGACTGGCAGAATGGATTAAAAAGAAAGACCCAACAATATTCTGCCTTCAAGAGACTCATCTCATAGAAAAAGACCTCCACAGACTAAAGGTGAAAAGATGGGAAAAAACCTACCACGCACATGGACTTAGTAAAAAAGCGGGGATTTCCATCCTTATATCAGATAAAGTGGACTTCAAGCCAAAGTTAGTTAGAAGGGATAAAGAAGGACATTTCATACTGCTTAAGGGAACCATAAATCAGGAAGACATAACGATAGTAAATATTTATGCCCCAAACAATGGTGCATCCCTGTACATCAAACAAATCCTTCTCAATTTCAAGAATCACATAGACCACAACACAATAATTCTGGGCGACTTTAACGCACAGCTGTCACCACTAGATAGATCTTCCAAACAAAATTCAACCAGGAAACCATAGAACTCAATAACACAATCAATAACCTAGACTTAATAGACATATATAGAATATTCCATCCATCAACGAGCAGATACCCTTTCTTCTCAGCAGCACATGGAACCCTCTGGAAAATAGACCATGTGTTATGCCACAAAGCAGCCCTTAGGAAATGCAAAAAAATAGAGATGCTGCCTTGTGTTCTATCAGATCATAATGGACTTAGAGTAGAAATCAATGACAAAACAAAAAAGGGAAATTACTCTGACACGTGGAGACTAAATAATATGCTATTGAATGAAACATGGATAACAAAAACATCAGGAATGAGATTAAAAAATTCTTAGAGGTCAATGAGAATGATGATACAACATATCAAAATCTCTGGAACACTAAGAAAGCAGTACTAAGAGGAAAATTCATTGCATGGAGCACATTCCAGAAAAGAATAAAAAGTCAACAACTAAATGATCTAACACTACAGCTCAAAGCCCTAGAAAAAGAAGAAAAGAATAACAGCAAAAGTAGTAGAAGACAGGATATAATTAAAATCAGAGCTGAAATCAATGAAATTGAAACAAAAGAAACTATTCAAAAAATTGACAAAATGAAAAGTTGGTTCTTTGAGAAAGTAAACAAAATAGACAAACCCTTAGCTGCACTAACAAAGAGAAGGAGAGAGAAGACTAAAATACATGATGCAAAAGGAAATATCACAACAGACACCACTGAGATACAGAACATAATGAGGAGCTACTTTGAAAATCTATATTCCAAGAAAATAGAAACTACCAAAGACATTGACAAATTTCTAGAGACATATGCTCCTCCCATACTGAACCAGGAGGACATACACGATTTAAACAGATCAATATCAAGCAATGAAATAGAAGAAGCCATTACAAATCTACCATCCAAGAAAAGCCCAGCACCAGACGAATTCTCAGCAGAGTTCTACAAGACCTTCAAAGAAGAACTCATTCCAATACCTCTCAAAGTATTCCAGGAAATAGAAAAGGAGGGTACCCTACCAAACTCATTCTATGAAGCTAATATCACCCTCATACCCAAACCAGGAAAAACACATCAAGAAAGAAAATTTTAGACCAATATCTTTGATGAATATAGATGCAAAGATCCTTAACAAAATATTGGCAAACCGTATCCAAAAACATATTAAGAAAATTGTGCACCATGATCAAGTGGGGTTCATTCCTGGAGTGCAAGGATGGTTCAACATTTGTAAATCAATAAACGTAATCCATCATGTCAATAGACTTAAGGATAAGAATCATATGGTTATTTCAATTGATGCAGAAAAAGTGTTTGACAAAATACAACACCCCTTCATGCTCAAAACACTAGAAAAATAGGGATAGTAGGAACATACCTGTACATTGTAAAGGCTATTTATGCTAATCACATGGCCAACGTCATTCTTAATAGAGGAAAACTGAAACCATTCCCTTTAAAAATGGGAACAAGACAGGGATATCCTCTTTCACCACTTCTATTCAACATTGTCCTTGAAACTCTAGCAAGAGGAATTAGGCAGACTAAAAAATTAAAGGGTTACGAATAGGAAAAGAGGAACTTAAGCTGTCACTATTTGCGGATGACATGATTCTATATTTAGAGGATCCAAAAACCTCCTCCAGAAAACTTCTAGACCTCATCAATGAATTCAGCAACATAGTGGGCTATAAAATCAACATGCATAAATCTAAAGCATTTTTATATGCAAGCGACAAAACAGCTGAAAGGGAAATGAGGAAAAAACTCCATTTGCAATAGCCTCAAAAAAAAAATAAAATACTTGGGCATCAATTTAACCAAAGAGGTAAAAGATCTCTACAATGAAAACTACAAAACATTGAAGAAAGTAATTAAGGAAGACCTTAGAAGATGGAAAGATCTCCCATGTTTTTGGATAGGCAGAATTAATATTGTCAAAATGGCCATACTACCAAAAGTGCTATACAAATTCAATGCAATTTCAATTAAAATCCCAATGATGTACCTTACAGAAATAGAGCAAGCAATCATGAAATTCATCTGGAAGAATAAGAAACCCAGAATAGCTTAAGCAATCCTTAGCAGGAAGAATGAAACAGGGGGTATCGCAATACCAGAACTTCAACTATACTACAAAGCAATAGTAACAAAAACTGCATGGTATTGGCACCAAAATAGACAGGTAGATGAATGGTACAGAATAGAGGACTCAGACACAAACCCAAATAAATACAATTTTCTAATACTAGACAAAGATGCCAAAAATATGCAATGGAGAAAAGATAGCCTCTTCAACAAATGGTGCTGGAAAAACTGGAAATCCATATGCAACAGAATGAAATTAAACCCCTATCTCTCACCCTGCACTAAAATCAACTGACAATGGATCAAGGACCTTGAAATCAGACCACAGACCTGCATCTTATAGAAGAAAAAGTAGGTCCAAATCTTCACCATGTTGGCTTAGGATCAGACTTCCTTAACAGGACTCCCATAGCACAAGAAACAAAAGCAAGAATCAATAACTGGGATAGATTCAAACTAAATAGCTTTCTCTCAGCAAAGGAAACTATCAGCAATGTGAAGAAAGAGCCTGCAGAGTGGGAGAACTCATACTTCAGATAAAGCACTAATTTCCAGAATCTATAAAGAACTCAAAAAACTCTACACCAAGAATACAAATAACCCAATCAACAAATGGGCTTAAGGATATGAACAACCACTTCACAGAAGAAGATCTACAACAATCAACAAATATATGAAAAAATGTTCACCATCTTTAGTAATAAGAGAAATGCAAATCAAGACTACACTAAGATTCCATCTCACCCCAATTAGAGTAGCGATTATCAAGAATACAAGCAACAATAGGTGTTGGAGAGGATGTGGGGAAAAAGGTACACTCATATATTGCTGGTGGGACTGCAAATTAGTGCAGCCACTCTGGAAAGCAGTGTGGAGATTCCTTAGAAAACTTAGAATGGAACCACCATTTGACCCAGCTATCCCACTCCTTGGCCTATACCCAAAGGACTTAAAAATCAGCATACTACAGAGATACAGCCACATCAATGTTCATAGCTGCTCAATTCACAATAGCCAGACTGTGGAACCAACCTAGATGCCCTTCAATTGATGAATGGATAAAGGAACTGTGGTATATATATACAATGGAATATTACTCTGCTATAAAGAATAATAAAATTATGGCATTTGCAGGGAAATGGATGAAATTGGAGAATATCATGTTAAGTGAGATAAGCCAATCTCAAAAATCCAAAAGATGAATGATCTCACTGATAAGCGGATCATGACACGTCATGGGGGCTGTGAGGGGGGCAAGAATGGAGGAAGGAGGGACTGTATAGAAGGAAAAGAGAGGTGGGAGGGGTGGGGGGGAAGGAAAAAAGTAACGGAATGAATCAAACATCATTACTTCATGTAAATGTGTGATTATGCAAATGGCATGCTGTTACTCCATGTACAAACAGAAACAACATGTATCCCATTTGTTTACAATAAAAATAAATTTAAAAGAAGAAAAGAAAATCATTTGCTTTAATTTTAAAATTATAGGTGAGGTACCAATATATAATTCAAGAAGTAGAAGACAGACTATCGATAAAGCAAAGATTAAAAAAAGTGGTTCTGGGATTTAGGAAAAAATAGTCCTAAAATTCATTTGGAAGAGCAAAAGATCCAGAGAAATCAAAGTAATCCTGAGCAAGAAGAGTGATGCTGGAGTAATTGTGATAACTTATTTCAAATTATACTGCAAATGTTATAGCACCACCAACAAAAAAGCATGGTATTGACACAAAAATAGATATGAATATGATGGAGCAGAATAAAAGACACAAAGACAGACCCACGTAGTTACAGTCGCCTGATACTTGACAAAAGTAACAAACTTTTACATATTTTGGAGAAAAGACAGCCCTCCTAACAAATGCTACTGGGAAAACTGAATATTCATGTGTAGAAAAATAAAACTATATCCCTATCTCTAAAGGACAAATCAAAGTGAATCAAAGGCTTAGGAATTAGACCAGAAACCTTGCAACTGCTAAAAGAAAACATAAGATGCAACATTCCAACATATTGGCATAAGTACCTACTTCCTTAAAAACACTGCTATAGTGCACAAAATAAAACTAAAAATCAATAAGTGGCAAGGCATCAAACTAAAAAGCATATACACAACAACTAAAACATGAGCATGAATACAGAGCCTACAGAATTGGAAAATATCTTTAACAGCTGATCCCCTGACTGGGGATTAGTATCCAGAATATACAAAAAAACTCAAAAAACTTAACACAAAAAAAAGACAAATTAACAAATGGAAAAAAATAAACTAATGAATCACTTCTCAAAAGAAGATGTACAAATGCCCAACAAATATATGAAAAAATACTTTACATCTATATAAATCAGGGCAATGCAAATTAAAACTACGCTGAAATTTCATCTCACTCCAGGAAGAATGAAAATTAGCAAGAATACAAGTAACAATAAATGTTGGCGAGGATATGAGGGAAAAGATATACTCATGAATACAGAGCCTACAGAATTAGAAAATATCTTTATTTTCCATTGCTGGTAGGACTGCAAATTCATTCAGTCACTCTGGAAAGCAGTATGGAGATTCCTCAAAAATTTGGAATGGAACCACCATTTGACCCAGTTATCCCACTCCTAGGCATATACCCAAAGGAATTAAAATCAGCATACTATAGTTATGCAGCCACATTAATGTTTATAGCAGCCCAATTCATAATAACTAAACCATTGAACCAACCTAAGTGTCCTTCAACAGATGAATGGATAAAGAAATTGTGATATATATATATATATATATATAGATAGATAGATACACACACACACACACACACAATGAAATATTTTGCTGCCAGTAAATGGATGAAACTGGAGATTATCATGATAAGTGAAAGATACCAATCCCAAAAACCAAAGGCCAAATTTTCTCTCTGATATGCAGATGCAAACACAATAAGGAAGTGGATAGGCAAGAATAGAGGTACTCTGGATTAGACAAAAGTGAATAAAGGAAAGTGAGAGGGGATGGAAATAGGAAAGAAAATAGAATGAATCAGAAATAACTTTCCTATGTTTATATATGAATACACTACCAGTGAAACTCCACATCACATACAATTATAAGAATGGAAAATTATACTCAATGTATGTATAATATGTCAAAATAAATTCTCATTTTATGTCATGTATAACTTAAAAGAGCAAATTAAAAAATTTAAAAAATAACACTACTTATGAGCTAAAAATCTTTTTGTATGTTACTTGTAGAAAGGATCGAGCTGTATTATTTTGGTTGTCTTAACTGAAATATCAAGCAAACCCCAAAATATACAAAGGGTCAAACAGAAAAAAAGTTTTTTTCTCTCTGACATAACCATTTGAAGTTGTTTTCCAGGCCCAACCCCTTCCTGCAAACCTCTCCAGATGCATAGCACAGGACCAGGCCCAGCCCACAGTCTCAGTGCCACCCAAACTGTGCCCTGCATGGTCTCAGCACCACACTGTGGCTCTTCATCTACAACACATGGGGCCACCTCTGACCACTATCATGGGTTATTCTGAACCTGGATGATGCCATCTTTAATTGGGGCAGCTCCCATCCTGGGACACTAAATTATCAAGTATCACTCATGCATAAGGCTACTGAAGACTAGGTTTGAATAGCATATTCTAGTTTTATTGTAGAATTTTTTAATTAGTAGTATTATTGTTATTATTCCTACTTTTCTATTGTTTTTCTCACTCTCTATTTTCCTCTTATATGTTTCCCTGGTGTCTCTTTCTCCTTTTTCTCAGACTAACAACCAATTCTTTTTGATTCTTCTTTCACTCTTCCTGTGATCAACTAACTCTATAAATTCACTTCTTATTTCATTACATTAAACTTACTTCTTATTTCATTATGTAATTAATATTACATCCTATACCCCTCCCTATCCTCTTTGTCCACCATTAGAAATTGTGGACCTTATTGCAAACTTAGTGTTTGTGCTATAGAAATAAATTAACTCTCATGTCTCTTAATTAAGATAATACTGTTAATATTGTTTGTATTGTGTGTTACTAATATTGATCTCCCACTTTGAGGTGAGGTATTGGAAACCTGCAGGGAAACTGCAATACCTCAGATCCACGTTTCTAGAGGGAAAGATACAAAAACAAGATGAAAAAACAAGTAATAAAAATGTTACAAACAAACCTAGATACTATATTAGTAGAATTCAATGACAGCATGGTAGAAGAAATGTCAGAAAAGGAGATCAGAATGTACATAATTAAAATAATCTGCAAAGCAAAGTATGAGATAATAGAGCAAATGCAGGTAATGAATGATCACTCCAATAAACAGTTAAAGAAGCAATGGCAGGAAACAAAATATCATTTCAATAAAGAAATAGAGATTCTGAAAACAAACAAACAGAAATCCTTGAAATAAAGGAAAAAATAAACCAAATTATAAACTCAATTCCACCAGAAAACTTCTAGAACTCATAAATGAATTCAGCAAAGTACCAGGATATGAATTTGACACCCATAAATCTAGTGCATTTCTATTCGTAAGTGATGAATCCTGTGAAAGAGAATTAAGAAAAGCCACTCCATTCACAATGGCCTCAAAAATATAAAATACTTGGGAATCAATCTAACAAAAGAGGTACAAGACCTCTACAATGAGATCTACAGAACTAAAGAAAGAAATTAAAGAAAACCTTAGAAAGATGGAAAGATCTCCCATGTTCTTGGATAGGCAGAATAAATATTGTCAAAATGGCCATACTACCAAAAGCACTATACAAATTCAATGCAATTCCAATGAAAATCCCAATGATGTATTTCATAGAGAGAAAGCAATCATGAAATTCATTTGGAAGAATAAGAGACCCAGAATAGCTAAAGCAATCCTTAGCAGGAGGTATCACAATACTAGACATTCAACAATACTACAGAGAAATAACAACAAAAAGGCATGGTATTGACACCAAAATAGACAGATAGACCAATGTTACAGAATAGAGGACACAGAGACAGCCCCACATAATTACAGTTATCTCATACTAGACAAAAATATACAATGGAGAAAAGATAGCCTGTTGAATAAATGGTGCTAGGAAAACTGGAAATCCATATGCAGCAAAATTAAATTAAACCCATATCTCTCCCCTTGTACAAAACTTAACTCAAAATGGATCAAGAACCTCAGAATTAGACCAGAGACCCTGCATCAAACAGAAGAAAAAGTAGTCCCAAATCTTCATCATGTTGACTTAGGACCAGACTTCCTTAACTTAATCCCCAAACAAGAAATAAAAGCAGGAATCAATAAATGGGAGAGATTGAGACTAAAAAGCTTTTTCTCAGCAAAGGAAACAACAATGTGAAGAGAGAGCCTAAGGAGTGGAAGAAAATCTTTGCCACACACACTTCAGATAGAGCAGTAGTCTCCAGAATTTATAAAGAACTAAAAATTTTTACACAAAGAATAAAAATAACCCAATCAATAAATGGGCTAAGGAAATGAACAGACACTTCACAGACGATTATAAGCAATCAACAGATATATGAAAAAATGATCAACATCTCTAGTAATAAGAGAAATGCAAATCAAAATTACACTAAAATTTCATCTCACCCCAATTAGAATGACAAGACATACAAGAATGACAGGAATACAAGCAACAATAGGTGTTTGTGAGTATATGGGGGAAAAGGCACACTCATACATTGCTGGTAGGAAAGCAAATTGGTGCAGCCACTCTGGAAAGTAGTATGGAGACAACTTGAAATGGAACAACCATTTGACCCAACTATCCCACTCCTTGGCTTATACCCAAAGGACTTAAAATCAGCATACTACAGTGACACAACCACAGGTTGTGGAAACAACCTAGAAGCCCTTCAATAAATGAACTGATAAAGAATCTGTGGTACATATACACAATGGAATATCATTCTGCCATAAGAAAGAATAGAATTATGGCATTTGCAGGTAAATGGATGGAGTTGGAGAATATCATGCTAAGTGAAATAAGCCAATTCCAACAAACCAAAGGCTGAATGATTTCTTTGATAAGTGGATGATGATACATAATAGGGGAGGGGGAGAGGGAGAGGGTAACAGAAGAATGGAGGAAGGGTGGATTGTGTAGAGGGAAATGAGGGGTGAGGTGCGGGTGGGGGGATGGAAAGAACAAAAGGAGATAAACATCATTACCCTATGTACATTTATGAGTACGCAAACGGTGTGACTCACTTCGTGTACAACAAGAGAAATGAAAGTTGTACCCCATTCTTGTACAATGAATCAAAAAATGATAGATAAATAAATAAAAAATAAATAGATAGATAGATAAATAAAATAAAGTAGTTTTCCCTGAAGACCTGATTGCTTTTAACTAGTTCTGATTTAGAAAGCAGTATCCATTCATCTTCAATTACTGCCATTTACTAATCATTTTTCTTCTCTACATCCAGTATGGACAGAACAAGAGTGGGAGAACTTGGAGGAGACAAAACCTTTAGTGTTCAAGGAGCCGACATCATTTTTATTCAAATACTATTGTTTACAACTCACTTAACTCCATCTGTCTGTAAGAGAGATTGGGAAATTAAGGTAGCTGTGACTCTGAGAGAAGGGAAAGCCATTGTTTTCCTAAATAGCTGGTAACCTCTTTGGTTAGTCATGTATGTTTCATTCCTTGGATTGATATAACATCTTTTACTCTTATGGGTCTATTCATGTTTAACCTAGTGATTATGATAACAATGAAGGTTTTGGATATGTGTGCATACAGATTTACTAAAAGCTAATCATAAAACTAACAATTACTTTTGAATTTTCTAAAGTACAAATATTTGGCAATGATTTTGGAAAAATTTTCAAGGTATTCTGTTGTTCATAAAGACAGGTGAGAAGTACATTGAGGTAGAGGTAGATAAATTAATATGTCTGTTATAACAAACTTATCCACAGTAGGATCACTTTGGAGGGAGTGTCTGTAATAGTGTTCTTAAGAACTTGAACTCGATCCTCTACTCAGTGGAAATGTATAAAAATGCTTTAGATTAAGATATAGGTGCTGTATTTATCAAACTGTGACTGCCACCAAGTGGAGTAAATTTTAATAAGTTAATAGAGTCAGAATTGGTAAATCCATGGACATTCAGCCACCATGGTTTGTAATAAGCAATAAATATGTTGGATCTCTAAATAGACAAAGAAAAAACTACCGTTATTCATTTGAACATATCAAATGTCCACCAAGTACTGGTAAGTGGAAAAGTCCTCTGTTTCAGTTGATTATAAATTCAATAGTCATTAATTTACTACTTTAAAAAGATAAAGAAAATGTAAGAAACATAGAAAGTGTTTTCTGGGGAAATAAAGGTTTGCTCTGAATGTTGTACTCTAATCAAGGCTTATCTAAAGTTGCCTTAATTTCTAGGCAACATATTTTGTTGGCAAATGTCGAGTGTCCTGAATAATAATCAGGATCAGATACATTAGGAAATTGCCTTATGAATAATTGTTAAATGAATTAAAATCATTACAGTAGAAAATGAAATAGTTAAGAAAATAAGTATTAGAAGGTTCTATATGGGAAAAACAAACTTTCTCTAATCCTCTAATCTCACTAGTGAGTGAATGTCATTTTGTATCAATGTAATAATATTATATTATTTTAGGATTATTATTATATTCATGCTTCATATTATATTGTTATAATCATAATATTATCTGATATATATTATTATAAAGGCAAGAGGCTAGGGTTTTACCTGTACTCTCTCAGATATTTCTAACAACATTTCCAGAAAGTGAGAAATTGTTGATATTTTCATATTACACATGAGAGAAAAGTTATACAATATACACAAAGTTAACTTCGCTAATAAGTACTAGAATCTGGAGTGGAGTCAAGAAGTATTTGCAAAAGTATTTACTTCAATTACTGTAATAATTGCCATTCTACAAAATGGAAAATGTTCTAGAAAATATAAACAAATCTTAAATTATCTCTCTCATTGAAAGATTAGATGTCTAAACTGTAGATAATAAAGACAAAATTATTTCTGCAAAATGACAGGTTGGTAAATTTAGAAACTCTGCACTAATGAAATTGTGAAATAAATGAATATTGTGATTTTGATTTTTAAAGGTTTATCATTTTAATATATTTATTATTTTGACTTTTCTTTTTCCTGCCTTGGAAAGTGGTGTCATTGAATTTTAAGCATTTGCACACAGAAATTTCACTGAACTGCTATGGAAAATCTTAGTGTTTGCTATATTTTTATTCTTGTCATTTTTTTAAAATGAAATGCTTGCCTATATTATTCAACTCCTGTTTTTCAATCATCCTTTTAAGAATCTCCTAAATTGTCACCTCTTCTGTGAAACAGTCCTTAACTCTCCAGATGTGCTGGTTAATTATATTTCTCAATTTGTCTAGACCATGTCCATTAGTTCTTTGGTCAGCATTAGTCTAGACTTTGCTGTAAAGGTATTTTTTATATGAGATTAATTTTTGTAATCAATAAAAAACAGATTATCCTTCACACTGTGGATGGAGTTGAAGGATGTAAAGGAAAAAAAATGAAGGTTTCCAAAGACGAAAGTTTTGTCTCCAGACTACAACAGATAGATTCTGCCTGATTTCCAGCCTTCAGATTCAAGACTGCAACACCAAATCATCCCTGTCTAGCTCCCCAAGCTTGCCAATTTGCCCTACAGATTTTACGTATTCTGGTTTCCATAATCAATCAATCTATTTATCTTTCTATCTAAAATGTTTTACTTACTATATATAGTAAATATATAGTAAATAAAATAAACTATAAATACATATTTTATATATAAAAATATATGATCTCATATATATTAAAACTATCACACCAATTCTGTTTCCTATATTGGAGAACCCTGACAAATATACCATGTGTTAATAACTCTCTTCTGCTGTACACGTCTGATAATCATTCTTCTATTAGGGTAAATTTTATTTGGTTTGTTTTTTGTTTTAAAATGCTTCTTTGATTATTTCACAATTACCAACAAAAAAAGACAGTTTGAATATATAAACACAAATAACCTTGTTATAAGAATGCCATACAATGATTTAGTAATAATTGTTACAAATATGTTTTTAAATTGTACAAAAAATAGATGTAACAGTTAAGGAATGATTTATTTCAGAAGACAAATGGAAATGTTAAGTAAATAGAAATTTTAGAATTAAAAATGTATATAAAAATGTAAGTTGAAATGGGCAGGTTTTAAAGTAAATTAGATATTGGTGAATAAAGATTAGTAAAGTTCAAAATAAATCAATATATATTTTTAAATCAAAGCAGAAATTAGAAACAAACAAAAGGTAAACAGTGATAGGCCTGTGGGACATTATCAAGAGGCTGACTTAACATAGAATTGGAGTTCCAGAACAGGAAAACGAATGTAGCGTAGAATATATTTGATAAAATTGAGCAAAGTTTTTTTTCTAAAATATAAAAAAGGAACATCCAACTACAATTCATGTCGCTCAATCAAACTCAAGTGGCATAATTACAATGAAAACCACACTAAAGCACATCATAATTAAATTGCTTTAAAAACTTAGGGAAGCTGTCTTAAAAATAGAAAAACCCAGGAAAGTTTGCATTTAAATTCAACACAGTGAAATAAGCAAATACACAGTGCTGTTTAACTTTAACAATGCTCAGAAAGTAGTAGATAGAAATATTTAAAATGCATTACTACTAATACATACAAGCGCACTTAAAATGATGCCTTTTTTCCACTGAAAATGGTGTTTAAAGAAATTTAAGGACCGATATTTTGGGTCCTATGAAAAATATATATCAGAGTAAATGTGTGAAGCATCTGTCTCTGGAATTTCACATATCTAGGCTTTTGTCAGAGTGATAGGTTGAAGATGAACAGAACAGCATGTCTAAATTGCTCATCAACATCGCTAGACCTTTTCTCTACTCCAGACAGTGTTGCTAAAGTCTCTCACTATTTAAGTCCACCAAGACCAGCACACAGCCCATTATTGTCTTGCAGTGTTTCTCTGCCATCCTCTATTGACAAAGTTTAACAGTTTTCCAGCTTGCAGGGGAGAAATATCCACAAGGTCCAGCTCCATCACTGCAGAGCAAGCAATAAATATTCAACTTGGAGCCAGTAGGCAATGAATTGACAATTGGCATAAATGCAACTAATATTTTAAAGCTGTGATGTTATTAAACTATTGCTATCACCAACTTTTATTAATTTGGCAGGAAAACTTAAGAAAATAAATTGTAAGATATTAATTTAGAATTTCTCTTGTTAAATATTATGTCAGTAGCTGATGTTTCTTTGAATGTGACCTTCAATACGGGAAGAGGAAGAATTTGAGAAAAGGCAATAAAAAGGAAGGAAAGGAGGTTCTTACAGAAACTTTTAATGTTTACTAACACTGACTTTACAAGACATACCATAATTAGTGGAGATAAAAAGAATCTCTCTCCCTCTCTCACTCTTAAATACCACTGGGAAATAAGTCATGTACTTAGAAAACTGCTTCTAAAACTCATTATATTATGTGTTAAAATTGTGTGCAGAAAGAAGTAGTGTGCAAAGTCTGTCTAGGTCATGGGTGACTAAGAATAGTTTCTTGAAAAAAAAAAAGGCATAATCTAAGCCTGAGGGATGGCAATTTGCAGAAAAAGGGTAGGGAACATGAATGTTCTAATTTGCATATAGGATTACTGCAGAGAAGTGATGAAGACAGGATGAAATGTTGATTGAGAAGATTTAAATTCATTTCTCAGAAAATAAGGCATTTAAAATTTTTAAATAGGAGCAAACATAAAAGTGATATTTTAAGCAAAATAACCTGTGGATGGTATTCACCATGGATAGAAATTAAGCAAGAAATAAGGAAAGCCAAAGCCTACGTAAATCATTGCTATAAATAGTATTTGTCTTGGCAAATGTGTGAGTTGTAAACCTTATGCCTCAAAACAAGTATTCCCAGATACAAAAATAATCAAAAAAGAAAACAAACAAAAGAATACAGTGTCTTAACAAATTATTCTTATATTTATTGTCAATGTTGCTCCTACTATGCAACTATATAATAACAATGCTATAACTGCCATCATGATTTCCTTTTCCATCCTTAATAATAATTGGTTAAAATTAATATATTTCTTAACAAGGATTTTTTAAAATAAATTTTTGTTAAACAGTCACAGTGTACTAACTTCTTTGTTAAATGCTATGGAAATAAAGATGACAAAGATGCTGTCCATACATCTTGAAATTCATATAGAAGACTAGTCAAAAAAATTTATAGAAAAATAACCAACTGAAACAATTCAAAATAAAAGAAAATCACTTGATTCCACTTACTTTTGAGTTGGTCCTAAATAATTCAGGCACAATAAAGAAAAGAATCTGGGTAGGAAAAATTAATATATTTTGTGTAAAGGCAAACAAAGCTCCCCTCCATGATAAAATATAGAAATTCTAAAATAACTGGAACTTAAAGTGTCTATGTTACTTAAA
This sequence comes from Sciurus vulgaris, assembly GCF_902686455.1. Lineage (NCBI taxonomy): Eukaryota > Metazoa > Chordata > Mammalia > Rodentia > Sciuridae > Sciurus > Sciurus vulgaris. Next base: position 42,105,742 of record NC_136469.1, on the reverse strand, counting down.
AATATTTTAATGATATCTGGAAATTAACAGGCATATTGGTGCATAAGAAAAGGGAAGATAAGATTTCACGATTGTAATTTCAAATGGGAGAAAAAACAGCTCACTGAGACAAATTGGAAGAGTCATATGGGATGCAGATGTGTTTCCAAGAATCATTTCTTAAGACATATTTATGCTTTATGATATAAAATCAAAGATATTATAGTAAATATTTTATTTATTATAATGTAAATAAAGTATTCTTGATAAACTAAGCATAGGTGAATTATATTTAATAGACTGTTTAATTAATTGGCAGTTACCCTAATTAAGACATTTATATTTTATATAAGTTCTTATTTTAACATAAATATCAAATATACTACTTTGCTTTTTAAAACATCAAATTTTAAAATTTTTATTTAAATTGTTTTTATATATTCATATTTTCATTGTGGTAAAACACAGCATGAGATCTCTTAATTTTTCTGTGTGTGTTTTTGTGTGCGTGCACATGTGCATGCTTGTGGTGCTGTGAATCAAAGCCAGGGTCACTTGTCAGGCAAGCTCTCTATCCTTGAAGTACACCCCAACTCCCTTAGTCAGTTTTTAGGTGCCCAATATGATATAGTTAATTATAGGCTCAATGATTTACAGCAGATCTCTAGAACTTACTCATCTTGCATAACTGAATCCTTTTACCCATTGATCAACTGTGGGGAGAGGTGAATGAATCATTGCTTTGAACTGCCCGGAGACAGAGACTGACACCTCCCTTGTTAACTTATCAGTGCAAAGGCACTAAGAAGTCAGCCTGATTGTCTGGCAATGCCCTGTTTAAAAAGAAATTCTGTGGTTGCTATGGCGTTTATCAGTTCATGACATAAGGTTCAGGCACCAGTCGCCCTGGGGTGGAGAATTGTGGGTGCAAGTTGATGTCTGTAATTGGGATGTTCAAACTTTTGACCTCGGTTTTGTTTTAAAGTAACTTTCTCACAATGAATCCCTTTGATGTAAAAACCATGTAAAATAAACACTTGGATTCTGCTCATTGTCAGTGCTTCTCCATCATAGTTCGGCTAAACCATTGGATCCTGCTTTCTGTATTTCTGTGGTATTTTGTCTTTTTTTCCAATCCCCTTATCAGTCTGGTTCTGGGAAACTGAGTAAACGGTCACGCTGGAAGCCACAGTCAGCCATTCTCCATTTCCCCTCCATCAACCCCTGGCTAACACCACTCTGCCTTCATTTTCTATGAGTTTTACTATTTTATGTACTTTGTGTATGTGAGATCTTGTAGCATTTGCCCCTAGGTGGGTGGTTAATTCATTAGCATCATGCACAGCAGTTTCATCCCTTTCGTCATATACAGCAGGATTTCCTCATTTTATTTTTTTGCAACATTTTTCTCTGCTCAAGAGAAATTAAAAGAGATTGTTGAAGTATAAAGTCCCTTTTCTAACTACTGTTTTTTGTTTTAAATTTGAGAAGTGACAATTATTTAAAATTATGAATTTGCTACAAGGTGACAGGTTGAAGGAATATTTCCTCTGAATAAAAATTCAATTGTAAGCAAAATAAAATGTATGGATTTATTATAATATTTCATTTGTCAAATATACTTTTTATTTTTTGCAATTAAAATGAGAATTGATGAATGGGAATATATAGATAATTATTCATTGGCACTGCCTATGTGGTTTTGTGGTAGCAAAATCAGACCTGGTTGTGAAATGAAATTACAAAATCATTGTAGTTCCCCTCCCCTCTCTTAGGCTTTTCCCAGAAGGTCCCTACCTTTTGCATTGTCAATAACTGCATTCAGAGTCTGGCTATTCCCTCCTGAAATGTATGAGATGCCTGTGAAAAGAGCTGTTTCTTCTTATGTTTCTGTGAGCATACTTTATGTTAGAGACCCTGCACAGGCCTTCAGCCACATAGATTAGGAACTGTTTTTAAAAAAGAGGAAAAATTCCCAGTGATAGGATAGGTCTAAGATGAAGTCAAATAATCTATAAATATCGTAAGAAACTGTGGAACAGGGCTGAGAATTTTGGAGTGCTAATCTCCTCTGGGCCCACTGGTGTAAAATACAGTTTTTTTTTCTCCTACTTTCCAAGTGCCGTCTTGTTTCCACAACAGTTTAAACATCCATGTAGCTGAAGGGTAGTTTTTCAGACTAACTTAATATTAGACCACTTGTTCTCTCACTGCAGTCAAGTTTTAGAAAAGCAAGATGTTCTACTGGTAGAATACCCTAATTAGAATAGCCTCAGTCCTTTCAGAACTGCATCTGTGAAAATCCTATCTATTGGCATCAAATCTGCTATTTTGCTGCTGCCAGTAATCTGCTCCCCCTACACCATTTACAACCCAGATCATCAGTCTTCGAACATCCTAGCCAGGTCCACTCATCAGCCTGCAAACATTCTCCTCAGTCATTGGTCCTTTGTTATTAGCCCTCAAAATTCCACTACCTAAGAATGGCTCCACCAACATTCTTTCTCTCTCTCTCTCTCTCTCTCTCTCTCTCTCTCTCTCTCTCTCTCTCTCTCTCGCTCTCTCTCTCTCACGCTTCAGGCAGACACTCTGCCTGTCCACTTAATAAACCCTCTCCTGTGAGTTACCGCATCTGGAGTGGTTTCTGGGTGCTTTTCACTATCCACATACAATACCTAACACCCCAACTTTCTGGTGTATTTTAAAAAATGATTCACCAAACTATTTATTAGCCTGAAATATTTACGGTGACATCCCATTTTTATTTGACAAAAGATTATTCATTATAAATTTTGTGTTCCCCATCAATTTCCAGATTTAAAATAAATCAAACAAATGGACGGTTCATGGATTTTATTGTTTTAAATTCTTATTCCAAAGTTTTATATCAACATAATATGTATTTGTGTCTCTAAATCCACTAATAATTATTCATGTTTAAACTATTCAATGTATTAAAAGAAAACAAATGACATACAAATAACATTTATTCTGATAATACATCACTAATTATATCTTCCTTCATTTTACAGCACCCTTAAGCCAACATTGTTTTGTACTTATCCTCTTTTACTCATTTTTTTGCCTTAAAAGTATGAATATAATTATTTTAATTTCAATTTGAATGTAACACATTTATATATAAATGACATATAACTTTACATTATATGTATAATATTTTATATCTTTGAAGTTATTTCTAAATATTATAGAAAACCTATTAAAAATTATTTTTTCCTTATACCACTGGAATATTTTAAATGAGAACTAATGTATTTAGTATAAAATCTGAATTTCCCAAACTAATATGTATATATTTTATATAAATGAATATACACATGTGTATATGTATATTAACACACACATACACATATAAACCATAATTTTTATAAATAAAAGATTGTCATTTGTGACTAGTACATTTCACATTTTTGCTTTATGTGAACAGTCTACAGGGAATAAGGAGATTCCCATGACTCAGTTTGAGAAAATTAATTCAATTGTGCAGTAATGAAAAATAGTCTGTTGATACTAAAACAAAAATTAAATGAGGGTTGCATTTCTTAAGGCAATTTGTTGTAAACAAGGAACTTACCTTGTGTACTTACCTCCACAAAATGAGCTATTTTAAGAACCACACCCCCAAATCATACCCATCAATGATTTACTTTACTCACATAGTGGTTGTAAGTATAAAAAAAGATTACAATTTGCACAAATACCCTTATAAAACTTTTGTTCACACTTATTGAATATCTATTTTCTGACAGGTTCTATGAAGTCATTAGGAGAGTAGTTTTGAATCTTGATGACTGTATTTCACAAAGGAATGTGTCAAGTTCTTGTCTAATATAGCAACAATTTTTTAATAGGTTAAACAATTATTGCATAAACCAGAGGTGTTGTGTAATAAAGTTTGAATGAATCTGTGTACAAAATCCCCGCATTGTCAATTTACTTGTCTCTCTCTCTTTTTTTTTTTTTTTTTTTGATTCACAGAGACCATGACTATTGATATACAAAAGGACCTCTATAGAGAGGACTTTTATTATATGTAATCAGTTTTTGATACATTTTTAAATTGTGAGAAATAGGGAAGTTGACTGAAGAAGATTCTGAAAATTTTTGTTAAAATAATAAACATTTTTAAAAATTTTTTCTCCACATTTTTATTGGTGCATTATAGTTGCACATAATGATAACATTTATTGTTACATATTTGTACATGTTCACAATAAAATAATATAATTTGACCACTATCACTCTCCAGCACTCTTTTGAAGACTCTTAAACTAATTTTTATGAATTTTGAAAACTCTTTAACTCGTTTAAGTTCTTTGAATTTCATTATTTTTTTGTGAAATGAACTTGATATTTATATATTCTTTACATTTCACAGACCCATAAACCACACAAAAAAATCAAACCTGCTTAAAGTAAAAGCATTTTTATACTATATAGGTGGTAATTTAAATATATACAACAAAGTAATAAGCAATTTTTTTTATTTACACATTTTATTATGTAAATAAACTAGCTAAAGGTTGATTTTTCATAGCAAGAAAAAAGTGTTTTTGATTATGGAAGTAGCAGTTTTCCAAAGCAACAGATATTTTGCATAATTAGAGTGTTACAGTCAGAAGGTTTGGTCAAGGTACATTATTGTTAAATCTATTAGCTGCATTGACACTTGGAAAGATGTTTGTTAACTAAGCAAACAAGAATAAGGTAAATGATGTTTCAATGTAAATGAGAAGAACTGCAGCAAAAGGAATACATTTCTAATGGTACCCACTGAAAAACAAAGCATTAGGGCAGTGCATTCAATGGATCCAGTCATCTAAATTCCTGTAATTAATTTTATTGATTTTTTTATGTCAACAAGCAATTTCAAATTTTCACAACTAGGAAGATGGTAAGAATCCTGTTGACTTCAGGAATACACTGCCTCAGTTATAATTCAGAGAACAGGAAGGTGATGCCAGAGTCCTTAAATTTACAGATACCCTGGTCAGGTTATAGTGACCAACATAAAGAATGACCCACATACAGCCCCTTCCATCATTACTAGTTTTCAAACTTAAGTTTTGTGTAAGTAGATATGATTGATAGAATACAAATCAGACATGTAGAATACTATCTGGGAAGCATTGACCTTTCCAGGATTTGTGGTGCCAAATGGTGTACCAGAAGTAGAACAGAAATGATTTGAGCCTTTATGACACCTGAGCTACAGCACACAGCTCTTCCTCATCAGTATGGACCCACAGACAGCTTCCACACATCTGTGCAACAAGAGGAATAACAACATGCTCTCACTTAAAATGTTACAATTGTATTTCATAATATTACAGCATCCTCACATTTTTTTAAAAGGAAAGTTCTAATTCTTGTAGTCATTGCATTCATCTCTAAAGAATATACTTTCCTTCCCCTCCATTTCAGTTACTGTCCTATCTTGTCCTGTAATATATAGTCCTGATTTCCCAGTGAACAAAGTAAAACAACACAGTATGTTTTATATACACAATATGTATAATACACTATACTGCGCATGTGTTATTTGTGGATCTCTGGTGAACTTCTGAAAGGGGCAGAGGGAGAGAGAAAAAAGTGGGAGATGGAGAAATTGGTGACTACAAAATTCTGTAGAAATGGTTTCTATAAGATCATAGATCATATTTATAACTTCCTTTCCATTATAATTCTTCCTCAGATAGCTTTACTTGAGGAGCTGAGCAAAATGTTCCTGAAAGATGTGAGTCATTAGTGACCCTACTTGTATTATTTTGTTAAAGACTTTCGTTAACTTCCACTAGTGGACTTGCTAATATTAGGGAATGCTCTCTACAAAACCCTGAATTTCTGGCACACTTTCTATGTCTCATTGTGTAGCAGCCATTTTTTTTTTTTTCTTTGATAATCAGAACTAACCACCAGCTAACCCAATAATGCTTTTCCCTAAAGGATATATTACTGAATTTGATTTAAGTTATGACTTATTCAGGGCCTTTACTCTCTTTATTATAATAGCCCTAGTTCAGATTTGGGAAAGCCAAAGAACAATAATGAGTCTATAAATTTAGGGGAAATTACACCACATTCATAAGCTTAGAAAAATATTTAAGTGGATTCATGGTAACACAGCACAACTTTTAAAATCATTTTGTCAAAATTTTATCTCCTAAACCCCAGGAGCTTCATACTATTAACTGTCATTGGTTCTCTGAATCACTGAGAACTAGTGTTATAATAGTGTTATTAACACTATTATCTATGTTATTTTTTAAAACAATTCTGTGTGTTTCTACTCCAGAATAGTCATTTTCTGAACACAATACTTATGCCTTTAATTATTATCAAGAAGACTTATAGCATCTACTTCCTATTCCTTCCGAATCAATGAGTTAGTCTCTAAATACCAAGATTTTTTTTTAACCTATCTGGTGCTTTAGGAATAAACAAAATTATGCATTCAGTGTTAGATATATGAGCAATGCACTGAGAAGCAAATTCTTTATTCAGAAATATATATTTTTCTATGGCAGTTGTCACTTGCTCTACCAAAGTCATTCATTGAATAATCACTTTTTCCACATGTTCATATGTACTTTGCCACTGCATGCCACAGACTGCTAGTGCCCACTTTCCAAGGCAACTAGGTTCTTACTAACAAAGTTGTTGAAGGTATGAGAGGAGTATATCCTGCCTCTGGAATGATTCTTATAGAACATTACTGAATTTTGCACACAAGGAAACTGATTTTTTATTAAAATTAGGAGTTAAGAATATCACCAAGACATTGTCAAAGGAACAACGGGGAAGTTATGCTGATAAAATCAGAAAGTTACAATGAGAACTGACAACTTCAGTTCACTTACAAGATCAGGCATAGACAAATGCATCACATGAACTTTTGTCTCTATTCCAATTTTATTTAGTTCCAAAACCAAGTGTATAGGTTAATTAGATTGGCAGAATCTAATTTGTAACTAGAATTTTCCTGCAAGCCTACAACATGCAGTTTTCAGTTTCCCAATCTCTAAGTTAAAAGAAGATATACCAGGAGACTATTGTATCATAATTTGCAAAAGTCATTCTACTAATCTCACCACAATCACTTTCCTTTGAGGATTCATCCTCAAAGAAATGATTCTGTCACTTGATTGACAGATTAATTGCTGAGAATTAGATGATGGTGAGCAGGAGTGATGAGTTACAAATCTCTGTTCAAGTCCCAGATCTTCTGCACACTAAAAATTTGTCCTTCCCCTTCCCTAACCCACTGTTTTGTTTTCATATACAAGATTAAAGATTTAAAGGAGGTATTTTTTAAAGGTTTTCAACATGTGTTTTAATGTATTCTATCATTTTAGAACATCTGCTGAAAAGAAGGGTTCTGGGATTTAGAGGTTTTTCTATTCTTTGTAATCTATTTATTTTAGCCTGTGGAAAAAGATTAGAGGATGTGAGTCTATCTTAGAAAAAAAAATGTTAAATTTATTAAAATTCAGTAAGAGTAGAATAAACATTAAACTATAAACTTATTTTTAAAAGCTATTAGTAGGAAATAAGAAAGAGTAAGTAGTATTAAGCCTCAGAAAATGCAGCCGTTGCCTAGAGCAAAATAGAAAACAGCACATCTAGACACAAGGGACAAAGTTTTATGAAATAACCAACTTCAAAGGCAAAGGTTTTGTGCCAAAAAAACATTTAGGAACATAGTAATGAAAATATTAAAGGCTTTGGATGTTGGACCAAACTATCCTATTTCTTTTGATTTTATAATCTATATCCTCTCAGTGCTCTGTGAAATAATTTTTAGCAATAATCATGCTGAATTTTATTTCTAAGAGAGAAACCAATGGAAAGGGATGGGGAGGGGACAAAACCAGCTGTCAAAATTATACCCTCTTGTTTCACAGTAAATATCAGAGACAGCATGTCATGAGCCATAGGTTCCTAATCTTAGAATATTTTTCTTCTTTTTTAGAAATTAAGACAGAAGAGATTTGGGAAAGATTGGGGAAAAGGAGAATGATGGCAATGGGAGAAAGATAAGGGGAATGGAAGAGGCACTGGGAGCAGAGAGAAATGGGAAACGGAAGGATGAAAGGCAGAAGAAGGGAAAGGAAAAGCAAGAGGAAAGGGAGATAGATAAAGAAAAAGTGAAGAAGAAGAAGAAAAGAAGGAAGAAATAAATGGAATGAGGATGAAAGAAGAGTAGAAATAATCTGGAGAATGAGGAGAAGAAACAATGGCATTAGTAACTTCATCATCCATTGGTACTCCAATGAACTATATTCCCTGTTTCTTTCCAGGGATTAAACTTTAAGTAGATACACTGGAAAAATCTATTTCTACTTTCTAAAGTGAATTACCTCTGTTTGAGTTTAAGTATACAATTAAATTCTGTATATTTGGGAAAACTCATTGAAACTATTGTGTGTATATACCTGTGTGTGTGTGTGTGTGTGTGTGTGTGTGTGTCTGTGTCTGAGAGAAACAGATGAGAGAGAGAGAGAGAAAGAGAGAGAGAGAGAGAGAGAGGAGAAATTAGTAATACCAAAATAAAACAGTGTTGGATTTGAAATAATCTTTTGCTATTTGTAATTAGTGCCTACTATTTGAAGGTGAAAAGAATGAACTCTTCATAGAATTGTTTGCTAATATTTACCAAGATACCAGTTATACCTTTAACAGGGACAAGATTTACAATTTTGTTCCTAGAACAGAGATAACATGTCATTTAAAGTCAGAATAAACTACCCTCTACTCTCCGTAGGTATGAACAGATGACAAAATTGAGAAATGTTTGTTTAGTTATAAACTTTTCAAGAAAGTGTTAAGAAAATCAGGGTCAATTAAAAAAAAAAAACTAAATCTAATCATCCTATTGAAATATTCCAATTGCTTTTTAGATTTTCCTTTACTTAGACAAAATGTCACATCTTGTCAGGGTCCTATATTGCCTCATACAAACCCTATTATTTCATTCTACTTGTAAAAATAAAAAATATGCCAAGTTGGCACTGAAATGAGAATAATTCCAACTTTTAATATATTTCTATATGTAATAATCCAGACAGGCTATTATTCTAAGGCATTTGTTACTTGTGTGAGTGTGGTTTTTCTTTTCCTTCCATTTTCAGACCTGGATGAATTGAATATGTTAATAAAAGTAAGGCTGGTGATTCATGAATCTGAAGCACACATTGGCTGTCTATTATGCAGTGAATTTAGGCTTTATCTAATTTTTGTCACTCAAGTTTCAATGATACAATCTACATAAAGTAAGTCAATGATTATGACGACTATTTTAAATGACAAAGTATTTGGTTTGAAACCTGTGCCGAAATGAAATGTCTGAAATTGTGTTGGATCATCTCAACAGTTAAAACTAAAGGACCTATAACCTCATAATCTGTTTCTTTCAACCATAAATATGGGTGCCAGTTAAAAATGAAGACCAATTGATAAATGATTTTGGCACCTTTTTTTCTGTAAAGAAATATGTATTATTGACATCAACTTCTTTCTTTTCTCTCTTTAGATAAACTCTGAAATAAAAGGAAGTGATTTATTTTGCTCTCACATAAGCACGGGTTAAGAGGAAAGTGCTCTGGAAGTCCTCCTGGGCTTCTATACACAAGGATCAAGATATTTCCAACCCCGACCCCACCAGCCCTGGTGTGATTCTTTTATTCAGAATCAGAAGAGTACCTTATGGAAGATAGTAGGATCAAATAGTAAAAGAGGAATAAAGAGGGTAGAGTTTGTTTGGTTCTTTAAAAAGGCATCTGGAAGATTCCATGAAACAGTTTCACTTGCATTTCATTGTCAATATTCTGTCAGAGGTCCACATTCAATTAAAAGAAAACATGAAAAATATGGTCATCATTTTGAGTAGCAGCTATATCATATAAAAGGAAAAATAGATTTATATTTCTCTGTCATATTTTCTTTCTTTTCTTTTCCAAGTTAACATTATTTTATTTTTCCTTTCCTTAAATCTTATATTATTATTTAAATCCAAATTCCCTGCTGAGAGGATAAAATAGGAAATTTCTTGGCACTTCAAAAAACTCTTAGAGTTAGCATGATGATGTGGCAGCTTGCCTATCCTATTTTAAATTATCAACATGTCTAAATCTCAGGACTTTTTAAACTCACTAGTCTTTGTCAACAGAGTCTAGCTCCTTATTTTAAAAGGATCTTATTAAAACTTTCTGATGTTTTCTATAGCACTTAGGATAGAATCCAAATATCTTAGGTAACAAACCTGAAGTGGTTTTGTTTCCTGGTCTCTCCCTGCCATTTAATAAGGTAAAACTATTCCCCACAACTAACATACTGTCTTTTCTTTTTGTTGTTGTTACTGAAAAAAAAAAAAAATTTTTTTTGAAACTTAGAGCCTTTGCAACAGTTCCACATTCTGTCTAAATGAAAATTCCTCTGACATAATTATTTCTGTTATTTTTTGTCACTCTACTCTCATCTCAAACAGGCTTGGCACATATATTTAAAGAATCCCTTTTCTGTCAGAAATTCAATTCCATAATTTTATTTTCTTCACATCAATTCCACAACTTTGTTTAGCTTGTCGTTTTTCTGTTTTTTTTTTTTTTGTTTTTTTTTTTTTTTTTTTCTCAATAGTTTTCATGCAACTTAAGGGTAAGTGGCATTTGTTACTTATCACAAAGGTGGCACACCATAAATTCTTTTTTGAATTTATAGTTAAGAAGATATGATAACATTTGCATAAGATGAAACTAACATGATATTCCTACTGTTAATTCAGAAAAATCATAAAGGATATCAAAGCAATTTCTATCATTGGCTGAATATCCAAAGCTTCTGAATGCTTTCAAGGTTTTCATATTGAGATTCAAAAGATCATCACTTGGATGAATTGAGTATCATTTTTTTCTAAGTGTACTGTGATATATAAATTTTGAGATGAAGATTAAAGTGGATGATATTACTTGTTTTCTATAGCAATTGCAAATTCATATTCAAAGTACACTTAGAAATTTCAAATACAAGGAAACATTTTTAGTTAGAATTGTGAATAAATTTAGTAGTAATAGTTTACATGCCTATACTTTTTGTTGTTCTGGTTAATGGAGGCAGTTCATACTGGGGCATCCACAAGGAAGCATTCTAAGATTCTGTTTCTAAACTTTTAATCTGCGAGGACAATGTCCCTTTTTTCATATAAGACAAGTGAGAGAATTCAAATTCAGCTAACAGCAAGCAGGCTCAGGATCAAAGAGGAAACCCTTGCTTGATCCAAATGATGGTATTTTAAGCTACAGTTATTCAATTCTGAGGTCATTATGATTTACAAATATGGATTTTAAAAGAAAATGTTTTCTTAACTTTTTCAGAGAGTTGATTTAAAACCATTATTTTTATTTTATTTTATTTTTTGCAGTGCTGGGGATTGAACCCAGGGTCCAGTGTATGCTAAAGGGTACTTTACCACTGAGCTAGATCCCTAGCTCCCCAAGACATTATTTTATTACACAAAATTTTATCTAATGGAAAAACTGTTTGCCTAGAACTAAATATGTCAAGCTACTTAAACTTCTGGAGAAAACTCATATGCATATCTAATTCCATGAACAGTTTTTCATTAGATAAAATGATTGTTTTCAGTCTTGTTTCATCACTGAGGTTCACATGATTTTTTTATATATTTGATAGTGATTTTAATTAAATAATTTACTGATTAAGGGGTTTTGTTCCTTAGTGCCTCATAGGACTATTTCTTCCAACACAAAGTGCCCTTATCAGCTGAATAAAGAAATGAAATTCAACAAAAGTCATGTAAAACATTCACAATTAAAACTGTAAAACATGTCACAAATCCTAATCAAATTGATATAATATAGTCAACACAATATCAAAATTCCAACAGGCTTTTTGTGGGTATCTATTAGCTATCTGATTCCAATTTACATAGAGAAAGGGAAAAAGTCTTGGAATAGAAAATATAACTTTAAAAACAGAACAAGATTGTGGGATTGGCATTATCATATTTCAATAATTGTTAAAAAGTTATACTCATCTGGGTACCATGGTATTGTCATAACATTGAACAAAACAGATCAACATCACTGAATAAAAACTCAAGAAACACCTACATACATGTACACAGTCCACTGTTTTTTCAATTAAAATGCCAAAAATTCGATGAAGGAAAATAAACATTTTTATTGTTTGTTTTTTTTTTTGTCAGGTGAGGTACCAGGTATTGGACTCAGGGGCATTTGACCCCTGAACCACATCCCCAGCCCTGTTTCATATTTTATTTAGAGATGGGGTCTTACTGAGTTGCTTAGCAACTCACTTTTGCTGAAGCTGGCCTGCCTCAGCCTCTGTAGCTGCTGGGATTACAGGCCTGACCACTGTGCCCAGCATAAAATGTGTTTTCATTAGATGTAAAACAACAGAATAACTTCATGACAAACAAATTTTAATTCCTCTCTCACACTAGACTCAATATATTATTATCTTCTAAAGGAGAATAGCTATAAAGAGCATGGTTAAAATTATAAATCTTCTAAAAATGTATAATATAATATACAATTAAAATATAATATATAATATAGATAGATATCTTTGAGACCTTGGAGTAAAGACATATTAGTAAGCACACAAAATATAATATTTAAAGTAGCTGATAACTGCATTTCATCAAAATTAAGTACTTTGGCTCATCAAGAGACATTATTTAAGAAACGAAAAGACAAACCCATTCAGGAAGAAAACATTTTGGTACATACATATTTCAAATGGACAGTATTTATAAGGCATAATATAGGTAACAAATCAATCATAAAAATAAATAAATTACTTAATAAAAACTCGATAAGGAAGGGAAGATAAAAATTTTATCTTGAAAGAAAACATATTAATAGCCAAAAATATCAAAGAAACCCTTGATATTATTAGTATTCAGAGATATCCAAATGAAAACTACAAATCAAAAACAATGAAGTGGCTAAAATGAAAATGACTAAAAGTGCCAAGAATTGGTTAGGATACAAGGATACTGATATCTTCATGATTTTCCTAGAATATACAAAGTTTTCTTCTTTTAGGGGCACAGCTTGTAGTTTCTCAAAAAGTTGAACATGTTGCCACCTCAGGACCTAGCCACTCCATTTCTAGGAATTTATTCTATGGCAGTTCTACACGTGTACACAAAAAAAGACATGTTCACAACATACATGACAGCCTGAACGAAACACAGAAAGTTTGTGGAAATAAACTGCAATTAAAAACTGAATCAACTCTTGTCCTCAACCTATAAATGAGTAAATACATTGTGGTATGTTCTTACAATGGAACACTATTTAAGAAAATAAACCACTACAATGTGGAACAACATAGGTGAATCTCAAAAACATAATAATAAATAAAAGAAGTCAGAGTCATAGACTAATGCAGGATACTTTACATGAATATTAATAGAACTAAATTATGGTGATGAAAACAAGAAAAGCAATGTTGTATAGGTATAGAATTTAAAGCATTGGGGCACTAAGGAATTTTCTGGAATAGTATGAATATTTCATAGTTTTATTATATTTGTTGGTTAATATTAAAATCATACGTGGTATTTTACAGTACACAAAATTTACCTCAAAAACAAATGCAATAATAAGAATCAGCTAGGCAAACACTGCATCATATAAGTCAGAATAAGTTACTTATATTTTATTTTGAAGGATGATTAGAAATCACTGAGCGATTTTAAGCAGTACTACAATGTGTTGATTTGTATTTTGAAATCATCCCTCAGAATTTTGTATTCCTGTCACCTACTGCCATCAGTTGTGAAAAGGGACAACTCAAATGGGCATGTAATGTCTTAGATAAAAACATCATTAATATTATCTTATTACCTGCTTTAAGAGGATGCTAAAAAGGATTTTGTTGTTTTTAATCAGATTTATTTTAGACTTGTTAAGTAAAAGGGGATTCACTGATTTCCCTCATTAGACACTAATCTTTTATTCTAAAAATCAGAAAAGAGTACAGAAAAAGTTCCTGAGAGGAATGATAGAGGTGCTCTTTTAACTCAATGTTAAAAAGCTACTCAAGGAATAGCATCCTTATACAAGATTTCAGTCAGGTGATTATTATCATATATCCTTTTATTTGGAGACTTTTGCATATTTATTTTAGAAATTATCAATTTATAAACAAAAAATTGCAAGTTTAAAAACATGACTTATGAATTCACATTAGTGAATAACTCAAAGGTAAGTATAAAATTGAACAGGGAAACAAAAACCCTTTAATTTGTCATGTAAAAATCCAGCTATAATGGATATAAATGTCTCCATAATCTCTGACCTACTATTTTAGTTTTTTTTTTATACACTCCTATACTGTGTAAGTTTTCTGTCACTGCTGTTTAAAAAATAACTCAAGTCAAGTGGCTTAAAACATAGAAAAAAAATTTTTTTCTCAGTTTGAAGGCCGAAGTCCCATATCAAGATATCAGCAGAAGCACCCTGTCCCTGGAAGCTATACATTTTTTTTTTTTTTTTTCAGTTTCTAGGCACTGTTGGCATTCTTTAACTTATGATCATATTACTTCAAGGTCTGTCTCCATTGCTACATTGTCACCTCTACTTCTGTCTGTCTTCCCCTCTATGCATCTTCTGTAAGAGCATTTCTCATTGCATTTAAGACCCAACCAGATAATTCAAGGTGACCACCTCATCTTCTTAATTTAATTACATATGAAAATATTTTTAAAAGAAAAAGGTAGCATTCATAGGTTCTGAGGATTAAGACATGGGTGTATCTTTTGGAGGATCACCATTCAACTCACCACATATCTCAGTATGGAATGAGCATTGCCCTGTGCTCTGTGACATATTTGAGAAGGCATAAAAAGTAATAGTCTGCACAAGTTTTTGAGTTTTATCCCAGCTCAATCTCTTAAATAGACAATAGATAAAAGTGCAAAAACATGTTTCAATTATCTCTCAAACTGAGATAAATAATATCTACATCTATGGAAAAAATGTTCAACATCAGGCAAATAAGAGTCAAAATCACAATGATATCGCATCCACTCCTGTAAAATGGTCAATATCAAAAAGACTAAACACAACACATGCTGCCAAGTATGTGGAGAAAAGGAAACCCTTACACACATTGGTAAGAATATACATAGGTGCAATAATTTTGGAAAACAGTATGGAGGTTCCCCCCCAGATTTAAAACAGATCTATTATATGACCCAGCAGTGCCATTTGGGGGTATGTATCCAAAGGAAATTAAATCAGTGTCTCAAAGAGACATCTACACTCCATATTCGCTATACCACTCTTCACGATTGCTAAGAAATGCAAACAACCAAAGTGTCCATCAACTGATCAATAGATAAAGAATAGGTAGTACATATAAAAAATGGAATACTATTCAGCTATACTATTCAGCAACAACATGGATGAAACTATCAATTATTTCGAATGAAATAGGGCAGGCAAATAAGGACAATTAGTGCATGATCTCACTCATATGAGAACTTTAAAAAAGTGATCTCATAGAAGTTGAGAGTAAAATGATGCACAGTGAGGGGGGTCTAAAGATAACAACAACATACTGCATTTCATCATAAGTGAGGAGAAATAATTTTGAAAGTTTTACCATCAGTAAATAATACATGATTGAAGAGATATTTTTACCTCATTGAAGCATTTAATACAATATATACATGTATTGAATATCATGTTACCCTATTAATAGGTACAATTTTATATTTTTCATGTTTCAATTAAAATGAACTTTAAAAAATTTAAAACATGACTTTGGGTGTTATATGAGAACAATGGAAATTTAGAACATTCCCTGCATTTATTAATTTTTAAATATATTTTAGTTATTATTTTAAATGCAAAATGCATATTCAGTGATCGCAAGAAAATGTTACTTCACATCTTATCTGGTGTGTGGGAGGAGTTTATGATCTCACCATGAAAGCAATTTACCTTCTTAGCTGGTTTTGTTTCTATCAAACTGATAAAACATTTGTTTGTGTTCCCCTTTATATCACCTAGCAACTGAAGGAAATAAATCAGAAGGAAGGTAAATGCATTGAGAAAGGTAGCCTGAAATTTAAAGTTCGACAGCAATAAAAGGCATAAGTGATCAACCTCAGCCATGGTTTTCCCTCTTCTCCTCTACTGAATTTAATAATGAGTGTGTGTGTGTGTGTATGTGTGTGTGTGTGTGTGTGAAAGAGAAAGAAAGAGAGAAAGAGGGAGGGAGAATGTGCGCGCGCGCGCGCGCGTGTGTGTGTGTGTGTGTGTGTGTGTGTGTGTCTATTTTGAGATTTAGTGAGCTCTTTAGTCCTATGGCTTCATCACATTTCATTAATTCTGAAAAATTTTCAACTCTTCTCTCTTAAAAAATAATTCCCTCCTTTCTTTCCCCATTTTTGGGACTCTACTAATGTGTTGGAGCATTTGATATCTCACCAGTCTTAGGGTGTTTTACTGCGTTTTCTTTTATATATATTCATTTTATCTATCTATCCATCCATCTATCATCTACATTTATCATTTGTCTATCTCTCCATCCATCCTAGCTTTAATTTGGGTAATTTCTTTTAACCCATCTTCACTTTCTTTCACTGTCTGCAATCTTTTGATAAGTTTCTAGAGTGAATTTCCCATGTCTAATACTCTCTTTCTCCATTATGGTATTCACTTTTATTTTCTTCACACTTTTTTGTTGAAATTCCCCAATTGTTTATCTTATCTCAAAGAAAAATAAAGATTGAAATAAATAACAGTTACCCTTAGAAAAAGAAATCTTTCTTCCTCTCTCAGGCTGTAATGGGGAGATGGAAGAAATCAATATAAGTGATGCTTCAGCAAGTTCTGATCTTTGCTGCAGATTTGTGATGCCAGTGTATTCTAGGGAACTCTATTTCACCACTGTCTTCAAATATTTTGATCTGGAGATGGAGATATTTCTTTAAGCATAGGGTAGGATCTGAGCACTGGTCATACTCCAGAACTTTGATTGCATTTGAGGTTAGTAGCTAACTGAGTTGTGGGAGAGCTCCCTCTGCTTTATAGTCAAGTAACCAGGCTTTTGTGTGACTAAGGACTTTTTAATCTCTCTCTCTCTCTCTCTCTCTCTCTCTCTCTCTCTCTCTCTCTGTGTGTGTGTGTGTGTGTGTGTGTGTGTGTGTGTGTGTATGTGTGTGTCTGTGTGTGCCTCTCTCTCTTCTCTCTTCTCCCGGTTCTGCCTCTGGATTTTCTCTTAATAAATTTTTCTCCACCTTGCTGCATTATTTCTAGCCTACAATGGGACAGAGTTTTGACCTAAATAAAGGCCTTCTTTCTGTACACAGTCAGGGTTTATCTCAGGCACCCTCCCCTTCTCCCAGCTTCCATGCACCACCTGCATTTGGTGAAAACCTTGTGAACCTCTTGGGAATCTTTTATATACCTTCCTTCTTCCTCTCATCCTTCAGCTATAGTTCATGACTACATGTTCAATGAAAGCCCTGTACATTTTGTGGATCTTGCTTCCATCCTTCATCTTACTACCTCCACACACTCAACAAGCTCATGTACCTGAGAGAACTCTCTTTATATTCTCTTGCTCTGACCTTCACCCATTATGTACCTGGTCAAGACCTCATGTCTCTTAGGATTATTTCCCCAGTCATTCTGTCCTTCCCAGAGTATTTAATACTCTGCTATCATCCACTCAGGAAAATCTTTTTAAGTGTATCTTTATTAAAAAAAGAAAAAGCACAAATGTAAATAGATAATAATAGATTTATCTCTCTCATGACCATGATACAAACATCTTAGTTAAATGGTTGCACTGTGAATTCTGTGTTGTAAGAAAAGGATAATACATTGAGACTAAGGTCAATGGTATGAAACAATCAAAGAACTGGTAGATACTGAGATCCCTTTGACAACTATTAGTCTTTCCAGGCCCTATACAATCAGTACAATTCTGGTTTATTTTTATTAAATATTAATAGTTCTTATTATTAAATATTATTGAATATATGATTTATTGTTGGATATTTTAGGACAAATTTACTCTCTTCCCACCAAGGGTGCAAAGATAAAAATGTTAACTGTGGATCCCACTTCTCTACAAGTACAGAATTCTCTCTCTTTGGAATATACTAAATTTATCTTTATATTCATCCTAAATTATCTGATTGGTTTAAAAATAAAACTATGATTTTATGCTTTATCCAGTTTTCTTGGTAAGTCACATTTTTCTGAAACAAGGAAAGTCCTAATGATAAAGAAAATATTGATAACTGAAGCTTCATTAAAATTAAATACTTCTATTTATCAAGAGGTTCTATTAGAAAGTACAAATGCAGTCTATGGTAGGAGGAGATACCTTTCATCACAAAGTTGATTTATGTGCAATATACGTTATATCCTCCTACAAATTAATAAGTAAAATGCAGACATCCAATTAAAAAGAAAATATTTTAAAAAGGCATTTCATAAAAAAGAAAATATGAATTGTCAATTGTGCATCACTCATTAGGTAAAAGCAAGTTAAATTCACAATGAAATGTCACTCCATAACACTAGAGTGGTCAAATTAATGAGGCTAACATTGTTAATTATTGAACATAATGTTCAATAATGAAGCAACTGAAACTGTATATACTAGTGTAGAGATACAACCATTTCAGAACACTCTTTGCCAGTATCTACTAAAACTAAATATATGTGAAATATGTATGTATATGTCTGATGAACTACACATACAAGAGTTTTTGATAGTAACGCTACTTTTAGCAGTCAAAAACAGAAACAACCCAAATATTCTTGAAGATCACATTATAAATACATTGTGGTATAACACATAGTAGTGTATTGCAATTCAATGGAAATTAAGTGTTTTTTACCTCAAAATAGGCATATAGCAGAGAAATCGAGTGAATTCAACCAACAAGCAAAATTAATATAAAATGATAAAAATCATAATGATGGCTTTCCTTATTGGTGAATTAGGAGTGTATAAATGAGGGGCATCCTAGTCAGGTAGGGTATCAGGTAACAATAAATCCCACTTCTGAACCTGGGTATCAGGTACCCTCTTGGAATCATTAATTAAGCCACAAACTTAAAATTTGATCAAACTATGCATGTTATGCTTTGGTATTTTTAAAAGGGGCAGAAATGAACCTCAACCCCTAAAATTTTACTCACCATGGTAAAAATCTTGTCACTGCTGCCATTTCACCATGATACAAATTTTTAAAAGGTTTGTCTTTTTTTCATGTAATAAGTATTAATTGCAGCATCAAAAAGTCAGACTACTTGTATTTGAGCAATGTTACTTACTTAGTTAATGTAAAATCAAAATATTCAATTTCACCACAGACAGACATATGCCTCAGTATGAATGTCAGTTTTCATCTGGTCTTAATTATTCATTTCAATGCTAATTTGACCTCTCAAGTTTTTCTCATCTTCAAATGGTTCAGTTGTGCATTTTAAAAGACTTTTTAAATATATTATCCAAATATTTAGATGTTCTGTTCAAGAACAGCAGCACACTATGGCAATACAGTAATACCCATGTTTTTATTAGCACAATTCACAATGATCAAACTATGGAACCAGCCTACGTGTCCATCAGTGAATGAATGGATAAGGTGGTATGTGTGTGTGCGTGTATGTGTGTGTGTGTGTGTATGTGTATGAAATAGCATTTCTCATTTGGTAATAAAGGAAAATGAAATTATGTCATTTGCAAGAAAGTGGATGGAACTTGAGAATGTTATGCTAAGCAAAATAAGCCAAATTCAAAAAGTAAGGGTCATGTTTTTTTTTTTTTTCCCTCATATGTGGAAATTAAAGAATAAAAAGAAAAATAAAGAGAACAGGGATCTCATGAAATGGAAGAGAGATTAATAGAGTAGAGGAAAGGGACCAATGGGAGAGTGGAGGGGAGGAAAGGGGAAATAGTGGGGAATGATTTTGGTCTAAGTATATTGTCATATTGTGTATATGCACAAATATGTAACAACAAATCCCACATTTATGCACAATTATAATGCACCAACAAAAATATGGAAAAGAAAATGGATGACTTATCCAAATACCAAATATGTCAGATTGCCAGAATTAACTTAAATGTGATTAAAATATTTTAGCAAGTTATTTCATATTTTACCCTTATCTCCATTTCATGATACAAAATTTCCCTAGTTTTCCTCTTACATGATTTATGACTTCTGAGCATGAACTGATTTGTAGTGAGGATTTTTTCTGTAGGCATTTCCTAAATCTTGGTCATCCAGGCCATATTTCAAATTGTTTTTGTTAGACCCCTGTGAGTTTCAAATATTCTGCACCATTTTACATCAACTTCTTGATTTTGTGTTCCAGTCACATAGGTAGCATTTTATCAGGCCCTGTAGCAATATGAGTGAAGCCTGAAATTAAAATATCTCCTCTGTAATGCTTCATTATTTCATAAGCCCTCCATAGACTGCTACCTATCTGCAGCTTCCCAATGAGAGTAGGCACAATTACTTTGATTTCTGTTTCCCATGATTACATGGGAAAATCAATGTGTCCCTGACCCTTTAAGGGATGTACCTACCCCTATTGTACAAGCTTGAGACACTATTCTTCATTTCTATTTGAATATCAAACCCCGATCTCCTAGGCCTTAACATTCTTCATACAGTCTTGAGTGTTTCCTTTTTCATCTTATATTCATCAAATAGTTTCTTTTTTGTTTCCAAAAATTTTCCATTACTTTTCTTATTTAAAAAATCAACTATATAATTTAAAAGGGCTACGTTATACTCTACATGCATATAATATCATGTGTATGTATATCTGCAGTGAAGAGGACTCTTTCTACATTAGCTTAGTTTAACTCATTGACCAAAATTTTCTTATACTTATAATTTTAAAAATATACTTATTTTTTAGAAACAACTTAGCTAGCTGTTTGAGTAATCTTCATTTATGCAAATGCAATCTATTACTAATCCAAGTATTTTCTTACTTTAAAAATTAAGTAGGATTTGAGACAGGTCCCAGGACTGTTCAGCTATTCATCTCTGTCATTTACTTCATAGTAATTATAGTATACATTTAAAAACTCTGGATATTATGGAATATTAATTTAGTATCAATTGTTTGTAATTAGCATGGATGTCTATAAAGAATACCCATAAGGGCACACGTTCAAATTCAACAAATGGGTTTCTTTGAAAATCTTTTATTTCACAAATGAATTCCTATAAAATGAAAGTTACCTTCTCTCCAGGCTGCAAATTCACCTAATAATTTGGTGATTACCATGACAAAAGCCCAGCCACTGCTGCTTGCTGCTGTCCTCTTCAATTGTGCAGACATCTTCACTCTGTGCTCATTCAACTAGTCCCTTTAAAACATAGAACTCCATAGCACATCTGAGTTTACCCTGTATCCACAGGTGCAATATAAACACATCCTTTTGCTTATCCTTAGTCATATTATTCTTCTCTTAAAAAGATGACATATCATATACTGGTATATCTTTAAACTTAAAATTATGACCAGACTTTGAGGTTGGTCTAATAGAACATCCTGGAATTTATACTATGTTCTGTTAACCTTGCTATCAAAACTTTTCTGAATGCTTTAAATTTGTATTGGAAGATGCTTCTTAAATTTCTGCAATCTGGTACATTGGGCCTTTGCAACTACTGTGATAGAGACCAGATTTATTTGTTCTAGAGAAACATTGAATGACCTTATTATTAACACCTGTAAAAGGTAACACAACACTATATTTTTAAAAAGTTTTAAAAATTATGACATTGAGAGAGAACAATTTTTCAACATAAATATCATAAAGCTTCCAACCAAAAAACTGAGTCTATTTGTGAAATTAATTTTCAATCTCTTTGAGAAATGTTAGATTTTTTTGTATTTTATTCCTCAAGGAACTCAAAATGATCTTCATTAAAATATTTTTTATAACAGTAAAAATTTATAAGGTCCTGAGAATTGATTTTGTATGAACAGTAAGATGAAAATGGGAACAAGCTATATTCTTAAGCAGCAAAGTATTTCCTCCTTATCTGTAATTTCATTCTCTGTGTTTTTTCACAGAGGCCACAGTTCAAATATATTACATAGAAAATTCCAAAACCAGGCAATTCATAAGTTTTACATTGTGCTTTGCTAGTTGGAAGATAAATTCTTGTACCATCCAGCTCCATCCCACTCAGACCATTCCCTTGTTCACACTATCTACACTATATACACTATCTGCCCATTAGTCACTTGGTATCTATCTAGATTATCAGATCAGCCATTGTGGTATCACAGTGCCTGTGTTAAACAAACCCTTATTTTACTTCATAATGGTCCCAATGCTCAGGAGTAGTGATGCTGGCAATTCAGGTAAGCCAAGGAAACCCATAATGTGTTTCTTTTATTTGCAAAAGTAAAAATGCAATAAGATATTTGAAGAGATAGAAAGGATAGTTATATAATTTTTATTACAATATATAATTGTTGCATTTTATTAGCTATTTTCTGTCAATCTCTTACTGTGCCTAATATAGAAATTAAATTTTATCAGAAAACATGTGGTATACATACACAATGAAGTTTTACTCAGCCATAATGAAGCACAAAATTATGTCATTGGCATGAAAATGGACAGGACTGGAGAACATCTTGCTAAGTAAGGTAAGCCAGATTCAGAAAGTCAATGGTCATTTGTTTCCTCTCCTATGTGGAAGTTGGAGACAAAAAGGAAAGAAAAGGAACCTCATGAAAATAGAAAGAGAGATCAATAGACCAGTAGAAAAGAGGTTAGAGAGGAAGAAGGGAAGGTAAAAGGGGAATGAAATAGATCAATTTACACTATGCACATGTATGAATATATCACAATAAATCTCACTACTATGCAAAACTATACTGCATCAGTAAAAGTTTTATAAAGAAAAATAAAATAAATTTTAGTGCAGGCATGAATAGGAGAAAAAAACAGTATATGCAGAGTTTGGTACTATTCATGGTTTCAGATATCCACTGGGGGTCTTAAATTATATCCCCCACAGATAAGGGATGACAACTATGGTATAAACACTCTTTATTATTAATATAGGAAGATTTTTATAAAAACAATAGGCAAACTGCAGTCTCTGTTCCATTGAAGTTTTCTTAGACTGATTTTTGCTTATTATACAATGAATTTTTTTTTAATTTTTCATTTGACTTAATACACTAAAGCAACAGGTCCACATAAATACAACTCTGCCTTTCAACATTTTACTTGCATTGAGTGGACAAGTTGTAATATGGATGACTTAAATAAAAGTGTATAGTTCTTATAAGTGTAGTTTCTATGTGATTGTTCGTTTGTTTAAATTAGGAGCACTCACTGATGACCTCTGAGAAATTCAATTACATTGAAATAGCTGCAGATTTCTCAAAATAATTTTAGTTTTAAAGGGTAGAGTGTTTATCTTAAAACTGCTTTCTTTTAAGAGTTCATTCCATTTTCCCCAAAATAGAACAGAATTTTTTTCCCCTGCTTTTGGAAGGAGGAGAGACTACAGTTCTTCTCTTAATGTCAATTTGTCCACAATAGTTCATGCACCTGCTCTGTGATACGCTGCTAGTTTCAGAAGTTAGAAGAAAACAAAAGCACAAAGATAATGGGAACCTCTGTTATTTCTGACAAAACCAAATTACAAATGTGAGTTAAATATATCCATCAGGATCAGAAAACATGGTAGTTCCACTGAAATTAATTTGAATTCATTCCCTTTCTTTATGAAGATATAATTCAATTTATAAGCTGCAAATAAAGTACAAATAATATACAAAAATTAAGCAAAGTTGTTTCTATGGAGATTTTAATTTATACCTCTTGCTTTTCATTACAGTAAAGATCTCATTCTTTCCATAGAAACAGCAAACACATGGATTTAGAGGTTCAGTCAATGATTGGTTGACTTCATTGCTCTAGGCTTGAGGTGAGGCATAACATCATGGTGGAAGGGCATGGTGGAGGACAGCTGCTCAGCTCATGTCAGTTGGGAAAAAAAGAGAGCAAGTTTGGACATGTGCAAGGAGCCAGGGAGAAGATACAACCCATAAGGGCCTGCCCCCAGTGACCTAGTTCCTCTAACAACCTGCCTACAATTACCACCCGGTAATCCATTCAAGTTATTAAGTTATCAAATGTATTAATCTACTGATGAGGTTACAGCTCCCCTGATGTAATCACTTCACCTCTGAACATTCATTCATTTCCTAACACATGAGCTTTACAGGGGATACCTCATACCAAAAACATGATATGCATCATGCAAACTAATAGCTCAGTGATTTATTTAACAAACAAAAGAAAAGGATAAGGTCATCAGTCATCAATAAATGAACTAAAATGATAAATGTATTTACAGACATTGACTAATTGCTTTCACATATTGTTAACTTTGTACATACGAAGAGATGTTTTTAATTTATGTATTTTTTAATTTCTGCACCAATTTTTAATTCTTTTTTAACCAGTATGCTTGTTTTTTGTTTTTTGTTTTTTGTTTTGTGTGTGTGTATGTGTTCGTAATTTTGAAAATTTTTTTTCTAACTCCAGGTATTTTGTCTAAAAGAAAATCTCAAAATTTTAATATCATTTGAATAACATTTTCTATTTTCTAAAGTTTTATTTTAAAATTTTTGTTCATATTCTGTCAATGATATCTACTTCATTTATTTTAATCATGTTTTTATCTTTCTCCATTGTATATGTGCTTTACTCTTATGCAGGGTTTTCCAGCAACATTTTAAGCATGATTTTATACTTTCATGTCATTATATTACTGCAATTTTAAGCAATTTCTGCTTTTAAGATTGAAGCTACAGAAAGAAATGTGTGCAATCTCAATACACATTCAAAGATGTATTTGAAGACTAAAATTGAACCAAACTGCTAAGAAACATGTATGAATTTTCTTAAACCTTCCAAGAGTTTAAAAATATAAAAAATTAATTCCCCTCCCTACCAATTTTTGATAAAAGGACGAAAGTACTTAAAGTCCATAAAAATTGCAAAATCATCCCCATCATACACAAAATTACAAATAGTTGGAAAGCAATGACTAGAAATATTCATTTTTGACCAATTTATCATGTTGAACAATTTGTCATTATGATCAATTTGTTGAATCAATTTATTTTCAACCAATTCACCTGTCACTTAATAAAATCACTTTATAGCTGCCAAATTTACCTCTGAAATTTAAAAGACTCTAGGAGTTTTTATCTCTGTCAAAAGTGAATTTTTATAAAATTATCCAAGGGAATTACATGTTTTTCCTTGAAACTTGTTCTTGTTCCTTTCAGTGAATTTACTATGTGTATAACATTTTAATTTGATAAGTACTTTGAATCTGAGCAGTGTCTATGTTAAGGTGTAACATGCAAACTCCTCAAAAGTATCAAATTTGTGTAATTTCATATATTAAATATATCTAAGTTACATCTGTGAGTAAAAACAACAAAAGGCAGAATAATATGATTAACATGATTTTACATTAAATAAAGCAACACAAAATTCTGCATGTTTTAGCACATCCTGGAACAAATGAGATTGGAAGAAATTAGTTATAAAGAGGAAATATTTTCATTTGATAATTTTTATGGTATTTAGAATTTTTATAAACATTTAGTAGTTCGATAGTTTTAAAAGATTATTATAAGGTTTTTGTGGCTTGGTAGGAAACTGGCCACTTACAGAGATGGCTTTTGAAACATATCTAGAGAAAAGCATCAGAATCTCAGGTGAGTTGAAAACTTGCATACTTACCCCTAATCTTGACATTCAGAGATCCATGCATGAGGATATGTACCATTGATTCCAAAAATCCTAGAGGTTTGTTAGTGAGCTGGGTTTCTTCTGTCATTGGGACAGAAAATGTAGGACAGAAGTCTTTTCAGGTTTAATCGAAGCAAAAAAAAACCAAAAAGATTATTAAGCAAAAAATATTTTATCGAAAACTACTGCAATAGAGGAGAAAGACTAAACTCAAGTCTGCTCAAAGAAAAGTCTGGAAGGTTTAAAAGTGGGATGAACCAGTTGAAAAGTATAAGAATTTTAGGGATACCTCAAGAGGGCTATGTCAGATACATTGTCTTTCCTAAATTTTCTTTTTCTTTTTTTCTTTTTTGTTTGATTAGAGCTGTGTTTGCTAATTTAATGCCCATCAAAGTAGGGTTCTTACAGAATTAGAGAGGGGCCCTGTCTTCTTGGAAGATTACACTTCTAAGGGATCAGTCTAAGATCTTTTAAAAAGATATTGCTAAACTGTAAAACAGACAATATTTTTAAAGAGGTAGAAAAAATTGTAATTATGAGTTTTCTATTTAAATGCTCTAAGAAAAGGCAGGTCAAAAGTTTATGGCCAAAAAATAAAAAACCTTTATTTAAACTTTAGTCAAGCTGCAGGAGATATTAAGGGCAGCATAGTCATTTATGCAATTTTTTTCCCATAACACAAGATTTCCTTTGTTTTTCAAAAAAAAAAAAAAAAAGATCCTGCAAAAATAAGTGGAAGGATATCTCAGGTTCACTGGTTGGAATAATTTACATTGTTAAAATATTCATACTACCAAAGTAATCTACAGATTGGATGCAATCTTGCAAATTTTCCATATTAAAGAAGTGGAAAAAATGATTCTTAAAATTCATATGGTACCTAAACAGGTCCCAAATAGTTAAAGCAATCTTAAGTAAAAAGAACAAAGAATCAACATACTCCATGATTTTAAAATATACTAAAAAGTTATAGCAATCAAAGTTGCATAATTTTGGCATAAAAACATTTACAGGCCAATGGAACATACTAGAGAGCTCGAAAATAAACTAACACATTTACAATTTTTTTTATTGTAAACAAATGGGATACATGTTGTTTCTCTGTTTGTACATGGAGAAAAGGCATACCATTTGTAATAATAGATTTACATAGGGTAATGTTGTTTGATTCATTCTGTTATTTTTCCCTTCCCCCCACCTCTCCCACCCCTCTTTTCCCTCTATACAGTCCTTCCTTCCTCCATTCTTGCCCCCCTCCCTAACCCTAACTCTAACCCTAACACTAACCCCTCCCTCCCCCCATTATGTGTCCTCATCCACTTATTAGCGATATCATTCCACCTTTGGTTTTTTGAGATTGGCTTATCTCACTTAGAATGATATTCTCCAATTTCATCCATTTGCCTGCAAATGCCATAATTTTATCATTCTTTATGGCTGAGTAATATTCCATTCTATATATATACCACAGTTTCTTTATCCATTCATCAACTGAAGGACATCTAGGTTGGCTCCACAATCTGGCTATTGTGAATTGAGCAGCTATGAACATTGATGGGGCTGTATCTCTGTAATAGGTTGATTTTAAGTCCTTTGGATATAGGCCAAGGAGTGGGATAGCTGGGTCAAATGGTGGGTCCATTCCAAGTTTTCTAAGGAATCTCCACACTGCTTTCCAGAGAGGCTGCACTATTTGCAGTCCCACCAGCAATGTATGAGTGTACCTTTCTCCCCACATCCTCTCCAACACCTGTTGTTGCTTGTATTCTTGATAATCACCATTCTAATTGGGGTGAGATGGAATCTTAGGGTGGTGTTAATTTGCATTTCTCTTATTACTAGAGATGTTGAACATTTTTTCATATATCTGTTGATTGCTTGTACATCTTCTTCTGTTAAGTGTCTGTTCATTTCCTTAGCCCATTTGTCAATTGGATTATTTGTATTCTTGGTGTGGAGCTTTTGAGTTCTTTATAGATTCTGGAGATTAGTGCTCTATCTGAAGTATGATTGGCAAAGATTTTCTCCCACTCTGTAGGCTCTTTCTTCACATTGCTGACAGTTTCCTTTGCTGAGAGAAAGCTTTTCAGTTTGAATCTATCCCAGTTATTGATTCTTGCTTTTATTTCTTGTGCTATGGGAGTCCTGTTAAGGAAGTCTGGTCCTTAGCCGACATGTTGAAGATCTGGACCTACTTTTTCTTCAATAATTTGCAGGGTCTCTGGTCTGATTCTGAGATCGTTAATCCATTTTGAGTTTAGTTTTGTGCATGGTGAGAGATATGGGTTTCTTTTCATTCTGTTGCATATGGAGTTCCAATTCTCCCAGCACCATTTGTTGAAGAGGCTATTTTTTCTCCATTGCATATTTTTGGCCCCTTTGTCTAGTATGAGAAAATTGTATTTATTTGGGTTTGTGTCCATGTTCTCTATTCTGTACCATTGACCTACCTTTCTATTTTGGCCAATACCATGCCGTTTTTGTTACTATTGCTTTGTAGTAGAGTTGAAGATCTGGTATTGCGATACCCCCTGATTCACTCTTCCTGCTAAGGATTGCTTTAGCTATTCTGGGTTTCTTATTCTTCCAGATGAATTTCATGATTGCTTGCTCTATTTCTATAAGGTACATCATTGGGATTTTAATTGGAATTGCATGGAATCTGTATAGCATTTTTGGTAGTATGGCCATTTTGACAATATTAATTCTGCCTATCCAAGAACATGCGAGATCTTTCCATCTTCTAAGGTTTTCTTTAATTTCTTTCCTTAGTGTTCTGTAGTTCTCATTGTAGAGGTCTTTCACCTCTTTTGTGAGATTGATTCCCAAGTATTTTATTTTTTTCGAGGCTATTGTGAATGGGGTAGTTTTCCTGATTATTCTTTCCAAAGATTCATCATTTATGTATAAAAATGCATTAGATTTATGTGTATAGATCTTATATCCTGCTACTTTACTGAATTCACTTATGAGTTCTAAAAGTTTTCTGGTGGAATTTCCTGGTTCCTCTAAGTATATAATCATATCATCAGCAAATAGGGATAGTTTGAGTTCTTCTTTTCCTATTCATATCCCTTTAATTTCTTTGGTCTCTCTAATTGCTCTGGCTAGAGTTTCAAGGACGATATTGAATAGAAGAGGTGAAAGAGGGCATCCCTGCCTTATTCCAGTTTTTAGGGGGAATGCTTTCAGTTTTTCACCATTTAGAATGATATTAGCCATGGGCTTAGCATAGATGGCCTTTACAATGTTAAGGAATGTTCCCACTATACCCATTTTTTCTAGTGTTTTGAGCATGAAGGGATGCTGTATTTTATCAAATGCTTTTTCTACATCTATTGAAATAATCATGTGATTCTTGATTTTAAGTCTATTGATATGGTGAATGACATTTATTGATTTCCTGATGTTGAACTAACTTTGCATCCCTGGGATAAAACCCACTTGATCATGGTGCACTATCTTTTTAATATATTTTTGTATGCGATTTGCTAAAATTTTTTGAGAATTTTTGCGATATTGCAGATTTCCTCTGTTGACTTATAATGTCCCTGAAGATTTCTAGTATATCCCCCCTTAGCCTTCAGTAGGCTGAAGTCTTGGAGGAAGTTGATAGTGCAGTGCTTCACAAGGAAGCTGCCTCTCTGGGGGTGGTGGCCTTCAGGTGGGGTGTATTCCCTGCTATTGGGCAGAGGTGCCTCCACTTGTTGACCAATGGTCATCCAAAGGGGAACTAGGCTGCAGGCTGAGACAATGCCTGTTTGGGCCTGTGTCTCTGGTTTTACTGTCCTTGAGGGAAAACCTCACCCGGCAGGGAAGACTCACCCGGTGGGGAGGTCTCGCTGGTCAGTTCCCCTCCTAGAGGTTCCCCTCAATCAACAGCTACCATCTGGGCTGGGCTGCCTTCCTCTACAACATTCCCAGGGGCCTGGACCTACCTCCTGGGCCTGGGAGCCTCACCCTTCACAGACAAGCCTCCTTAGGCTGCCTCTCCTCAGAGAATCTGCCCGCAGTCCTGGAACCTTTGCTCTGCCCCTAAGCCTGTCTCTGTGCGGGTCTTCCACCAAGAAGCTTCCTAAGTCCTGGGACCCTGCTCTGCACCTAATCGCCTGGCTATGCGGCCCCTCCTCTGAGCAGCCACCTGGGGCCCCGTACAATCACTCTGCGTCCCAGAGACCCACTGCACACCTCTTCCTCCATACAGCCGCCCTGTGTTCTGGTGCGATCACTAGGAGTCCAAGCAACTCACTGCGTGCCTCCACCTCCCACCAACCACCCGTAGGCCTGGGTAGTCACTCCAAGTCCAAGTGACTGGCCCCATTCCTCCTCCTCCTCCTCCAGGTAGCCCCCCAGATGTTCAGGAGCGGTCACTCTGAGTCTCTCTGAGTCCCTCTGAGTCCACGTGACCCCCTGCACGCCTCCTCCAGGCAGCCGCCCGGAGCTCTGGTGAGGCACTCGAGACCAAGTGACCCACCAGGCTCCTCCTCCAGGCCGGTGTTCAGGAGCGGTCGCTTGGAGTCCAAACAACTCACCACTCACCTTCTCCTCTGAGCAGCCGCCTGGAGCTCCAACGCAGTCACTGCGAGTCCAAGCAACCCACTGCACTCCTCCTCCTCCTCCTCTTCCTCCTCTGGGCAGTCCCCGGTGTTCAGGAACCACTTTGAGTCCAAACAGCTCGCCACACAGCTCCTCCTCTGGCAATCGCCTGTAGCTCTGGTGCAGTTGCTCCGAGTCCAAGCACCTTGCCGCCTGCTCCTCCTCCTTCTCCTCCTCCTCCTCCGGGCAGGCCACGGTGTTCAGGGGTGGTCGCTCTGAGTCCAAACAGCTCTCCTCACAGCTCCTTCTCTGGGCTGCTGCCTGGAGCCCCAGTGGTTGCTCCGAGTCCAAGCACTGTGCTGAGCGGCCTCCTCTATGATGCTCCCAGTTGTCCGATTTCACTGCTCCAGCGGGGGGAGGGGTGTGTCGCGGGGCAGCTCTACTTCACAAAGGTCCCTGCG
The DNA here is from genome assembly GCF_902686455.1 of Sciurus vulgaris. Lineage (NCBI taxonomy): Eukaryota > Metazoa > Chordata > Mammalia > Rodentia > Sciuridae > Sciurus > Sciurus vulgaris. Next base: position 42,074,891 of record NC_136469.1, on the reverse strand, counting down.
TTCCGGGACTACCGCCCCATCTGTGACGCCTCCCAAACGGGAGAGACTCACCCGGCTGCTTTGAGTTGGTCCCAAGTCTCTCAATATCTCCTCTTTTGAATCCTGAGTCCTGGAGCAACATGAAATGCAGCCACCCTCTAGGCCGCCATCTTGAAAACCCCCACACATTTACAATTAATTGATATTTGACAAAGATATCAAAAACACACAATGGGAAAATATATTGTCTTCAATAAATGGCACTGGGAAAACTAAATTTACACATATAAAATGAAATTAGACCCTTATCTCAGACCACATACAAAATTCAACTCAAGTTGGATTAATGACCTAAATATAAGACCTAAAACTATAAAACAATGGAATAAAAAAATTAAGAAAGCTTCAAGAGGAAGATTTGGGCAGTTTTTTGGGGAGTGGGGATTATGACTGAAAATGCAGAGGCAACTAAAGTAAAAATAGACAAACGGAGTTGTAACAAGTTAAAAATATTCCTTCCATCAAAGAAAACAATCAGCAAGTGAAGAGACAAGCTACAGAATGTAAAAAATAATGTTTACATACCATGCATAAGATAATGAGTTGATTTTCAAAATATATAAGGAACACAGACCTCAACAGTGAGACAACAAATAATCTAATTTTAAAGTAAGCCATGAACTTGGATAGACAGTACTCAAAAGAAGACATGAGTGGACATCAAGTATACAAAAATTGCTCAACAGCACTAATCGTTAGGGAAATGCAAAAAAAATCAAAATGATATAACACCTCATACCTGCTAGATTTGCTATTATCAGACTGTAGATAACAAATGTTGTCATGGAGGATCCAAACTGTTGTAGTAGGAAGCTTGAGCTGACTGATGCAGAAACTCAAAGAAAATACTATCCAAGCAACAAAAGAATCAATGGAAAAAAAAAAAAAAAAGAAAACAACCTATATTTCCTAAAACCTAACAGTTGAGTCAGGAGATGATGGATATGAGTTTTCAAATTCTCGCTCTGAAATGGAGAGGAAGAAGGAGAGAAAGGAAGTGAATGTATCTTTAAGATTTCTGCACATTGAGTTTGGGGACTGTAGGATGGAATATTGCACTGTAGAACGAAGATAGTGTTTTTTTGTGGGAAAAATTGTTGGTGACTTGTTTTTAAATAATAAGTTATATGTCTGAAAAGAATCAGGATAGAGAAAGTAACTGTGAACATAATGGAGAAGTGCAGAAGGGCTTCTGCAGGTTGGGGAGAGGGTATTGATTGCATCCACCACTTCTCCAGTACTGGGAGTCATATCAAGGGTCTTTCAGAGACAGAGGCTTGATCAAACAAAATATGAGGAAGAGGAAAAAAAATCCACACACAAAAAAAGCCTTATTTTGTCCATCAAGTCACTCTGGAGAGCACTGCAAACCAAAGGTAGTTGAAGGGATGGACTAAAGAGAAACAGAGGCTTAAAGGAGAACCATTTCAGGCCTACTAACATGTCAGTTCTATTATCAGAGAACTGTAGGTGAGAGATACACAGATTGAAGCTAAGGGGTGCTTTGAAGAATCACACACTCATACACACAAAATGGCAAAAAGAGGTCATAAAATGTAATTTCTTCTGAAAACGTGGGAAAGACTTCTTTTGAAAATCAAAGCCTCGTGTTCACCTTTCTAGCTTAGGCCCAAGAAGTCTGAAATCCTGACGTGTCACTTCTCTACCTCTGTGTCACAGAATTGTTAACTGTAACCTCTGAAGCCTTCAGGTGAATGAGCAGTGATAAAAGGCACAAAAAGTCTTATTTGATTAATAACTATATGGCATTGGTTTCTATTAGATTTGAAGATGTTTAATGCTACAATCCTTTCTAGTTTAAACATTATGAACATTACTTCTTATCTTCTTAGGTCACTCCATTTAGTTCCATGATTTGAAAGTTCTCCAAAATCACTGACTTAAATTCATTGTTCTTGCTATCTTTTCATGGCATAAGTAGTACCTTCAGCTTTTTATCCTGTGCTATTTGCAGGCATACCCTGGAAAACATTTCCCAATTAAATGTTCCTCCACAGAGCAAATCTTGTTTTCAATACCCAATTTTGATAGTTAAGTCTCTCAGCTATATCTTACAGGTATATCTATGTTTCAGCTTATACCTTAGTAGAACAATATATATTTATGTTCCCAAAACTCAATGCAACATTATAAGTAACAATAGCTAAATATTTGGGCAAATTCTGAGATACATTCCAAATATAATTGATAGAATGTCTGAATTGTATGTAAGCATGTTGAAGATCAGTTTCTACATAACTGGTATGCAAACTGAACATGTTTTTATATACAACATTATTGTTAGTTATTGGTAAGATAACTAACAAGATAATTTGACCAGTAAACTTAGTAAAATTCATACACACACATACGCATAAAAAACACCTGTATTTACATTTTAAGAAGTTGTTTGGAGTTTTAGAGTTGACATATAATTTCTTATGCCTTTTAATTCCTTTTAACAAAATAAGATACAACTTTTTGTTAAGTATTTTTTTTTGCACAAAACATCTGATTTTAGAAATGTATTACTACCTAAATGTGAGTTCTCACATTGCCTCACCATCTAGTACCCAATATCTAAGCTAATGACATACATACTGAGTTTCTATCATAACAGTATCATCTTTTAAGGCTCAAATGTCTGTGTGAGAAGAATACTAGTTTGCCATAGAAATATGCATCAAGATTTTGAGGACAAAAGTAAAATTAATTTTGCTGATCTAACAGCACAATCGCAGCACCTGGCTACTGGTGCTAAGATTTACTTCCAGGTTTCTGCTATTTCAGGGCTGCTTTATTCCCTTTGCCAAGATCTGTGACCACCTCTCCTAGAGCTGAACAGAGGAGATCAGCCTCTGAATTTCTTAGTGATGCCAGTTCTCCTGTCAGGCAGCATGTTCCTAATGTACGTCATGAATGATATGTTCTCTGAACCCTCACAGAAATACACTTCCCTGGTGGGTTTTGTGAATTCACGTAATATGTGATAAGGACAAAGTAAAGTCCTGTTAGTAACAGCCATGTCTTTATACCTGTAGGTCAATGGAAGATTACAGCAAGATAACAAGATGAACAAAATATCACCTGCAAAAGTAAAGTAGGAAAAAGATCTGAGCAAACAGCCAGCTGAAAATAACATTCTGAAAGCCTCTACATGCATGCTGCCAGCTACTCAGACTTACCCTGAGAATTTGTTACACATCTTGCTTCTTAGCAGCCCCTGATAACCCTAAACAACCCTTATAAACCCATAAAAACACCCACTCCCAAGGACTTAGAGCTAATACCTCTCTTGGAGTCTGACCCTTCTTCTGGTTTGAACATTGAATTTACACTTTTTGCTGTCCCCTGTTCTTTGTATTCAAATCTTTGTATTACCTGTGATCACTAGCCATAAATCATCCTAACAATGTGCACCTTACATGCCCACCTTTCTGACCCCTTTAGTCCCTTTTCCTACTATCTTCTATGATAACTCGAGCATTTCAGCTTCACTCATTGAGAGTCTTTGCTTTCTCCAGACTTCTAGGACTCACCCTATGAGGAAGTTTACCTAATTCCTTTGGGTCATTGTCAGTAAATCAATGACTCAATTGGATTCATACAATTAACTGAACTATGCTCATCCAATTCCATGCCAATTCCATGGGTCCTATATTAAGAAGTTTCAAAGGGCTTCAGAAGTTCCCAAGTACTCTATGTTGGTTACCTAAAGATTCAAGAGACTAGGAGAGTCCCTCTTTAGACACTAGGGAAATTCCAAAAGCAAGAGATCATGGGATCATATAGTAGTAGTACACAGGGAGAATCAACAATTCCAGGTACCAAATAGGAGAAAAAAAGTTACCAGAAGGTCTACAAGCCATCGAGGGTCTCCGTGGTGCTTAGTCAATGATGGACAATGACCCAGCTTTCTGGAAGAAACTGTCTTATTCAGAGAGCAATCCAAGTTGCTCACCAACTGTGTTTTAGCCAGTCTTTTCATTCTATGACTTAGAGACCCAACCAGAAAAATTGTAGAGGAGGAAAAATTTATTTAAAGACTCACAGTTTCAGAGGTCTCATTCCATAGGCAACTGGCTCCATTTCTTGGACCTACGGTAAGACTAAACATCATAGCAGAAGAGTGTGGTGGAGTGAAGCAGCTCACATGAAGATCAGAAAGCAGAGGGAGATTTCACCTGCCAGATAAAAAATGCATACCCCAAAGCCACACCCTCAATACCCACCTCCTCCAGGCACACCATACCCGCCTTCAGTTACCATTTCGTTAATCCCCATCAGGGGGTTGATTCAATGATTGGGTTAAGGCTCTCATAACCCAGTCAATTGTCCTCTAAGCTTTCTTGCATTGTCTCACACATGAACCCTTTGGGGAACACCTCACATCCAAACCATAACAAACTGACATCTCCGTCTGCAAGGCAATGAGGACAGAGTTTAACCCAGAGCCTGTGGTGATGAGATACAACCAAGTTGCAGAAATGACCTTGTATTGGCCTTGGTCCCATACCAAACTTAAGGAAATGTTACTCCTCTTCTGCACACATACTATTTAGGAGAGGAGGAGAAGCCGGGATCTCTGGAGACAGGAGAGACAGATGTGGTAGGAAGTTCAACTTTGAATTCATTGAATAAATTACCCAAAAGGCATTCATTTAAACTGAGAAAGAATATTCTAAACTAGAATTTAATGATGTATTTAATCCTCATTATTGTTTATCTCCCATTAGAGGAATGGGCATTTATGTGCAAGATGATATCTCTTTGTTGAAAACAAAGGAAGTTTAAAGCCTTGTTGCTTTCATATTTATTCATATTCTTATTTTCCTAAATAGCTTTTTCTTAAATTCTATTTTTTATTAGTATTTAAGAGGAAGCTGCTAAACAGGATAAATGAAATTATAGTATTTGAGTCTCCAATACTCATTCTTCTCTCCTTTCATTGAGGTAAACATACAATTTGGGGAATTGACTCCAGATCCAGGAGTGGCTTATAATTAAATAGCCAGGCATGGTATACATTTCCCTTGCTGGTCATTGGTCAAGGAACTCAGATCAATACTTGCAGTGTTTTCCCCAAGGAATAGGTAAATAACTTGTAGGGTGAATATTATTCTATGACTATGAAAGAGGAGATGTGTATACAAGGCAATGTGTGTCCTTTGACCAACTTTTTACAATAGCAGGGTGAAGGAGGTAATTGATATTGAGTTATATAAACTAGAGATACAGAGGAATTGGGGTAAATACTCCCATTATAATTGAGACACTGATTCTAACCTTAAACTCATGCAACTTCTGAGCTTTTGATATTTCTTTTGTTGTTTAAGCCAGTTTAAGTCAGGTGTTTTATTATTTAGAGCCAGAGGTACTCCAGATTATACATACCAACATGTTCTTGCAGCTAATAGCTAATAGCTCCTTTTGAGTTCAGTATTATCTCAAATAGAAAATTCATATTGCCATTCAGTTCCAAAGTTTTAACAGGAGTTACTAGGGATTTTCCTAAAATATGTACAGCCATATTCAGTGGCAGTCATTCTACCTGTTATCCATAGATGACACACTTCATAGTGCTGTAGTAAAGATTAGTGGATTTCCCTCTTTATTCATTTTTGTAAAATAAATTTTAATTCTTATATCAGGGAATGGAGTGCTTTTCAGAAAGGGAGAGTATTTTCTACTGAGTAACAATAATCTCTAAACCCTCTTTAGTAGAATGAATTTTGAAAAATAACGTATTTATCAAATAAGGACATCATACTCATTTAGTTTTTATTTACTTGCTAAAAGTGCCACCTCTGTAAGTACCACTTTGTGAAATTCACTTGTAATACATAAAACTGGCAGAAATTATTCCACAAGGCATTGTACAAATGGAGAATTTTAGAAAAAGATTTATCTGAATACAATGCACCTAATTATTCTTGACATTTAATTTCCTTTCAAAAATTAAAAGAAAGAAAGAACATCCAAAAGGAAGAAGGAAGAAAATGAGAGGAAGGACTTAGAAGTACTTTTTCCTGTACTAATAAAAAGAATAATTGTATTTGTTTATTGAGATGCCTCTTTATCTTAAAGTGATTTATCTCTTTATTTCATTGAATGGATATTATGTACATAGTGAAGGTTTGTACACACATTTAAAAGATGTTTCTAAGAATGTTACTTGTATACCCTGTTGAGTACTATTTCAGTGGACTGAAATGAAAACCATGCTGTAATGCATAAAATGAAAGTCTTTAAAGACACTTGTTTAAAAGATGTTTCTTAAATGTTATCTTGTGGACAGTGATATTTCATTGAATGGATATCAGGTATGCAGTGAATATGTTTATAGATGCATTTTTAAAATGTGTTTCCAAGAATGTTATTAGTCCATTATATTTTAGTGTTGTTAGTTTTTAATTTTTAATTGACAACTTGCAATTACATCTGTAAATGGGGTGCAACATGATATTTTGGTATGAGTATATACTGTAGAAAGATTAAATTGATCTAATATTTTTATCTTTTTTGTGGTGACATCATTTAAAATCTTCAAATATAACAATTTTTTAATACATAATACATTACTAGTAAGTATGATTACCATATTGTGCAATTTGTCACTAATACTTTCTCATACCTGAACAGGGATGTAGGCACTCCCTATGCCTTCTTTTCTGCCTTATTCGAGGGGTAACCAAGCATCTTCTCTCTGGTCTTCTTTCCCTTTTATTCATCTCATAGAGAAAGAAAGACAGTGGGAAAGGAGAGTGTGAGTCCTCTGAGAGTGTGAAAGGGAACTTGGGTACTCCTTATGATTTCCCAGCTTGCTTTAGGTTCTCTTTTGTCCATTAGTATTGGATATCAAAATACTTACCAGAATATGATGTAGGGCAATGTTTCGTTCCCTACTTCCAGTAGTTAATTGATTGTGATACATGTAAGATGATATGTCCTGTAGAGAATTTAAAAGGACAGCAATTCAAAAGGAATAGACTACCAGAATGGATCTCAACTCTAGATTCAGAGCCACTATCAAAGCCCATGGTGCCTCACATTTAGATAATTCCCCTCTATTTCTTGCTCTCTCATTCTCTCTCTCTCTCTCTCTCTCTCTCTCTCTCTCTCTCTCTCTCTCTCTCTCTCTCTCTCTCTCTCTTCTGGTGCTTGACTCAATAAAAGCTTTTAAAAGTAATATTTGACTTTAGAATATATGTGCATAGGGAAAGCAATACTTGTTCTAAATTCCAAAACGTCAAGCTTCACTTTTCAGCACTTTCATTGCCCCTTCAATTACACATTCAGAATTTACTTAAAAAGAACTTTAGAATCAATCTTTATATCCTTAAAGTCATTCAGGCATTAAAATAATATTAAGAAGATTTTGGCTAATGAAATGAAAACCATATTAAAATGTTTCATGTTCAGTTGAGAAAAGTACAATAAGAAAAAAGCAAAATGATTCATGTCCTGACATCACTCTTAATGGGGGTTTTAATTCCTTATATGTGATTTTTACCTGTTTCAATTCATAAAATAAAAAAGTTACACTAAATGGATCTCTGAATAGTTCTTTAGAGGTGTAAAATATATTATTCTGAGAACATATTAACAAAATATTATCAGAGCAAAAAATAATAAATTCTAAGTGGAATCCTGAGAGAGAATTTGAGGTCTAGTAGGGAACTATTTCTTCTATCATGTTTCATTGACAGACTACAATCCTGTTCTATACTCTGTCTTACTCTCTCTTTCTCTTTCTCTCTTTCTATGTATATGTGTGTGTGTGTATGTGTGCAGTACTAAGGATTGAATCTAGGGCCTTATACACACTAGGTCAGCTGCTACTGCTGAGCTACATGCCCAGCTCTTTCGAATTTTATTTTGAGGTTGTGACTTGTTAAGTTGCCCAGGCTGGCTCTGAGCTCATGATCCTCCTGTTTCAAGTTCTGGACTGGCAGGATTTACAGGCTTATAAATCTTACAGGATTGCAGTCTAATAAATATTATAAAGCATCTCTTTTTATCTTCTTTTTAAAATGGAAAATACCACAACTCATTCTCCTATTTGTTATATCAAATTGTACTATGACTATCAAATACTCATCGTATTTCTTCCTGGACTTATTTCTAACAATTCAGAAACTAATTCCACTTTAAATAAATTCTATTTTAATTAGAAAGTAATCTCGTAACTTTTTTCTTATTTGGGCAAGCTACTTTATAAATCTGAGCCTCATTTGTCCTCAATAAAATGGAGGAATGAAGACCTTGAATAAGATTGCAACTAGTCTCTGCTAACACTGACATTTAATGATTTTCTGAACTTATTACAAAATACTCACTAAAGTATTATACTTACTTATGATGACTAGGTTTAGGAACAAAGAAAGCATACATTTACTGCAAATTACCACATGTAATTGTTAGTCCTTAAAGAATACCTCACAAATTGATGTTTTGATTGAACTCTTAAATTTTAAAGAAAGTAGTTACTTTTAAAGTAACAGTTTGGGTATTACATATATATTATGTAATACATTGCATATATATAGATATATAATATACACACATATACATAGATATATGTATATAGAAAGAATCTCAAAAAGTGGATACATATGATATTACATACACGTGCATGAAAACATAGTTATTTACCACATGAGAGTATAAAATATAAAACATATGCCAAATTTGATTTACAGAGGTAAGTAATTTGATTACTGAGGTAATACATAAAAGCAAAAAGAGTCATAAAGCATATAATGATGTTCCAAATACTATTTTAAAATTCTTTCTTTGGGGAATAATGGGAAAAGAGCAGATGGCAGATATTATATGGGGAATAACTTTCAAAATATAATTTATGATTTCCTTACTTTGAAAATAAGTCAAGGCCATACTTTGCATATTCTTAGCTACAGAATATAATGTTTTAAAGTACATGTGTCAGAGATAAATCATATTGATAAATGATATTTTGCAACAATTTATATGAATCTCTTTTTATTGTTATACTTCTTACCTATAAATAAGATAATAGGATCTGAGTTTATAGCAATTAAACCCACGTGTCCCTGAAAGAATCTTAAGCATAAATTGAACCTTAGAGGTAAATGACCAATGATAGTTAAGCATCATTTCAATAAACCTTGGTGGAAAGGGATCAATTAGTCACAGGTCCTGCTGTCATGACTGATTCATATGCCATTTGCCTAGATGATACCTTAGAACCAATACTACAGTCACAACTGCCTGTAAGATGAACAGCTGAAAAACCATGTTCCAAAAAGAGTCACTAGCATAATATCAATTTAGAAAATTGTCCTAGGAGAAAAAAATTAACAAATTTTGAAAAAAAGTGTTGGAAGAACAGAGGAACAGAGTTTCAGTATAACAATGTATTTTATTTTATTTCCATCTCATTTTGTGTTCTATGAGGTTTTCAGATCAGATGTTTGGTGTCTTTCATTAATTTTGGAATGTTCTCAGTCATTATTATAAAAATTTTTCTTCTGTCTCATTTTTTTTAATTCTTCTGGTAGTCTTATTCTATATATGTTACACCTTTTGACATTGTTCCACACTTTGGAGAAATTTTGTTCAGCTTATTATTATTATTATTGCTCTTGTTATTATCTATCATAGTGTTTCCATTTGGGAAGTTTCTATTGTGATCTCAGCTCACTGATGGGTCCAAGAAAAGATGTTGAGTTTCAGTTTGTGGTGCAATATTAAAAGTTGTAAGACATAGTTCTTCACATACCAGAGAAGAAACTGGAAATTTCCTTTCCTTCATTTTGTTCCTTCTGCTTCTTAAGAGTCCTTTTTAAGTTTCCAATCTGGTCAAACTGTAGACATGAGTTAAGGAATATTGGGATATTTTATCTTCAGTTCCCCTAGTTAATCCAGTGAGGTAGATTCACAAATTTGTAGGTTTCTAGAGGAGGACATGGAGTTTCCATGTGACCATCCTAATTTGAAGCCAATGAACATCGACTCTCTTTATCATATCTTACCATCATCAGCAATCTGAAATCAGTTCAAACAGTCTTTAAATTTATTTCTTAATCAGGATATTGATATCAGTCTAGGGCAAAAAAGGATAAGTGCTCTAATGGTACAAGTGGGATAAATAATATTTTGAGAAAGGTTAGTTGTAAGGATAGGTGACCTCAACAAGTAGAGTCCACAGGGGGCTGATGTTTACATAGACTATCAATGCCAATTCTGCCCCACTTAAAAAGAATCTCTTCTTGGATTTTTGATTTTTTTTCTTTTCCACAAAAGATCACAGTCATAGTTGTTGACATTTTAATTTTTGTTATATACATTTTGCTGATATAGCAGTTATAAAGGACAATTGTCTCTTTCTAATACATGAAACTTTATATGGAATTACTAGAGATAGTGTACATTTAAACTGCATTTAAATAATTAATTACTCTGGAAAATGGATATCCTTTAACTGTTTATCTGAAGATTTCAGTATCTATGAAACTGATTATTGTAAATCAAAATTACTGCAAGATCTAAAAGCAATTGACCAATACTTTTGTTTAAAATGTGTTGCTTGCATTATACTTTTATTAAATACATTTTGCATTCAACATTTCAAATTTGGATCATCAATTTATACTGCCCAAATTAAATCTATCAAATAAATATTTTTCACTAAATAAAAAACTACACTCCTCACCAAAATCATACACAGAAAATATGTATAAATTATTTCTGCCTTGGTAGCAGAAATCCAATAACTGAATCCATAGACAAAATTTTTTGTTTAAAAATATTTACAATAGTTTAGTCAAATAAATAAGTTGCTTCAGTAAAAACATACATATTCATAAGAAGATTGAAAAAAATTTGTATCCTATTCATCAAGATGTTTTAAACTTTCCTTGAAAAAAATTACATGAATTCTATTTTTATTCTTGAGGATGGCAGTTAACACTAATATAGGTCTTTTGCACAAATGGTCTTGTAACTCCTTTCTACCTAGTCCACTAGAAGGTGAATTTATAACAATAAGAGGTTATTTATCTGTAGATGAGAGCATACTTGATTACCATCCATGTGATCAGAATTGGAGGATGCAACATAACCATGAAAAACCTGTGTTTTCTATTGTTCTTCAGGTATGTTCTTACTTCTTTTTAAAATAAAAGCTGGCGATCCAAGATGGTGGACTAGAGGGTGACTGCATCTCCTGTCACTCCAGAACCCAGGATTCAAGAAGGGGAGGCACTGAGAGACTCGGACTAAAATAGAGCCACGAGGTGAGTCTCCCCAACCAGGTGAAGCTCAGCCCGGGTGGCAGGCCCGGTCAGGGGCGGCTTTTCAGAGCAGGGCAGGGCAGCTAGAGTCTTCCCCAGGTAGCCGTGCACCCTCCGGTGGCAGGCTCCTTCCACACAGCCAGCTTCTTGGAGCAGGCCCCCCAGTGAGAGCCTTTCTACACAGAACCAGCTCCAAGTCCTGGAGCCAGCAGCGAGGTCCGGCCAGCAGGCAGCTTCAGGGACCAGACAGAGCAGCCAGGAAATTCCCCAAGTGGCCCTGCTCCCTCAGGCGGCAGGATCCTTTCACGGCCAGCTTCTCAGAGTAGACAGCCCAGTGAGAGCCTTTCTGCACAGAGCCAGCTCCAAACCCTGGAACCAGTAGCAGGCTAGGGGCAGCTTTCTTCAGAAGCACTGCATTATCAAGTTCCTCCAAGACTTCAGGCTACTGAAGGCTGGTAGCTGATATACTGGAAATCTACAGGGACACTATAAGCCAAAAGAGGAAATCTGCAATATCTCAGAGTCCCACTGACATCTGACCAATATGAGAAAACAGGGAAGAAAATGTCCCAAACAAACCTAGATACTATATCAATAAAACCCAATGACAGCACAGCAGAAGAAATGTCAGAAAGGGAGTTCAGAATGAACATAATTAAAACAATCAGGGAAGCAAATGAGGAGATGAAAGAGCAAATGCAGGCATTGAAGGAAGAGATGACAGAGCAAATGCAGGCATTAAATGATCCCACCAATCAACAGTTAAAAGAACAAATACGGGAAGCAAAAGATCATTTCAATAAAGAGTTAGAGATATTGAAAAAAAAAAAAAACAAACAGAAATACTTGAAATGAAGGAAACAATAAACCAAGTTAAAAACTCCATAGAAAGCATAACCAATAGGATAGAACACCTGGAAGACAGAACCTCAGACATTGAAGACAAAATATATAATCTTGAAATCAAAGTTGATCAAACAGAGAAGATGGTAAGAAATCATAACAGAATCTACAAGAATTATGGGATATCATGAAAAGGCCAAATTAAGAATTATTGGGATTGAGTAAGGCTTAGAGAAACAAACCAAAGGAATGAACAATCTATTCAATGAAATAATATCAGAAAATTTCCCAAATCAAGAATGAAATGGAAAACCAAGTACAAGCGGCTTATAGGACTCTAAATATACAAAATTACAACAGACCCACACCAAGGCACATTATTATGAAAATACCTAACATACGAAATAAAGACAGAATTGTAAAGGCCGTGAGAGAAAAGAATCAAATTACATTCAGGGGGAAACCAATAAGAATATCAGCAGATTTTTCAGTCCAGACCCTAAAAGCTAGAAGGGCCTCGAACAACATTTACCAAGCCCTGAAAGAAAACAGATGCCAACCAAGAATCTTATACCCAGCAAAACTTACTTTCAGATTTAACAACAAAATAAGATCCTTCCATGATAAACAAAAGCTAAAGGAATTTACAGAAAGAAAGCCGGCATTACAGAACATTCTTAGCAAAATATTCCATGAGGAAAAGTTGAAAAACAATGATGCAAGTCAGCAACAGGAGAAACTAGCCTGAAGCAATAGCCAAATAAAGGAGAAACCAAATCATGTCAAAAAACAAAAATGAGTCAAATGACTGGGAATACAAATCATATCAAAATAATAACCCTGAATGTTAATGGCCTGAGCTCATCAATCAAAAGACATAGGCTGGCAGATTGGATTAAAAAGAAAAATTCAACAATATGCTGCCTGCAAGAGACTCACCTCATAGAAAGAGATACCCACAGACTAAAGGAGAAAGGATGAGAAAAAACATACCATGCACATGGACACAGCAAAAAAGGTGGAGTATCCATCCTCATTTCAGATAATGTGGACTTCAAGCCAAAACTAGACAGAAGGGATAAAGAAGGACATTTCATACTGCTTAAGGGAAGCATAAATCAGCAAGACATAACAATCATAAATACCTATGCCCCGAACATTGGCTCATCCATGTACGTCAAACAAATCCTTCTCAATTCCAGAAATCAAATAGACCACAACACAATAATACTAGGCAATTTTAACACACCTCTCTCACCACTGGATAGATCTTCCAAACAAATATTGAATAAAGAAACCATAGATCTCAATAACACAATCGACAATATAGACTTAACAGACATATTAGAATATACCATCCAACAAAGAACAAATACACTTTCTTCTCAGAAGCACATGGATCCTTCTCTAAAATAGACCATATTTTATGCCACAAAGCTATTGTTAGCAAATACAAGAAGATGGAGATACTACCTTGTATTCTATCAGATCATAATGGATTGAAATTAGAAATAAATGACAGAATAAAAAACAAAAACTTCTCCCATACCTGGAGATTAAATAATACACTATTGTATGATGAATGGATAACAGAAGACATCAGAAGGGAAATTTAAAAATTCTTAGAAGTAAACGAGAACAAAGACACATCATACCAAAATCTCTGGAACACTATGAAAGCAGTACTTAGAGGAAGATTTATTTCATGGGGCGCTTTCAACAAAAGAAGTAGAAATCAACAAATAAACGAGTTAACACTACAGCTCAAAGTCCTAGAAAAAGAAGTGCAGACCAACACCAAAAGTAGTAGAAGACAGGAAATAGTTAAAATCAGAGCTGAAATCAACGAAATTGAAACAAAAGAAACAATCAAAAAAAATTAACAAAATAAAGAGTTGGTTATTTGAAAAAATAAACAAAATTGATAAACACTTAGCCACACTAACAAAGAGAAAGAGAGAGAAAACTCAAATTACTAAAATTCGGAATGAACAAGGAAATATCACAACAGACACGAATAAAATACAAAACATAATTAGAAGCTATTTTGAAAATCTATACTCCAACAAAACAGAAAATCTCGAAGACATCAACAAGTTTCTAGAGACATATGAATTACCTAAAATGAACAAGGAGGATATACACAACTTAAATAAATCAATTTCAAGCAATGATATAGGACAGGTCATCAAAAGCCTACCAACAAAGAAAAGTCCAGGACCAGATGGGTTCTCAGCCAAGCTCTACAAAACATTTAAAGAAGAGCTCATCCCAGTACTCCTCAAAGTATTCCATGAAATAGAAGAGGAGGGAACCCTCCCAAACTCATTCTATGAAGCCAATATCACCCTGATACCTAAACCAGACAGAGACACATCGAGGAAAGAAAATTTCAGACCAATATCCTTAATGAACATCGACACAAAAATTCTCAACATAAAAAGATAGTGCACCACAATCAAGTGGGTTTTATCCCAGGGATGCAAGGTTGATTCAACATCCGGAAATCAATAAATGTCATTCACCATATCAACAGACTTAAAGTTAAGAATCACATGATTATTGCGATAGATGCAGAAAAAGTATTCGATAAAATACAGCATCCCTTCATGCTCAAAACACTAGAAAAAATTGGTGTAGTAGGAACATTCCTTAATATTGTAAAGGCCATCTATGCTAAGCCCATGGCCAATATCATTCTAAATGATGAAAAACTGAAAGCATTCCCCCTAAAAACTGGAACAAGGCAGGGATGCCCTCTTTCACCACTTCTGTTCAACATCATCCTTGAAACTCTAGCCAGAGCAGTAAGACAAACCAAAGAAATTAAAGGGATACAAATTGCAAAAGAAGAACTCAAACTATCCCTGTTCGCTGATGACATGATTCTATAGAGGAACCTGGAAATTCCACTAGTAAACTTTTAGAACTCATAAGTGAATTCAGTAAAGTAGCAGGATATAAGAGCAATGCTCATAAATCCAGTGCATTTTTATACATATATGATGAATCTTCAGAAAGAGAAGTTAGGAAATCTACCCCATTCACAATAGCCTCGAATAAAATAAAATATTTGGGAATCAATCTAACAAAAGAGGTGAAAGACCTCTACAATGAGAACTACAGAACACTAAAGAAAGAAATTAAAGAAAACCTTAGAAGATGAAAAGATCTCCCATATTCTTGGATAGGCAAAATTAATATTGTCAAAATGGCCATACTACCAAAAGTGCTATACAGATTCAATGCAATTCCAATTAAAATCCAATGATGTACCTTACAGAAATAGAGCAAGCAATCATGAAATTCATCTGGAAGAATAAGAAATCCAGAATAGCTAAAGCAATCCTTAGCAGAAAGAGCAAAGCAGGGGTATCGCAATACCCGATCTTCAATTCTACTACAAAGCAATAGTAACAAAAATGGCATGGTATTGGTACCAAAATAGAAAGATAGATCAATGGTACAGAATAGAAGACATGGACACAAACCCAAATAAATACAATTTTCTCATATTAGACAAAGGGGCCAAAAATATGCAATGGAGAAAAGATAGCCTCTTCAACAAATGGTGCTGGGAAAACTGGAAATCCATATGCAACAGAATGAAATTAAACCCCTATCTCTCACCCTGCACAAAAATCAACTCAAAATGGATCAAGGACCTCGGAATCAGACCAGAGACCCTGCATCTTATAGAAGAAACAGTAGGTCCAAACCTTCAACTTGTTGGCTTAGGATCAAACTTCCTTAACAGGACTCCCATAGCACAAGAAATAAAAGCAAGAATCAACAACTGGGATAGATTCAAACTGAAAAGCTTTCTCTCAGCAAAGGAAACTATCAGTAATGTGAAGAGAGAGCCTACAGAGTGGGAGAATATCTTTGCCACTCATACTTCAGATAGAGCGCTAATTTCCAGAATCTATAAAGGACTCAAAAAACTCTACACCAGGAATACAAATAATCCAATCAACAAATGGGCTAAGGAAATGAACAGACACTTCACAGAAGAAGATGTACAAGCAATCAACAGATATATGAAAAAATGTTCAACATCTCTAGTAATAAGAGAAATGCAAATCCAAACTACCCTAAGATTCCATCTCACCCCAATTAGAATGGCAATTATCAAGAACACAAGCTACAACAGGTGTTGTCGAGGATGTGGGGAAATAGGTACACTCATACATTACTTGTGGGGTTGCAAATCAGTGCAGCCACTTTGGAAAGCAGTATGGAGATTCCTCAGAAACCTTGGAATGGAACCACCATTTGACCCAGCTATCCCACTCCTTGGCCTATACTCAACGGACTTAAAATCAGCATACTACAGAGATACGGCCACATCAATGTTCATAGCTGCTCAATTCACTATAGCCAGATTGTGGAACCAACCTAGATGTCCTTCAATTGATGAATGGATAAAGAAACTGTGGCATATATATATACAATGGAATATTACTCCGCCATAAAGAATGATAAAATTTTGTTATTTGCAGGCAAATGGATGAAATTGGAGAATATCATGCTAAGTGAGATAAGCCAATCTCAAAAAACTAAAGGACGAATGATCTTGCTGATAAGCGGATGAGGACACATAATGGGGGGTAGGAGGCGTTAGCGTTAGGGTTTGGGTTAAGTTAGGGTTAGGGTTAAGGAGCGTGGCAAGAATGGAGGATGGAAGGACTGTATAGAGGGAAAAGAGGGTGGGAGAGGTGGAGGGGTGGGGGGGAAGAAAAAAAATAACAGAATAAATCAAACAACATTTCCCTATGTAAATTTATGATCACACAAATGGTATGCCTTTACTCCATGTACAAACAGAGAACAACATGTATCCCATTTGTTGACAATAAAAAAAAGAAGAAAAATAAATAAAATAAAATAAAATAAAAGCTACACAGCCAGGTGCCATGGTGCATGCCTGTAATCCCAGTGATTTAGGAGGCTGAGGCAAGAGGATTGAAAGTTTGAGGCCAGCCTCAGCAACTTAGTGAGAACTTAATCAACTTAGCAAGCCCTTGTCTCAAAATAAAAAGTAAAAAGTTCTGGCTGTGTAGCTCAGACCTGGGTTCAATCACTTGTACCAAATAAAATAAAATAAAAGCTACACAATAATTAGGAAAAGTAATGAAAATCAAAACCACTATGAAATATCACCTCACATCTGTTAGAATGGTTTTATAAAAAGATGTAATATAGCATGTGTTAATAAAAATGTGGTTGGAATGGAACTGGTACAGCCAATATGAAAAACAGTATAGAAGTTACTCAAAAAATTAAAAATGGAACAGCAGTCATTCAATAATCCACTACATATATTTATCAAAGTGGTGGGAAATAAATATGTGTAACCAATATGTGCATTCTTATGGTTAGTCCAGGACTATTCACAATAGACAAATATATGGAATCAACTAAAGTGTTCATGGATGAACACACACACACACACACATTTCACACATACATACACATATGGCAGCATGGGAGTGGAGTAAATGAGCAAATGATTTGCAAAGAGTATAAAGTCAGCTATGCAGCATGAACACATTCTAGAGATCTCATGTACAGTATGGTGATTATATTTAATAAGTGTAAAAATGAAAGTTGTTAAAACAGTAGGTCCTAAGTGTTCTAAACTACTAAAATATTGGTAAATAAATGCACTATTTACCTTAAGTATGATTCTATGAGGTACACATCATATGTCAAAACATTATTTTTTATGCCATGAATATATATACTTTTTGTTACCTATACCTCAGTAAAATTGGAAAAAGTAAGTTCTGATCAAAGAGTCATCTCAAGAATTAACATAAATCTCATTTCGATCCACCACTTAGGTTTTTAGGGAAAATATAATCTTTTATGATCTTTTCACATGAAGTAGTGAGCATACTGTTACATACTTTCAATAGGAATGAAATTTTTCTTTGATTCAGGCCAGCACAGTTCTTTAAGATTTATGTGGAAAAAATTATTTTATATTGTTTTAATTTCTGAAACACAAGCTATATTTCAGATGCTTTGGCTTTTGTGTTAGAAGACCTGAAATTATTTAAGAATGTCATTATTAAATACATCATTTTAATATATTAGCAAATTAATACTTATTGTTTTCAGTCTAAAAAAAAAAAACAAATTCTGATACATTTGAACCAATATCAGAATCTATAAAGTTTTAGACTATTTCTTTTTTGTTTTTGATTGTAAACAAATGGGGTATAAATTTGTTTCTCTGGTTGTATATGAAGTAGAGGCATACCATTTGTGTACTCATACATTAACATGGGGTAATAATGTATGATTCATTCTGTTATTTTTCCTTTCCCCCACCCTTCCCAACCTCTTTTTCCTCCATATAGTTCATCCATCCTCCATTCTTGCCTCCCTCCCATCCCCCATTATGTATCATCATTCGCTTAACAACGAGATCACTCATCCTTTGGTTTTTTGGGATTGGCTTATCTCGGCATGATATTCTCCAACTTCATCCATTTGCCTGCAAATGCCATAATTTTATTATCCTTTATGGCTGAGTAATATTCATATATATATATATATATGGTATATATATATATATATATACCACCATTTCTTTATCCATTCATCTACAATCTAGCTATTGTGAATTGAGCAGCAATGAACATTGATGTGGCTGCATCACTGTAGAATGCTGATTTTAAGTCCTTTGGGTATAGGCCAAGGAGTGGGATAGCTGGGTCAAATGGTGGTTCTATTCCAAGCTTTCTGAGGAATCTCCACACTGCTTTCCAAAGTGGCTGCACTGATTTGCAACCCCACAAGTAATGTATGAGTGTACCTATTTCCCCACATCCTCGACAACACCTGTTGTAGCTTGTGTTCTTGATAATTGCCATTCTAATTGGGGTGAGATGGAATCTTAGGGTAGTTTGGATTTGCATTTCTCTTATTACTAGAGATGTTGAACATTTTTTCATATATCTGTTGATTGCTTGTACATCTTCTTCTGTGAAGTGTCTGTTCATTTCCTTAGCCCATTTGTTGGTTGGGTTATTTGTATTCTTGGTGTAAAGTTTTTTGACCTCTACAATGAGAACTACAAAACACTAAAGAAAGAAATTAAAGGAAACCTTAGAAGATGGAAAGATCTCCCATGTTCTTGTATAGGCAGAACTAATATTGTCAAAATGGCCATACTACCAAAAGTGCTATACAGATTTAATGCAATTCCAATTAAAATCCTAATGATGTACCTCACAGAAATAGAGCAAGCAATCATGAAATTCATTTGGTGAAATTAAGAGACCCAGAATAGCTAAAGCACCCCTTAGCAGAAAGAGTGAAGCAGCAGGTATCGCAATACCAGAAATTTAACTACACCACAAAGCAATAGTAACAAAAACCTCATGGTGTTGGCACCAAAACAGACAGGCAGATCAATGGTACAGAATAGAGGACAGAGAGACAAACCCAAATAAATACAGTTTTCTTATACTAGGCAAAGGTGCCAAAAACATGCAACGGAGAAAAGACAGTTTGTTCAACAAATGGTGCTGGGAAAACTGGAAATCCATATACAGCAGAATGAAACTAAACCCCTATCTCTCACCCTGCACAAAACTCAACTCAAAATGGATCAAGGACCTCAGAATCAGACCAGAGACCCTGCACTTTATAGAAGAAAAAGTAGGTCCAAATCTTCAACTTGTCGGCTTAGGATCAGTCTTCCTTAACATGACTCCCAAAGCACAAGAAATACAAGCGAGAATCAATAACTGGGATAGATTCAAACTAAAAAGCTTTTTCTGAGCAAAGGAAACTATCAGCAATGTGAAGAGAGAGCCTACAGAGTGGGAGAAAATCTTTGCCACTCATACTTCAGATAGAGCACTAATCTTCAAAATCTATACACTATTTCTTAAAAGGAATGGAATCAGACCAGAGACCCTGCATCTTATAGAAGAAAAAGTAGGTCCAAATCTTCACCTTGTTGGTCTAGGACCAGACTTCGAGTGCTTGCCGCTCATGCCCAGGACCCTAGATTCAATCCCCAGCACCACACACACACACACACACACACACACAAAACCAGCATGCTTCCTAACAACCATGAAATATTCTACCAGAAATATATTTATTGATACTTTTAAGAGGAGTCATATTGTGCTAGTGGTAGATTTTAATCCAATCTGCAAATGTGCTTTCACAGCTGAGTGTCTAAAGGGAACTAATCAATAGAACTGTACATAATTGAATTGCAAAGAATGAAAGACAAAATGAGCAATAAAATTTGATCAGAATGAGCTCTTTTTAAGGGAAAACTTTTTAGAGTATGATAGAAAATGAAGCTTCTGGTAAGACTTTGTTATTTTTCAATCACATTAGCAATCTGGAGGCCCTATGTCTAAATGAAGGGAATGCCTTGGGCTTTCCCAGGAAAAGAGTATATTGATTTCCGCATAAGGCTATGAACAGATGGATGAGGGTCATAGTACATCCTGCCAGAAATCAATGCCATGTGACTCTATCACTTTCCAGGCAATAAATATGCTGTTGCAATGGATGGTATTATTTCTGTCTCTTTAATTTTAAATTCTAAACATAATACCAACCTGTGAAATACTTTGAAATCTACTCCAAAAAAGAGTTATCAAATGTGATAATTTTTTAAAAGACAAAACTGTGAGCATGAGTATAAAATTATAAAAACCTTTCCTCTATTTCCATCAGGAATTCTCTATCTAGACTGTTACACTAAAAATTCATAAGAAAGTGAGTTGTAGCCTTATCTGTGGACAATGACATAAGAGATGTTCAAGAGAAAATCTTTTCTAATACACAATTCATCTGGTACTTGATGGAAAGGAAATTTAAGTGGGAAGCAGAATACAGTCCAAATGATTTCTGAAGACATGTCCCAGTGAATCTTCTACATCTTGAACTGTTGGGTATGTGTGCATCAGTTATTCTTCCATTCAGGCATGATTTCTGTTAACAGGAATAAGAGAAATGTTGTTTGTTTAAGATATTTTAGCCTAAGGAATCATACAAGGATAGTAGATTTTAGCCTCTATTCTTACAGGATTTATAAATATCTTCCTTGATAATACCATGTTTAGGAAACAGAGTGTTTTCTGAGAAAGAGTTCCTCTAGGCAGTTTTGTCTTAGTTTTTGAAATCTTCAATTTTGTTTTGCGCGTCTTTGGATATGATGAAATCCATCATTGATAGTTTTGACTTTTCCATTTCCTTGTTCCCTTGTCTTTGAAATAATAAAAAAATCTGTGATACCTGGGTCAGCATACATTCTGTCTTCATTGAACATCTCTTGAATTCTTGAAAATTTATCATATGCTGAAAAGAAAACTGAAATATAAAATATTTAGAAATATATAGAGACAGAAAATGAACTGAAGGGATTTTTGCTAGTATAAATTTCACAAATTACACTTCATTTCACTCTGAATCTCTAATGTCTATGAACTTCTAAGAAAGCTTAGGTTTAAGTATCTTTCAAATAACTATAATGATCCAAATTTAAAAAATAAAAACACCATTTGAGCTTCTGCCAATAATTAATTTAGAAATATAGATTGAATATAAAGTATTTTTCCTATTGTTTTTGACTGTAAGAGTAAAATGTATTGAAGAATAGAAATAGTGACAGAACACTTGCAGTGCAAGAAGAGAGCAAATAGCAGGTTTTTTCCTGAATATAAATTATTCAAGCCTTGTTTACTATACGAAAAATGTTCTGATTTGTAATAAAACTAGTAGGTATCCATATAGGGCACTCAGGAGGCACCTTACATAAAAAATGTCATTTATTCTGTGAACATAATCTGAGAGTAGAACCATATTTACTTCTGTTGTGGAAAGAACTTTTTGTGCCCCTAAATCCATGAATTGAAATTCCACTGTCCAGTGTGATAATATTAGCAGGCACAAAAAGGATTTGGCCATGAAGGAGGAGTCCTCAGAAATGCGACTGGTGTCTTCTGAAAGATCTTTTTCACTTGCTTATCCAAGTTGTCAACCTACCTTCAATATAACCTGACCACACTGGCACTCTGATCTTGAACACTTAGATCCAGAGCTGTCTGAATAAGTTCCTTTTGCTTGTAAACTATTCAATCTGTTGTACTTTT
Organism: Sciurus vulgaris; assembly: GCF_902686455.1. Taxonomy (NCBI): domain Eukaryota; kingdom Metazoa; phylum Chordata; class Mammalia; order Rodentia; family Sciuridae; genus Sciurus; species Sciurus vulgaris. Next base: position 42,052,597 of record NC_136469.1, on the reverse strand, counting down.
TGGTAGTAGTTCAAACTGACTAATCTATAAATAATTACAATTAGAATGCAAACAGGTCAATTAATTTCTCCAAGTTAAAATAGAACCCACATTTGTACCTAGGTGATTTGAAAAGTATATTTAAAAAGAAACTTAAATTCTACCGCTAGGTTTAAATTTCCACTCCAAAGTCGTATGAATTAATTTATCATATTATATATATTTTTTGTAATTCCCATTGAGGATTGAAGTCTCTGGAATAATTTCTTTAAATCTTTTGATTTACTATAAATTCCAATGCTTTTCATCTTAAAATACTCCAATGCAGTATATCTTTGCTTATTTTTCCAAACCTTTAGAAAAGAAACCCATTTCTGATTGACATAACCCAATGTTTAGCTTTTTCACCAGCAATGCTTTTCACAGATGGAGCAATCTAGTCTCTACTTTTCAGCTCTTGAAATCACTAAAAAACTAGGATGATAGATGTCATTTAAGTACAGAAGAAAAAAAAAATTCAAGCTACTTCTTCTTTGTCAAAACTGTCAGAAATTTTGAAGTCGAATCTAGGATTCTGGTATAGGGAAAGTGCTTGTTAAAACGTCCCTTTTACACTCTTGGTTTTAAGCTCACACTCTCATCTGTCTTAGTCTGTTTTCTGTTACTATAAATAAATACCACAGATAGGCAACTTATTAAAAATAGAGTTTAATTATTTCAGTTCTAGAGGCTGGGACGTTCAACAGCATGGCACCTACATTTGGTGAGGGCCTGTTTTCTGCATCAGAATATGGTGAAAGGCATTACACAATGAGATGGAGCAAGCATCTTTTTAAAAAGTTACTAGTGCCATCATGGGGGTTTCATTATGGTGGTCTCATTATTTCATCTAATTCTAATTACTTCCCCTAAGTCTCATTTCCAATTAAAATTAGCATATGACATTGGGGGTTAAATTTCCAACAAAAATTGTGAGGGATACATCATTGTTCTTCAGGTGTTCTCAGCAAGAACTTAGCAAGTCACCACAGCACATAGGCTGAGTATGGAGTGTAAGAAAGAGTGCAGAGTGGCTGGGAAGATGGTTTGCCCTGTCTCCGCAGAGGGAGGAAAAACACTAAAATTGTAATAAATACTATAGGAAGGAAGATTTTACTTGTAAGGACTTTGTTTAGTGTGCAGTATAGAAAAAAAGTTTGAAAGTTAATGCATGCATTGATGAATTTCCTTTGTAAGCAGAGTGCCATTGTGTGTCACACAGTATATTTTCTACCTCTGTCTTTGTTTTATTCAGAATGCTCTCTGTTACTCTCTATCATCATTCATGGGTAAAATAGACCCAATTTGTTAACACACATTGCTAATGGCATATCTGACAGAAATATAGTAACTCAGAAAGACTGGGATCTTTAATTTACTGCTCAATAGAGACACATTATTTCTTAGGTAGCACTAGTAATAGTAATATTAGTTGAGGTAGCTGTTTTTGTTTTAGGGCTTGGTCTATGAACCTACCTTTCCTTAACAAAATTCCATTTGATTTTTGTAGGTTTTTTTTTTTTTTTTTTTTTTTTTCGGGAAATGCAAAATCCTAAAAGTTAAGGGAAGATTTCTATGTCCTATATTGATAGAAATGCTGGCCTCAGAATGTTGCAGTGCATTAAAATGAATCTTTGTAGAACAAAATGAGTTGAACTTTTGGCATCAAATACTTAGGTTGATGATGATGCAATTAGTTTATAATAGGATGTTGTAAAATGCATTTCTCCTGAATTTCTTAAGGATATTCTTTGGCTGATATTTCCTAATCTGTTCTTTATTTCTTAATACATTTCCCATTAAGCATTTCTCCTTTTAAAATTCAAATATTTGGAAAAGAAAGTGATTATAATTTAAAATCTTCCTTGTAAGTGTGAAATCAAATGCATAGGGTATAGTTGTCAATCAGCATTTAAATTCTTTCTATGAAAATCCTGAATGTTTAAGAAGCAAAAGAGTAAGTGGATTGTCAATTGGTTTTTAATGTTTATAAATGTAATAGGGTCTAAGATGATATGTAACTACTCTTTATCTGTTTAGTATATATTTTATAGTAAAATCTTGATATTAGAGAAAAAAACTAATCTTTATGAAAATATTATATCATTTATACTTTGGTATTATTCAGTTCCAACCCTATCTCACCTTTACTTGCCTTCAAAGACCCTCTTCAAAAAGGCTAGTTGGAACTCAAGTCCTGGTTTCTCAAAGTACTCCTCAACTAACATGAAAATAATTGTTTGTCCTCAGATCTTCACTTTGCAATAAAATCCTGAAAATCCTAGATCTGCTGCTTTATAACTTTCTGTACATTATTTCAAGAATGCATGTTAATATGGTTAGAAATAACAAAGAATATTTTTTTAAAATATATTCTGTCTGCCCTATCATACCATACTGTACCTAAGGAAACTGGAACTCAATACACTTTAAATAGTCAAAATTAATTGTGAGCTACTAATATGCTGTCTAGGATTTTTCTAAATCAATTCACTTCCCCAAGAACTCAAAGACTCATCAATGCAAGAGACATCCAAATGAAAAATATGACAGCTATACATAGAAAAACAACAAACTGTTTAAAAATCAGAAAATCTTCCCTGAAGTAGAATAGCTTCTTAGTATTTTTTAGATCTATATGATAACAGAAAAATTGTTTGAGCCTAAAGATTTTTATCTCCCTGCAGCCCAAATGTTCATTTAACTGTGTATGTGCATGACTTATTGATGCCCTTGTGCATCAAAAATACTGAAACTCCTAGGTTGGTTCCATAGTTTAGCTATTATGAATTGTGTTGCTATAAACATTGATGTGTCTGCATCACTGTAATATGCAAAGTGCATATACTTATTAAAACTAATTTTAAATATTTTTTTTATTTTTACAGACTGCATTTTGATTCATCGTACACAAATACAGTACAACTTTTCGTTTTGATGGTTGTGTATGATGTAGATTCATACCATTTGTATAATCATATATGTACATGGGTAATGATGTCTGTCTCATTCCACCATCTTTCATACCCCCGCCCCCTCCTCCCTCTCATTTGCCTCTACGTAATCTAAAGTTCCTCCATTCTTCTCTCTTCCCTACCCACCCTCATTGCTTGTATTCTTGATAATTACCATTCTGACTTGAGATGAAATCTCAGTCTGGTTTTAATTTGCATTTCTCTAATTACTAGAGATGTTGAACATGTTTTCATATAGTTGTTGATCAATCATCTTTCTTCTGTGAAGTGTCTGTCACTTCCTCATCCCACTTATTGATTGGGTTATTTGGTTTTTTGGTGTTAAGTTTTTGTGAGTTTTTATATATCCTGGAGATTAATGCTTTATGAGAAGTACAGGTGGCAAAAATTTTCTCCCATTCTATAGACTTTCTTCATCATTTCCTTTGCTGTGAAGAAGTTTTGTAGTTTGATTCAATCCTATTTATTGATTCTTGATTTTACTTCTTGCACTTTAGGACTCTTATTAAGGAAGACAGTTCCTAAGCTGACATGGTGGACATTTGGGCATACTTTTTCTTCTACTAGGTGCAGGATCTCTGGTCTAATGCCTAAGTATAATGATCAACCTTGATTTTTCTGCAGGGTGAGAGATAGGGGTTTTATTTCATTTTGCTGCATATGGATTTCCAGTTTTCCCAGCACCATTTGTTGAAGAGGTTATCTTTTCTCTAATGTATATTTTTAGCACCTTTTTCTAACATGAGATAACTGTATTTATGTGAATTTTTCTCTATCTTCTATTCTGTACCATTGGTCTATGTGTCTGTCTTGGTACTGACACCTTGACATTTTTGTTACCATAGCTCTGTAGTATAGTTTAAGATATGTTATTGTAATGCTTCCTGCTTCACTTTTCTTGCTAAGGATTGTTTTGGCTATGCTGGATCTCTTATTTCTCCAATTGAATTTCATGACTTTTTCTTCTATAACCTAATCCCAAAAAACCAAAGGACGAATATTTTCTCTGATATGTAGATACTAATTCACAATAGCAGGGTGGTGGGGGTTAGGGAAGAACAAAAGTACTTCAGGTTCAACAAAGGGGAATGAAAGGAAGGATGGGGGAATGGGAATAGGAAAGACAGTAGAATAAATCAGACATTACTCTCCTATATGCCTATATGATTACATGACCAATGGAATTCTACATCATGTAAAAGAAAAAGAATGAGAATCTGTACTCCATATATGTATAAGATGTCAAAATATATTCTACTAGCATATACAACTAATTAAAACAAATAAAAAGTAAAATCAATCAAACCAAAAATAAAATAAAAATAGCAGAGAACACTGTGACCTCTAACACAGGTAAACTTCCTCAACAGAGATAACTGAGCAGACCATAATAGCACTGAGCAAATCAATAAGCCATATACAAATGGCTCATGAAGAGCTCATGCTCACTCAAACATCTCTCATTCAGAAACAATGTCCCCTATGCATATGTGAATAATCAAAAAATTGCTGTTTTAACTATACATAATGCTTATTATTAGCATAAATCATTATGTAAACAAATAGGTGCTTGCCAATTTAAAAATAAATCATCTTTTGATATGTTGTGACTATAATGCATACAAATGGGACACTGGTGGCACTTTACAAAGTTAGTTCTTTTGCAATTTTAAGAAAACTAAAAATAAAAGTTAATTTAACTTATAAAAGAATTTAATGGACATATATCCTTCCCTCTAGGACATTTTTGCCTTGATGAGTAAAAGTAAATCATTTCAACATTTTATTAAAATGAATAAATAGTTACATTCTTTAAATACGTAGATAATATTTATATGCATGCCTCTACTTTTCAATTATCAACTCCTTAACAAAAACTAGAATATTGACTTGGACAATCAATACCACTGTTTTATGGCTGGTATCAGCCAGCATTCTGTTCTGCAGCACTCAACACGTTCTAATATAATATTGCACTTATGTTGTTTATTGCATGTCTTTTTTTTAAAAGGTATTCCCTGGAAAGTCAGATTTTCTCATCTATATTGATCTCCTCAATTAGCACCTATCTAATAATTATTTCTTTTAGAAATATGTTTTAAAATGAGAAAATTTTCAAGGCTTATGTGTTCTAAACAATCTCTTTAGTTACTTTAGGACTCAATGCTACAAATAGTTGTTATAATTCCTAATTGTTTTCTCTAGCATTAATTTTAACTTGGTCTAAGAGTAGTCCTTGTGTTTAACTGCCAGAAATTTAAAAGTAAAAATACCAAATAAAATATCATGGAAAAGGTATTTTTCTTTTCATTTTTTGAGAAATAAGTGTCATATAATCAATATTCTTCACCCATTGTGGATCTTCATCCCAAGCAAGTGCTGGAGCCATCTATCCAAACATAAAATATTGTCCTTATGTTACTTCCCCCAACCAAAATGAAACTGCAGTGGGAAGGTAGTAATATTTACAGGTATGGTAGAAAAATTCCACTGTAGTTCACTGTCGATATTCATGTGGTTTTAAATGCTTTTCAACTCATCAGAGTATATTTTTAATAATGGGTAAGATAAATAGACATTGACCAAGTTAATTGTATATACAAATTTCTAGGGTCCAGTTTTGTAAATTTAAAAATTACTTAAGTTTAAATACCATACATGTACTTAACTGCTTAGATCCTAGCACAGTAGGTAAATGAAGTAAATAACAAACTTGTTTTAGAGATGACAGGATGACAAGAAATTTTATTTATAAAATAAATTATGTATAACTATATTTTAGTCAAAAAACTATGTGTAATTACATTTAATGTGATTGTTTTATTTAACAAATATAATTATTGTCATCCAATGTTTTAATCCATTAGAAATATTATAACAAATATCTTAAACTGGGTAATTTATAAATAGCTAAAATTTACATCTCACAGTTCTGGAGGCTGGAAATTCCAACATCAAGGTTCCAGATGATCTGGTGTCTGATGAGGTTCCTAGTACCTTCTTATGCTATACTCACATGGAAGGAGGGTCAAGGCATCACTCTGGGATCTCTTTTTTAAGGGCACTAATACCAATCAGAAAGCCTCTGCCTCAAAACCTGATACTTTCCAAAGACCTCACTCTTCATACTATCATACTGGTTATTAAGTATCAAATGATAAATTTTGAGAAGCACAGTCAGAACATAACATCTAAGGATTGTGGGGTTTTATATAGCATATTTCTTTTCTTACAAAAAAATTTAAAAATAAATCAATGAACAAGATGTCAAATTAATACCAACACTTTACATTGTCAAAAGTTATTGACAAGAAAATGTTTCAAATGCACATCCAATAAGCCAGGAGGCTTTAAATTCAGGGATTTTTAAAAATTACATACACAAACAAGTATCCTTTGCAATTCTACACTATGCTAACATTCACTTTTCTATAAAATAAATCATGCTTATCACATTTTTAAATATGATCCCTAATAGCAAAGTTTGACAAGGTGCTTGTTTTCAATCTCTCATGGCAGTTTTAACTCCAACTTAAAATGCTATTTACGTTCAACAGTGCAATCAACTCTATTACATTCTATTATACTAGGAACAGTTACAATGAAATATACTGTTTTAAATGGGTTTCAAGATGTTTATTAAATATCTTATGAGCCTCTTAGTAGTACTGGAATATGATAATCATTTAAAAATATGTAAAAGCTCTGAGTCTACAAGACATGGAGTGAAATATTTGTAATTTGAGTTAAATCTCACAGTCAGACACTTTCACTTCAAATTTTCCAACAATATAAATTCATCACTGTGAAACCTGGTTTCTTTTGGATTCTGACCCATTATTTAATGGAAAAAATGTATTTATACTGGACTACTTTACACAGAGAATTCTTTATATTGCATTATGACTACAAATTTCCTACCACCAAATTGTAAGTATAGTTGTTCAGCTCATCTAAAGGGCTCATTTACATTGCTATTATTGTGGGAGGTGAATTAAAAACTGTCATCTACAAAGCTAACTTCTAACTCTGTAGATAAGCACCTTAGTAGACCCATTCATAAAATTCTAAGAGATTTAAATTTCTTTGTTTTCAATCAATGCTTTATGTTATTATATTCATCATTTATACAAGAATTAATATCAGGACATTTAGCATTCCATAAAATTTTGTTCTCTAGCTAAAACAAAACTCGATCATATTGCGTAACACTAGTTTTCTATAGCTGCTATAACAAATTACCACTAACTTGGTGACTTACAACACATTTTTTTTTTTTTTCTTACAGTCTTGGAAGTTAAAAGTCCAAAAGGAGTTTCACTGTGATCAGGATGCTAATAGGGCAAGTTTCTGCTGGAGGCTCTGGAATAAAATCTATTCCTTGACTTTTTCCAATTTTCCTATCTCCTAGCCCCTTTTCATCTTCAGGCTTAGTAATTGCATCACTCCAGCCTCTGCTTCCAACTCTCTCCCCTTTTTTTCTTTTATAAGGAATCTTGTGATTATCTTGGGAAGTTCAAGATAATACAGGATATCTCTCCATCTCAAAATGCTTAACTTACCACACACATTAAAGTGAATTTTACTTTAATTTTGACCAGAACATCATAGCGTTTTTTTATTAGAATTTTTTTTTTAATTTTTACAGACACATGTTGATTCATTGTACACAAATGGGGTACAACTTTTCATTTCTATGATTGTACACAATGTATATTCACACCATTCATGTAATCATACATATATATAGGGTAATATTGTCTGTTTCATTCTACTGTTTTCCATTCCCACCCCTCCCACCCCTTTTTCCTCTACACCATCCAAATTTTCTTCATTCTTCTCTTGCCCCCGCCATCCCCCATCGTTATATATTGTCATGCACTTATCGTCATGGTGTTTTTAAAAGACTTAGCCATTTTCATTATACTTTTAATGCATGGTCATTATTGAAGTTCATTTCTGCTCTATCTTGATCAGCTTTAGTTTTTGAACAAATTATTCTTCTTACTTCTGATTATTTCAGTTAATATGATCATCACCAGTTTATACCAGCAATATTAAATTAATATATGACTTTTAAGATATTTTGGTCTGGGGGCTGGGGAGATAGCTCAGTTGGTGGAGTGCTCTCCTTGCAAGCAGTTAAGGCCCTGAGTTCAATCCCCAGCAAAAAAAAAAAAGATATTTTGGTCTGTATCATTTTCATTGTAGTGTATCAACAATTTTTCTAAATTCTTAGCTTTCTCAAGAGAAGAAATGCTAATGTATTGTTCACCTGAGATATTTCTTCCTTATTCAAAGCCAAAACAGCAGTAGCTTCTTGTTCTATGGGCTATATCTTTAATGATATAAAAGTAATAATGTGTTATTGTTAACTATTAACCTATTAACCTCACAGAGAACTATTAACCTCATAGAAAATTTGAATAATTTTAGAGAATTATTCTATACATTGGGTAGTGATTTTTATAAGCCTAACTTAAAAATTAAAGGTAGAATTTAGAGATTATTTTGCAATTCAAATATATTATGGCATAGTGAATATTTTCCCACTAGAACTAGAAAGAATAAAATATAAAAGAAAACAAAATTTACTATTTCATAAGAAGAGAAAGAAAGTGAAATGATTTGTCACTAGGCTCAGTTTTGTAAGCAAGTCATTTAAAAGGTAGTGAGAATTTTATTGCCATTTATGTAGGAAATGGAATGCATCTCCTCTCTTACTCCTGGGCTCTAGTTCAAGTATTATACATGGAAGAATACACAAAGGACAGGCTGTAAAATTAAGGTGTTTTATTGTTCTTCATGGTTCACTGGTTGGAAGGCAGTACAAGATGCTGTATATCAGTATCATTGCTTCTATCAGGCAGGACAGAGTCTAGATTAAAACCAGTTATTCTACTTATAGTTGATACAAACAGTATTTGGGATTTATTATTTTTCTAAAATTTGCATAGCTGAGACCAAATTTAACTTGTGGAGCAAAGTAATTAATTAGAGAATAGAATTTTGAATTTTCACAGATCCTTCCTCAAATTTGATTGGCCTACCACCCCAACCACTAGTAAAACTGTGGTTGACTCAATATAGACTGTTCATATAAAAGAAACTTTGACTTTCAGTGGCAAAATGTTTATATCCATTATCTCTGAAATAAGACTCCCCAAATTTTAAGAACTTAGGCTTTATTAATAGATACATGTTATCCATTATAATATATAATATGTGATGATATGGTATAATATGATGACTGAAGAAACAAGTAATACTCTGTATCAGCCATATCATATCTAGAGTGCTATATTCAGTAGCGGTCATTTCCTTTGTCAACTAAGAGAGTAAAGAAGATAATGAAAGATTTATGTGTGAGACTTTGTATGAATTCTTTAAAAAATAGAAATGAAGTTTTAACATAGTACTCAGAGGAATGTTTCTGTTCAGAAAAATATATATTTGAATTATTAGAGTCATTTGTACTGGCAAAAAAATGGCCATATTAAATTAGTCTGGACTCTACAATTAAATGCATTTCCTCATGAAATATTTTCTTTACTCTCTGAAATTCCCCAAAAGAATTATTCTTTTACAAGTAAAGAATGATGTATATATGTTATAAATAAGGAAAACAAACTAAGAGAGATTAAATAACATGTACAATATCACTCAGCAAGTGGGACTCATGTCTCAAATATGGATATTCTAAGTCTTTTTATTAGATCATAGAATCTCTAGTGAATATATTCTTAGTGAATAAAATGATATAATATATATAAATTGGATTCCAAAAATTTGAACTCACAGAGACAGAGAGTAAAATGGTGTTTACTAGGAACTGGGGCAGGACTGGGTGAAGTCAGATGGGAGAGACTGGTCAAAGGATAAAAAGGTGCAGTTAGAATAATGGCTCCAGGAGTAATATAGTAAACTTGAAAATTTCCAAAAGCAATTTTTTCAATGTTCTCAACACACAAACACATAAAATAATAAGTATTAGAGGCGACAGAGAAGTTAACAAGTTTTATTTAATCATTCCACAATGTATACATATATCAAAACATCATTCACGCATTCTAAATTTGAACATCAATTTAGTAAAAAATAAAGACCCATGTATTAAAACACTAACCTATAGAAGGCAGTACACTGGAGTGGGGGAAAAAAAAGAAAAACACTGGAGATAGATCATCTCACCTTAAATCACAGCCCCACCAAATAGTAGCTATTTGATCACTTGTGAAATGGTGTTAATAATATAACTTATCTTACAGAGTGTCTTGAGGAGCAAATGAGTTACTATGTTGTAAAGTACTTTGCCATAAGAGATCTATTAGTGTTAATGAATTTAAAAGTCTGTTATTGTCTGGTATATGAAAGACACTCAATAATTGTTAGCTGAATTATCTTTCCAATTTAGGGTATTAATTCAGATGATGAATTAATGTATCTGTCGTGTTGTAGAAGATATTCTAGAAATTCAGGGAGTGGGAGAAAGTTGGAAAGTTTGAATAAGCAACCTCCTGAATTTCTTTTTAAAATCCTGTGAATCACTGCTTTGTACAGAATGATACAAAAATCCTCGCCTAAACCAAATATGTTCTTTTTCCATAAACTCACATTCCATATGTGTCTAATCTGTGCCCAACAAGCAATTAATGGGGTGGCTGAATGTAAATGCTACCATAGGTCTCAACAGATAAGAAGTGAGTCATAGTGGTAATGACATATTTTTTTTATTTCCTGTTATAATTTCAATATTGAAACAGGATGTTGTAGTATTTACATGAATTTACATGAAATTTTGTCTAAATCTTATTTGCTAGCATATGGACAATGACCTCACTGCAAGATTTTTCTAAAATATTCAGTTTTGTAGTACATATCATTTCCAAGTTTGCAAATTATTCATTCTATACTGGTGAGAATCAATCCCCACATTTTCTTTGGTGTTTACAGAGAATGAAATTCACAGGAAAAGAAGTTAACATATTTCACCAGTACAATCTAAACCAAGATGAATTAGACGCATCTTTTTCCTCTAGACACTGGAGCAAACACTGACTATAATTTAGTGACAGTACATCTCTAGAGGAAATTACAATTTGTAAATATGTCACAATTTGAGAAATGGTGGATTCACTAAGTGTATTTCACAACTATAATACTGTCTTACGTATGCACAAATTTATGAACTGGAAACACTCTGTTCTCTATTGGATTCATGGTCTTATCTGTGCTACAAATTTATTCCTTTCAATATGAACTAGAGAATGATTGGATTAGGCCAACAGAGTATAATCATCTATGATGAACTGACTGCAATAACTCCATTACCATGTTGGTGCCTTAAAGGGACTTAAGAAATTTTCAGCTTCTTTTATTATTCTTTCCAAAAATTCTAATTAATAACTAAACAAATGTGGAAGAAAAAGATGCCCAGAAATAGTTATTATTTTTAAAGTTTAAATCATTTCTCCTTTCCCCTGACTCCTGGTTCTCCCCAGCCTCAGATAACCACCATTCTACTCCCAACTTTTATGAGATCAACTATTTTAGATCCCACATGAAATCACACAATACTTGTCTCTCTGTACCTGGATTATTTCACTCCACATAGATCTTCAATTTCACTGACATCACGAATGAGAGAATCCCATCATTCTGCAGCTGAATGATATTCCATTGTATGTATATATCACATTTTGTTGTTTGGACATTCTGGTTGTTTCTGTTTCTTGAATCAACAGTGTATGAGGAAAAAGTTGTAATGTCTGGTATGGCTTTATCCAGAAGTCATATATACCTTCACTTTCATAACATTCCATGACATTCCAATCATTGAATGTGAGTTACTAAGTTCACATACCAGGTGTGAAGAATCATTTGAAGTGAAAAATATCAAAGAATTTGCGTATCTATTTTAAAGTCACCACATGTATGTGTGAATGCAATAGATATTAAATAGTAAATATTTTTTTTCACGAAATACTCAATGTATCCTTCTTTATTTAAACTATTTTGCTTTGAGAAATTATGCTTTATTCATTTATCACTTAGGTATGATGGGACTGTTAGTTGGGTAGCACTTCACTCACTCCTCTGTCCCAAGTGTAGGCCTGTGACCCAGGATACATTAATGAACAGTGAGGAAGTAAAAGCTTGATAACTTTACATCTCTTGTTTTCATGTGTCTGGCATTCATCTTTCTGATGAATTATTATTTCACTTCAGGGTATACAGTGGTTAGTCCATGAATGGAGATATAAATAACAATTAATAGCACTTAAAAATCCCAAACTTTCTCTATACTTCTGTTTAGCACTGGTTAAACTGAAAATAGTGGATAGACAAAGAGTATAGATTCTAATGTCAGACTCCCTGAATTGGGATCATAGACCCATCATCATGGAGATAGGTGGCCTTGAGAAATTCACTTCAACCACATAGTGTTCCAGTTTTCTCTTCCTAAAATTGAAACTAATAAATAATAACTGCCTTGTAATGTTGTGATGAGTATCAAATGAGTTAAGGCATAAAGACATATATTTATAGTTACACATTTATGTATAATTATATTCATATTCATAATTACAAGTATTTGTATATATAAGTATGTAAGTTATATTTACATATAATTATATGTGACCAAGGGGAGGCTCTGAATCTATCAGATGTCTATTGGCATCTGTTTTCTTGGACATGCAAAAATAAACTTTTTAAAGAATGGAACCAAAGCAAAAGGAATAAAAATTCCAAGTTGGTATAGGTACTACAGTTTGAGACCTGAATTCAGCTATGCCTAATTCCATATGAAAACTCTTATTTATTAAGACAGTAAATTTGTTCATCTTAGCCTTCAGACTTCCATTTTAAAGGGTTCTGAAAAGCACAGTATGTAAAGCTGATAGCACTGTGCTTAGCACAGAGTAAGTTGTCCTTATTACTATAGTACATGTAATTGCAATGGAGAGAAAACTGAAAATGGTAATAAGCATTGAATTATGAATATATGGTTGTCCTAGTGTCCAGAGAGGTGAGCTGAAAGGGATAATTGGATTTGGAATTCTCGTTTATTGGATCAGTGCTTAGGACGATTGCATCTTTGTGCTGAAACAGGAAGGATAGATCAGATGAAGTGAGATCTAGGTCAACTGCCCAGAGAAAAGAAATTATCAAAAGAAAAGTAATGCTAATGTTTGTGTTGGCAAATTACAAAGATTTTTACCTTCTTTAAAATTTCCTCAAGACTTGTATGGAGTTTTTTCTCACCATTTCAAAGCTCTTTTAATAAGTTATATGGAACCAATTCCCTGTCTATCAACTTCTTACCAACCATATCTCAGATTTATGCCAAAGCATTCCTAAGGTTATTTTCTTGAACAAAAGAAATTTAATTGAACACTTAATATCTTAAATTTAAGGTGCCTTATGTTTTCTATTTAGGAGCATATAAATTAAAACTTACTATAAATGTTACAGTTATTTACACTTTCAAACTGTGGAATAGGCAGTTCGTGTATATGAGTGTATACACATACACATATACTCACATATATATGTTCTTATTTTAAACATTTTAACGTATTCTCTATTTCTTGCTAAAGCTTGTTTTAAAAATGATTTAGCATGTTATCAATTACCACTGATTAAATTCATGAAGAAGAAAATCACCTTCAATAGAAAATAAAATCATTATTCACTTCCTGATGGTCAATAAAAAATAGAAAGGATAATTTTATTAAAATAATGAGACATTTATAGCAATAAGATAATATGAATGGACTGCTTTGATAATGAAAACCATTGTCAAAATATTAGTTTCAAATCTTATTTAATTATCTAACTAGAAATTGATATGTGGTCACTAATGCTAATAATGAAAAATAAAAGTGAAATTAAACTGGTTTTTGCAGGGACAATAACAACTGTTTTTCAGTACATTTTTATTTAGTTAATTCACATGCAAAATATGACCAAAATCAATCACTGATAATGACTGATAAAATATAAAATATAATAATTATAATGAAATATAAAATGCTCAACATCTGAAAAATGAGGAAAGTTTCAAAATATTGATGTGAAAAAATATTTTGACATTTGGCAAATGATTGACTCAATAATTTGTAATTTGCTCAAATGTATGTTTTGTATTGACAATGCTTATATCACAACATTAAAAAATTATCAAAAACAAACAACCATGTGATATATTGGTAGCAAACTGATTGTGAAAAAATAAAATTAGAGTTTGTAGACATAGCCTGATGCTGCAGTATCCCATGCCTGTGAAGATTATTGCAATTTCAGGACATGTAAAAATAGCAATACTATGAATTGGAATCACTTGCCAGTTTTCACTGTTCTATTTTATGTGTTCTAATTATTCCTTAATAATCCACACTGTTGAACATATTTTGGAATTTTAAACCACAGAAATTAACCTGTTTACCTTAGTCACAGATTTGGCATTTGAAAATATATTCCAGAAAAGAGATTTAAAGAGCAAAGAAAATGACCCCCTCCACTTTTTTTTCTGAGCTTGAAAAGGGCACATCATGCAGAGAAGAACTGGATGCAACCACAGCGAGAAATGACTTATATTCACATCACATGCTAATATTTCAGATTTCACTGTTGCCTTTTCACAGTGAAAATAAACCACACTTTGGGCCTCACGTTGAGCAAAACACCTGGCAGTAGGAAGAAGATCTTGAAGCAGATGATCTGCTACATTGCTCATAGCACTTGCTCTGTGGCAAAGCTGGGCTTGTTTTGAGCTCTGCTGTTGCTGAAAAGACAAACCAATAACGTGTGGTAAGTCAAAACACACACAAAATTAACCTGGATAGGCCAATAACCAATCAAAAGACAACACATTAACCTGGACGCTAACTGAGTGATTCACCATACTTTCCTCTAACAAGGCAATTATGGTCCTTGTTAAAAGTAACTGGCTTGTTTTCTTTCCTCTAAATTCACATGCTTACAAAATCAGTCTCTTTTAAAATTCTGAGATTTTATAGATAATGTTTCCCCTAGTTTGTCATAACTATTTCACTTTTACATAGCATTATAGCCATTATTGTTTTAATCACAGTATTCTCTTAACAAATAACTCACTGATTTTCTTGTTATCTTAATAAACAATCAGTATCAATGAACCATTCCAATATGTCCTAGAATAATCACCCTACTTGAATATGCTAATGAGAGAAATATTATTTCATAATGTTCACATTTATGAATTTCTTTCACATTCATTAATTTATTTCTTTTATCAAACCTAAATTGCTCTTATCACACCCTTTTGCTATGGGTTCTTGGAAATGGGCAATAGTTGATTGCTTTTTCTAAATAGCAAGTTTTTATTTTTCTATTTTTTTATTTTACTGTTGTTGTTTTGCTTGTTTGTTTGGTTTTGCAGTACTGGGGGTTGAAACCAGGGTATATTACCACTAAGCTACATTCCCAGCCCATTTCATTTTATATTTTGAGACAAGGTCTCACCAAACTGGCAAGACTGGCCTTCAACTTGTGTTCTCTTGCCTCAGCATCCCTAGTCACTGGGATTATAGTTGTGTGCCACTCAGCCAGGTTTGCATAGTGATATTAAGGATGAAGTTTTCAGGGAGTCATTTACATAAGACACACAAGGAAAGATGATATCTTGAAAGTATATTGTGTTTGAAATCTTGAATCACAAGGAAAGACGATATCTTTAAAATTCATCATCTTATCCTTCAAGTCAATTTCTAAATAACTTCAGGAAAATACAATTATTTTTTAATTACATTCCAAAGCTTCAGTAACCTAATTAGTCTTCATTGTTAAGATATTACAATTGTTTTACTGAGCTTTTGGTTGACTATGATCAAAATACCCAAGAACAACAACTTAGAAAAGGAAAAGTTTATTTTGACTCATGTGTCAGAGGTCTCAGTCCACAGAGGGCCAACTCCATCTCACTGGGCCCCAGGTGAGTTAGCACATCATGGTGGAAGGGCCCAGTAGAGGAAAACTATTCACTTCATGACTAGGTCAGGAAGCTGAGAGAGAGATAGGGAGGGGACTCAGGGAAGATGAATCATTCCAGGGTACACCCCCAATGACTACCTCTTCCAACCATGTCCCACTTGCTTACAGTCACTACCCAGTCTTTCAAATTAGGATGAACTCATTATAACTCTCATAACATGATCATTTCACCTCTGAAGTCTCCTGTATTAATAGGAGTTTTGGGGGAATACCTCATATCCAAAGATAACAATGATAAACTTACTATTTCAAAGGAAATATACCATCTCACTCTTGTTTTTACCTATTACTCATTTAGTTTATTTACTGGACCTTATTAACACAGAGTTTTCTTCCTTAGATAAAATGCTGTATGTATCTAATGAATTAGAATATTTTATGACATTTGAACAAAATAACAGGTAAATGGCATTGTTAGTGATTCTTGATTTTACTTCTTGCTCTTAGGGAGTAGTGTTAGGGAAGTCAAGTCCTAAACCAACATGATGAAGATTTGGGCCTTCTTTTTCTTCTATTAGGCACAGGGTCTCTGGTCTAATGCCTAGGTGCTTGATCCACTTTGAGTTGAGTTTTGTGCAAGTGAGAGATAGGGGTTTAATTTTGTTACATGTGGATTTCCAGTTTTCTTAGCATCATTTGTTGAAGAGACTCTCTTTTCTTCAATGTATGTTTTTGGCACCTTTGTCTAGTATGAGATAACTCCATTTATGTGGGTTTGTCTCTGTGTCTTCTATTCTGTACCATTAGTCCACATGTCTATTTTGGTGCCAATACCATGTTGTTTTGGTTACTGTAGCTATGTAGTATAGTTTACAGTCTTGTATTGTGATGCCTCCTGCTTCTCTTTTCTCGATAAGGATTGCTTTGGCTATACTGGTTCTCTTATTTTTCCAAATGAATTTCATGCTTGCTTTTTCTATTCTATGAAGAATTACATTGAGATTTTAATAATAATTGCATTAAATCTGTATAATGCTTTTGGTAGTATGACCATTTTGACAATATTAATTCTGTCTATCCAAGAACATGGAGATATTTCCAATTTCTAAGGTCTTCTTCGCTTTCTTTAGTGTTCTGTAGTTTTCAACATGGAGGTCTTTCATCTCTTTTGTTAGATTGATTCCCAAGTATCTTATTTTTTGTTGAGGCTATTGTGAATGGGGTAGTTTTCATAATGTCTCTTGAAGTAGATTCATCATTGATGTATTGAAATGCATTTGATTTATGGGTATTGATTTTATATCCTGCTACTTTGCTGAATTCATTTATTAGCTCTAGAAATTTTCTAGTGGAATTTCTTGGATCTTCTAAATATAGAATCACATTATTGGCAAATAGTGATAATTTGAGTTCTTCTTTTCCTATTTGTATTTCTTTAATTTCTTTGGTCTGTCTAATTGCTCTGGCTAGAGTTTCAAGGACTATGTTGAACATAAGTGGTGAAAGAGGGCATCCCTGTCTTCTTCCAGTTTTTAGAGGGAATGCTTTCAGTTTATCTCCATTTAGAATGGTGCTGACCTTGGGCTTAGCATAGATAGCTTTTACAATGTTGAAATATGTTCCTACTAACCCAAGTTTTTCCAGTGTTTTGAAAATAAAGAGGGGTTCTACTTTGTCAAATGCTTTTTCTGCATCAACTGAGGTGATCATATAATTCTAATATTTAAGTATATTGATGTGATGAATTACATTTATTGATTTCCGTATGTTGAACCAACCTTGCATCCCTGGAATGAAACCCACTTGATCATGGTACACAATCTTTTTAATATGTTTTTGTATGCAATTTAACAGAGTTGTTTTGAGAATCTTTGTGTCTATGTTCTTCAGCGATAATGATCTGAAGTTTTCTTTCCTTTATGTGTCTTTGTCTGGTTTGGGTATCAGGGTGAACCTAGAATTATAGTATGAGTTTGGAAGGGTTCCCTCCTTTTCTATTTCATGGAATAACTTAAGGCATATTGGTGTTAATTTTTCTTTGAAGGTCTTGTACAAGTTGGCTAAGAATCTGTCTGTTCTGGGGCTTTTCTTAATTAGTAGGTTTTTGATGGTGTCTTCTATTTCATTGCTTGAAATTGACATATTTAAATTCTGTATGTCCACCTGATTCAATTTGCATAGATCATATTTCTCCAGAAATTTATTGATGTCTTTGAGATTTTCCATTTTATTGGAGTATAAATTTTCAAAATAGTTTATAATTATTTTCTGTATTTCAATAGTGTCTGTCATGATACTTACCTTTTCATCACAAATTTTAGTAATTTTTGTCTCTCTTCATTAGTGTGGCTAAGGGTTCATCAATTTTATTTATTTTTTCAAACAACCAACTTTTCATTTGGTCAATTTCCTGAATTTTTTGTTTCAATTTCATTGATTTCAGTTTTGATTTTTTGTGTTCTACTACTTTTGGTGTTGATTTGGTCTTCTTTTATTGGAGCTTTGTGATGTAATTTAAGGTCATTTTTTTGTTGATGTTTTATTTTTTTTTTAATGAATGAACTCAATGCAATGAACTTTCCTCTTAGTATTGCATTCTTAGTGTCTCAGAGATTTTGATATGTTGTATTGTTGTTCTCATTTACCTCTAAGTATTTTTTTATTTCCTCCCTGTTTTCTTCTGCTATCCATTCATCATTCAATTGCATGATATTTAGTCTCTGGGTTTTAGAGTAGCTTCTATTTTTTATTTTATCATTGATTTCTAATTTCATTCCATTATGATCTTATAGAATGCAGGGTAGTATTTCTATTTATTTGTATTTGTTAAGACTTGCTTTGTGGCCTAACATATGTTCTTGTTTTAAGGAAGGATCCATGTGATGCTGAGAAGGTATATTCACTCTTTTTTTTTTTTCTTTTGGGTACAATGATGTAGTCATTTAAGCCATCTGTGTACGTGCAGTTTTGACCATCAGGGGCTAGATGTATAGATTAAAACTTTAATTTAGGAGGGTAGATGTAAAAATGTTGAATCTCATTGTTATCGAGGGAGATAAGAGTTCAGATCCCAAAGGGGCAAATACTCAAATCTTGTCCATTGCTTTTCTTTCTCTGGGATCCACTGTTTCCCAGAGTTTCAATATTTGCTATGCCTCCATTTAGGACTAATTCGCAATGGGGGAAGGTCAAAATTTAGGACCCAGCCCTCGGTATTTCTTCCTTTCCTTTAGGGTCCATTGTTATTAGGAAATGGTGCACTGGGAGAGATTTAATGTTTGGCCAATTACCCCTCCCTGCTCATGAGCCACACTGTCCCTCTTTTTTTTTTCTTGGGGAGCTGTGATTTTGGAATATTATTTTCCATAACCCTTTAGGATTTCTGACTTTTGATTCCTTAGCTATCATTGAATGGTACCATAAATATTTTATGTTTGAAATATTTGCTATTTTAAAATTAATAAAAAATATAGTCAAGAGAACTGAATTGAAATCAAACAATACTCAATTTCAAAAGTGCACAATTTGGAGGGAAGGGAATGAGAAATACAGGGACTTATACTGACCAAATGATATTTGTAAGCTTAGGGGCATGGTTAGTGGCCAAATAAAATGGACAGAAAGTGGCTGAAGCAAGCTTTATTGGAATTTGGCTCTCAGGTGAAATTCCCAGGCCCCCAGGGTATTGCTCAAGTAAGGACCTGGAGAAAATCGTGCATGGCCCCAGCTGCCCAGGATTTTAATAGGCCAGAATGGGAGGGGGTCCTGCTGAGTGACAGGTGGATATTAAGGGTCAGTGGAATTTTCTTTCTTTTTTTTTATTGTAAACAAATGGGATACATTTTGGTTCTCTGTACACGGAGTAAAAGCATACCGTTTGTATAATCATAAATTTACACAGGGCAATGTTGTTTGATTCATTCTGCCATTTTTTCCCCCATCCCCCCTCCCCACCCACCCCTCATATATTCACTCATTGATGGATGAAATACTCTATATTTTAATACATTGTCTTAATGATTGATTGTATTATTTAGTTCTATAGTGTCTTTGTTTAGTTTTTGTTTGGAAGCATCTATCCAGTGGTGAGAGAGGTGTGTTAAAGTCACCCACTATTATTGTGTTGTGGTCTATTAAATTCCTGAAATGGAGAAGGGTTTGTTTGATATATGTAGATGCTCCATTGTTTGGGGCATAAATATTTATGATTGTTGTGTCTTCTTGATGTATCCTTAAGCAGTATGAAATGTCCTCCTTTATCCTTTCTGACTAACTTTAGTTTGAAGTCCACTTTATCTGGTATGAGAATGGAAACCCCTACTTGTTTATGAAGTATGTGTGTGATATGTCCCATCCTTTCACCTTCAGTCTGTGAATGACTTTTCCAATAAGTCTCTTGAAGACAGCATATTGTCAGGTCTTTTTTTAAAGTCCAGTGTGACAGTTTGTTTTCTGATTAATGAGTTTAGGACATTAACAATCTTTGTTACTATTAAGATATTGTTTGTATTCCCATTTTGGTTTATTTTTGGTTTTAAACTTGACTTGGTTTCTTATTTGACTGGCTTTACCTTTAGTACAGCTCTTCCCTTTGCTGATTTTCATTTTGTTGTTGTTTTTGTTGTTGTTTTGTTTTCTTCATTTCCTCATCAAAGATTATTTTGATGATAATATTCTGTAGTGCAGGCTTTCTAATTGTAAATTCTTTTAACTTTGGTTTATCATAGAAGGTTTTTATTTTGCCATCAAATCTGAAGCTTAATTTTGCTGGATATAAGATTCTTGTTTGCCATTCATTATCTTTTGGAGGTTGGAATATGTTTTTCCAAGACTTCCTAGCTTTGCAGTTCTGGGTAAAGGAATCTGCTGGGATAAAAATTGGTTTCTCCCTTAATGAAATTTGATACTTTTCTCTTGCAGCCTTTAAAATTTCATCCTTATTCTGTATGCCAGGCATTTTCATTATAATGTGACTTGGTGTGGGTCTACTGTAACTTTGTACATTTGGTGTACTATAAGCCTGTCATATTTGATTTTCCATTTCATTCTTTAGGTTTGGCAATTTTTCTGATATTATTTCATTGACAGGATTGTGCATTCCTTTGATATGTATTTCCATGCCTTCCTCTATTCCAATAAGTCTTAGTTTTTTTTTTTTTTTTTTTCTTTCTGTTATCCCATTATTCTTGGAAGTTCTGTTCATGGTTTCTTACCACCTTCACTGTGTGGTATACTTTATTTTCAAGATTGTATATTTTGTCTTCATTGTCTGAGGTTCTGTCTTCCAAGTGACCTCGTTTGTTGGTGATGCTTTCTATTGAATTTTAATTAGTTTTTTCTCCCTTCATTTCAAGGATTTTTTTGTTCAGAATTTCTTTTTTTTTTTAATTTATTCATTGAAGTAATCTTTTGTATCTGTATTTATTCTTTTACATCATTGTTTACTTTGCAGATCAGTTTAACTATGTACATTCTGAACTCCTCTGACATTTCTTCTACTGTGTTGTAAATGGATTCTATTATTTTAGCATTTTTGTTTATTTGGGGTGTTTTCTTCCCTTGTTTTTTCATGTTGTTCATGTGTCTTTCTCCTAGCAGTAGGGATCCAACATATTGCAGTTTCTACCCTCTATGCTAATAGTGCCCCTGCAATACTTTGCCTTTAAGGGGCAGATAAATATTAATGGCACCCAATGCAAACAATATGCACCATTAAACCAAATAGCTCCTATTAAGATGTTTACAGTTTTGTCATAATAAACAGAAATGATGTGTTCAATTGTTGTGTACAATATAAACAGTAAGTTTGTCATAGGATCTATAATTTCTAATGGTAGACAAAGAGAGAATGGGGTGGTGTAGGATATGATGTTTATGAGGTAGGGGTGGAGAAGATAGAAGTATTAGATCACAGGAAGAGTGAAAGAGGAATCAATAAAATTTGGTTGTTAGCAGGAGAAGAGAGAGAAGGAGAATCTGGGGAATCAGATAAGTGAGAGGAAAATTTGGAGAAAAAGTAAAAAATAAAATGAAAATAAAATTAAATTAAAAATTATAAAGAAAAAGTAAAAAATGAAAATATACAACAAAACTGTAATATACTATTCAGACATCCTAGTCCTCAGTAGCCTAATGCATGAAAAGTACTTTGTTTAAAAAATGATGGGGATGTGAGTGTGGGAAAAGGAAAGAAAAAAAAAATCTCAAAGGAAAATTGAACAATTGTTTTGTTGAAGTTCAATAATTTCTCTGCTTCCTTCTCATCTGATCGGTGGGGTTGTCTGGAGTTTGCTGGTATCTCCACCCTCAGGAAGGTGAGGATTGCTAGGGTGGGTTAATCTTGGAGGCAGAACTCCTGGAGGATTTGTATAGCAATTTCCAATCTCCTGGAAGACTGCACCCCAGGAATCTCCTTTGGAGTTCACTCATGTGATGTAATAGCCTGATCTTAGCCCCTTATGTCACTTGCAGATCCCACAATTCCTCATCTCTAATTTAGTTTCTAAACTGTATGTCTCCCACACCTACCTTTTGACTTCCCAGTCAGGCATCTCTCTCTCCAGAGGTCTTGAGGGCTGAGTATCAGGACCTGTGTGCCTCTTGTGGAGAGCTGTTCTATATTGGGCCGATCAGGACTAGGCATTGAAAGCAGCAGGCTGACCATGTAGCTGCAAGTGCTGGACCAGTTTGTGGTTAGGGTGGGTCTGGGAGTCTTGGGATTGGGGATCCTGTTGATTGACAATTCAGCAAGTTTGGGGAACAGTGGAGGCTGAATTGGGAAGAAAGTTGAGGACAGGGTTGGCATCAGGTCCCAGCAGGTGATGGCCCAAATTGGCTCTGGAAACTCCATGGGTGCCAGACTGGTTGGCTGGGTAAGCTGAGAGCAAGATACTCTCACATCCTCTTCCAATCTGTCGACCCCATGCAAGGCTCTCTCTTGCTTCTGCATCAAGATGGTAACTATTAACATACCTAGCATGGAGACCTCAGGTATTACCAAGACTTGCATGTACCCTGATAATGGCTTCCAGGCCCTGGCTGGTATCCCTAGATGGAAGCGGCCGCATTGTCCTAAGATGGGAGGCAGCTATATCAGCAAACCCGAAGGTATCTTGATGTTGTGCTTCCAGGTCCTGACTGATGTCCCAAAATGGAGTCTGCTGCAACTTGAGATGGCAATGGCAGTAGCAGAGATAACCCAGGATGATGGCAGAGGTGTTCCAGGGTAAAGTCAACAACTTTTAGAAGTGCAGCAGTGAGGGAGGGCCACACGGTGGCAGTGGGGGTGGCCACGTTTGGAGATGCAGTGCTGTGGTAGATGGCAGTTGGCACTGCAGTGGGCAGCTGTCTCCAAACCCTGTCCACTGTCCAAGGTAGAGGCTACCATGTTGCGATGTCTTTGGAGACAACTGTGGTGTCCCAAGATGGATGTGGCTGCATTGGGAGATGAGGTAGCTCAGTGGTGGTGTACATCCACATTGGTAGATGGGGAGCCTGCTGTGAGGTAGTTCTGCACTGCATGGTAGCTCTCTGTTTGGCTAATTTTGTTTAAAGTTAGAAGTTTAAATAAAGTTAGAAGTTTAAAAAAGTTAGAAAATTCAAATGTTTGAAGTGTCTATTGACTAACCAATTTGTATTGAGGAGGAAGAGTCTAGTATTTAATTAATATATTAAATATAGATGATAGAATATAACCTTTTCATATCCTAAGGACCACTCCTGATAATATCACAAAAGAAGGCATACAGTTATGAGTATGCTCTCTGAAAAATCCAGTCCATGAGATATTCAACAGGTCAAATGTCTAGTATTATTTTCTTTTTGCACCCAAAGTCTTATATCCTATGCAGGCACTTTATCTCTGAACTATATCCCCATCTCTACCAGCATTCTTAAGCAGATTACAAAGGTTTAAGAGACAAAAATTTTAATACTGAATTATGTTACCCAAGGATCCTCACTGGGATCAAAGAAATGCTAGGAAGTGGTATCTGAATAGTCCAGATAGTGGTTACTTTTTGGGAGGAAAGAGGAGGACCATGAAATGTGAAGAGGACTCTGGCAACTATAAATTTCTAATGTTGACTTGAACAGTGGTTACAAGATTGTCCACATCAAAATATCTCATTGAGCTATATATTTGCTTTGCATGTTCTATTACATCCACATTTAATTTTCTAGTGAAAATAAAAATTCAAAAACCATTAATTTATTTTTATCATCATCTTCTAAGTATTTAACTTTAACTCATCTTAAATCTGTGTTCAGTATAAGAACACATGATCTTTCAAGTCAAATATCAGAAAGTAATTGTAGGTGTCAGCCTCTTTCATACAAAATCCAGTTTGGTCATTCTACTTTCTTAACATTTCCACATATATCTTTATCACATATTTATCACATATATCACATATTTCCACATATATCCTCCCTTTCTTGTCAATCCCATCATCAGAAAAGTCTTAATACTTCTCTCTAGTATAATGGAAATTACCTGCTGTATAATCATGACATTATGATTGTCTTCTATTTCAACCTCCCTAATACCATCAAAGTGATATTTTCAAAATTAACATTTGAACAATGATCATTTGTAACTAGAATGTCAAATGCAATTTAAAGGTGGGAGTGGGTTTTACTTTCTTAAAGTAGAACTTAAATGCAGGAATACATTTTTTCAAACTTTCAATTAGCATTATTTTAAAGCAAGTTTGATTCAATCGTTATATGAAGTAATGGAACTAAATTAGATGAGTAGAACAATTAGACAGGGTTCTGGTGTTTCAAAGAAAATCAAATGATATTATATGAGTCATAGAAACTTGACACCATTGAAGATTGTCCTGGCATTTATTGTCTTAGAACCTGACTACCTCAGTAATCAGCACTATAATTTTTGGGATCATCCAAAAGATTAATATTTATGTTTTGCCAGTCAGAGGAAATTGACAGCAACTTGTACAGATTCCTTTGTTATTTTTCTAAATGACCAACAGACTTAACTGAGAGGACTTCAACATGATGATTTCAACCTTGAAAACACCAAAAGGACCTAAAACTCTAATTTCACAGATGTTGGCATTTAGATGGAGAAATTAGGGATGTTGTTCAATTCCTTGCTTTGGAGGTGACAGATTAGAGAAAAACTCAGGTTTGTCAACTCCCAAACCACCACTCTTTACTCATAGGTATAAACAAAATAGGAAAGCTCAGAGCATCACTAGAGCAAATCAGATCATGTAAAAGAGAAGCCAAACCTAGCTTTGCCCACAGAGGCCTTCCTGCCCACACAGTGAACAGGATGTGTAAGGGATTCCCAGAATCAGCCCAAACCTAGTCCTGACTTTGATGTACTTTAAGAGCAGCTAGACCTTCCCAAAATCCACTAGATTTTTCAATAATTAATTATAGTTGAGTCAAACTGTTCATCAAAATTTATTTTAGTAGATTACAAATTATGTTTTTTTTTCATAGAAAAGGTCAATAACAAGTTCAAATCATATCCACAAGAGTGGGATCCTAGTTAGAATAAAATATCTTCCATGCTTGTATGTTATGGTTTAGATATTAGGTGTCTCCCAAAAGTTCACATGTGAAAAAGTGCAAGAAGGTTTAGAGGAAAAATGATTGGGTTATGAGAACCTTAACCTAATCAGTGAATCAGTCCCCTGATGGATTAACTGACTGGAACCTGAAGGTGGGTAGAGTGTAACTGGAGAAGGTGGGTCATTGGGAGCATGCATTTGGGGTGTATATTTTATATCTGGCAAGTAGAGTATCTCTCTATCACCTGATCATGTGAGCTACTTCCCTCCACCACACATTTCTGCCATGATGTTCTGCCTTATCTTGAGCACTAAGGAATGGAGCCGGCTGTCTACAGATTGAGACCTCTGAAACTGTGTGGCTCCAAATGAACTTTTCCTCCTCTTCAATTGTTCTTGTCAGGTGTTTTAGTCACAGCAGAAAAAAATGTTTCCTAAAACATTGTATAAATATATAAAAATAGATTCTACTGTCATGTATAACTAAAAAGAACAAACAACAATTAAAAGAGAGGAAAAAATGTAAACTATACCTCTCCTAAGAAAACAGTGAATTTCTAATGAGGAATAGTTTCAGACCAAACAAGAAGGAGAAAAATAAATAAATAAAGATTGTGACCATCAAGGTAGATATTAAGGGAATTTTAATGAGTCCCTTAACTTTCTATGAGATGATAAAAAGAAATAAAAGTAGTTTTACAGCCAGTTTTTACTCTATGATAAGGAGATTATGTAGAATTTTTTTTTTACTAAGAATCACTAAAATTGCTTCAAAATAGGTTTTAATGTTAAATTGTTAATTCCTAATTCCTTTCATTTTATACAAACACCATTACCTTTCCAAGTTCATCCTCTCAGAAAATAAAGATTTAATTTTACAAAGTGAATTAAGCATTCTAATGTTTTAAGCTTAAAATCATACACAGTTTGAACAAATGAAGTCCACAATTTGGTCATAAAAAATTACACATTAGGTATCAGTTTTATGTACCAAATCAAAACATGGGAATGAAGTACCTAATGTCAAATGAGAAATCTGAAAGTATACCAGAAAAGTGATACAAGTATAGTAACCTTAGGGTTTTCACCAAAGAAAACATTCTTCTTGAACTATGTGGTTAGCATATGCTTATATCCCCCCAAAATTTTATACAAAGCATGAAAAACAGACAGATATATTCAAACAAAAGAAGAAACTCATAATCTTTGCTCTATTTTTCATTTCCTTGTTAATATCTGAAGTAAAATTGTAAGGAAGGAGAAGAAGAATATTTTATAAAATAATTATTTTTTAAATATCATTTTTCATTTGTATTAATACTTGTGTCCATAAAAGTTGATTAAAATTCTCATGTAGCTACATACGTCAAAACAGGCTACAATGATAAAATCCTTTCCTAGTACGTACTTATGAACTCAGCTTACCAGGTTTAATCATACTCTTATATACATATATATAAGTATATATAAGTAATCATACTTTTATATATATATATATATATGAAATGTTTATATATGTAGGAAATGTTGAAAATGAGGGGAGAACCTCATAAACAATTGAAATTTTATCCCTTATTTCAAATCAGTAAGTATGAGAAGTAGCTTTGTACAAACACTACCTGATATGTCTCAAAAAATCCATTCTTTATTAATCACAGCAAACAGCAATGCAATGATGTTGCATCTGGAGAGTTTTAAGAACTATTGTTTATAAAATGATTCTTTCGCTTTGTTACTAATATCAGTGTGTCTGGACTGCCAAAGGAGTAAAAAAGAAGTTGACAATCTTAACAATGTAATTACTTTCATTGTCATTTCAATAAAGAATTCATCTGGTCATACAGATTCCAGCAATTCATGTGGAAGATAAGAAACTTTTGTTCTTTCAAGAAATAAAAAGAGGGGCTCATCCATCAAGTCTGTAATCACATCCTTTCTTTTGGAACTCTTGGTACACTGTGCTAAAAGTGCAGTGATGCTGTGCAGCTGGCAGTCAAATGCCTTTCACTTCTTTATTTCCAGTGGGCTCACAGACAGTCATGCCTTTTTTAAGATAAAACATTTTTATAACCATGGTTCTGCATTACTTTAAAATGGGCTTTCTTGATTAACATATAAGATGTAATATAATTGTCATATACATACCAGAAAAAATATTTCCTGTTCCTAAAGTAATAATTCTAATATTTAAAGAATATCAACTTTATGAGGTTTTTTAATTTGGATTTTCTATAAATTTTATTTATACAGATAAGGTAACACTAGGCTTTTGATTTAGTCATTTGATTCTTTTTTCCTGAAACATGTTCAAAAAATATAAAAGCAATCACTGAAACCCTGACAATTAACAACTACCAATGACTTTCCCTGTCAGTGGATAAAAAAAACAGATGCTCCAATGTACCATGTAGCATTTCTCTTCTTCTTTAAAATTATAGTACTATAGTTATCCACTCACTCATTTCTTTATTTTATGAAATTTCCCAATATTTGTTCTTATATACTAAAAGGTTTTAAATATAGAAAAAGTACAAGATTAAAATAGATAATAAACTTGTTTTATGTTTTTCTTCTAATGTGAGGAATTGATATTAAGAAACAAATGTTATATCTGACAAATTATATTTCAACATAAATATTAATCAGTAATGTCTTATTAAAATATATTTTAGAAGTTGAGATATAAAGTGTCTGTCTGGGAAAGTGCAAATTAACTAAATTTAATCAACCTGCACATTAGACATTAGAATATAATTCTCCAATAAATAAAATGTCGGTACAAAGGAAATGGTGAACAACTATTTCCATCTCTAAGAACAAAGATAAACAAAGCAATCTCAAAATAAAATAAAAGCAATTTAAGTTGCAAATGCAAATACTGAAGAATTTTGGCCTGGCAGTACTACAAAGCTCCTCTCATAGGTCTTTATGAGAGATTTCTGAGTTACAATATTGGTTTCAATATTTTTTCTTTCTTCTGTGACTTATACACAACAATTGGAATCCATTCATGAAGAAATAACATTTACTATGCCATCATATGTGAAAACATTCACCTAAGGACCTTCTACTGACAATTTAGTCTTACATTCATTGATAGAGCATGACACATAGTAAATACATAATTACTATTGAGCATTGAGTAAGTCAAAGAAGGAATAACCCATATAGAGTGTTCTAATCTGGCTAAGACTAGGAAGGATATCTTAGTCATTAGAGCATGATCATTAGTGCTTCAACTAAGAATAAAATTCTAACTTTACTCACCTGCTATAAGATCTTGGGCAAGTAATTTTGTCTTTCTGTGCTAAAATTGCATCCTCTTTAAGATGTAATATTAACAATTTCAGTAACAATTAGATATTTGGGACAGTAAAGAAATTAATAGAAATGAGATAAGTTAATCATAGTGAAATTTTTGAGAGATCCCTTAGTAAGGTAATACTTTTAAATATATAGAACAGTTGCACGAAAGTCTAGCCAGTTTCAACATAATTTCATATTTCACCATTTTCCTATTATAGACACTCAAATTTATCATGATAAATCCATATCAAATTTTCTTTTGTATTTTGTATTTTTCTTTTCTTTTTATTCCAGAATCTACTTACAGTTAACATTATGAAGCTAGCACTTACATAGCATTTATTTGTGTATCACTCATTTTTCAAAGCATATTTTTATGTATTTTTCAGGTTTTCAAGAAAATTTGCAACACTTTAATATGGTGTGAAAAGTAAGCAACACTTGGTAAAAGCTATCCACAAGAACTAAATCTTCATAGTCACACATCAGCCCAGTGATTTTTATTCAGAGACAACAAAACCATGGGTTAAGATGGTGAATGTGTCTGAAAGGCAGGGATCTGACGGAGGGTACTTCATAAAGAGCAGACACCCAGGAGAATGATTCACAAGACCTCTTCTCTGTGCTCTTAACATATATCCTCACAGGACATCTTCATTACTATAGGAGCACATTCATCACACCAACACAGTGGTGGCAGCAAGGTCACACCTGAGTGCTGCACACCAAGGAAAGCTCCAATAGATTAATGCAGGGATAAATTAAATGCTCTGAATTCCTAGGAATGTTGAAAATAAGATTTATGCCACTTTCTCTCAAAGAAAAAACAAAACTTAAATCATGTTTTATGGTTATAAAAGTTCCCCAATAATAATTTGAAGGTTACAAGACACTTCAAATAATGCATCTAATGCTTTGAAATATCTGTTATTGTTTGGATATGGGTGTCCCCTAAAACTCCTGATAATTCAGAAATATTCAAAGGTAAAATGGTTGGATTGTGAGGACTATAACCTAATCATTCCTCCTAGTATGAATGAACTAACTGGGTGATAATTTAAGGCAGGTGAGTCATGGCTGAAGGAGGTAAGTCACTGGAAGTATGCCCCAAAGGTTTCATCTTCCTGGTGGCCCCATGTCCCTTGCCCAGTGGAAGAAAGCTGCTCAGCTCATGGCACATTCAGAAAGTGGAGAGAGAGACTGCAGGAAGATCAACCCTTCCAGGGCATGCCTTCAGTGACCCACCTCCTCCAGTCACCTGCCTACAGTTACCATCTAGTCAGGACATTCCAACTAGAGTGGACCAATCAGGTTACACCTGTCCTAATTTAATCATTTACCTCTGAATATTTTTGCATTAACAGGAGATTTTGGATTATACCTCATATTCAAACCCACCCTGTCTCCCAAAAGCTCATGTTCATTTTGCAATGAAAAACGTCCATATCCAAAAGTCCCATATTTTTAACCATTTCAGCATTGCCAAAAAACGCAAGTTCAAAGTCTTCTGTGAGAATCAAAGGAAACTCTCAGTCTGAGTCCCTGTAAAAAAATCAAAATCAAGTTACATACATCCAATATCTAGGAGCAACATTCTGATTCCAAAAAAGGAAGAATAGGGGCACTGAAAGAAGAAATGGGGTCAAAACAAGACAAAAACACAGCTGGACAAACAGGTCCCCTATCTCTGTGTACAGTATCTAGGATACATGACAGTGAGGTATGCTTCCTAAAGGATTTGGGCAACACCATCCCTTTGACCTTGCTCTCAGTACACATGAGCTCTTTTAGCTTGACTGTCTCCACTTGAAACAGCTTTTCTCATGAGACAGTTTATATTTCCAGCATGTCTTTATTTCTGGCATCTGCATTCTACCTTAGACTTCACCTTAACAGCTGAAAGTATTTCCCTCTCAAGAGTAGCCTGCAAGGACTTCAATCTGCTATACTTTGCCTGGCCTCCCTGGCTTTCCTTTGAAATCTTGGTTGAAGCTTTCATGACTCCTAAAATTTAGCGTCCTGCATTCTTGCAGAACCAGGGCCATGTGAATGATGCCAAGTTCTACTGCAAGCTCATACAATACCTGGGCCCCTGAGGTTGCCCAAGTCCTACACAGCTCAACAGTGTGAAACAATTTCCTAGCACCCCCTGTACAAGCAAGGTGTCTCATAATCTCTTCTCAAACAAATTTTCCCTTCCAAATCCGGAGCCTTCAGTGGGTGTGGTCCAGCAAACCCCTGAGATGCCCTCAAGTCATCTTTCCTATAGTCTCTTTGAAAAGTACTTAGCAATTATTTAGTGCCTATATTTTTAACCACCACGATTTTCTTGGTCCCAGGTTTATACACACCTTTCTGAACAAACCACAAGTTTTTAAAAATCCTTGAACTTTGCTTTCTACTCCTGATTCTCATAGTAAACCTGGCTAAAAGCTGCCTACAAAACATATGCCACTGACATAATACTATGTTACCTTGAAACTTCTTCCACCAGGTCCATCACTTTTAAATTCAGACTCTCTCAAAGTTCCAGGACATGGGCAAAATGTAGCCAAGTTCTTTATCAGAATATAACATGAGTGACTCCTAGTCCAATTTCCAAGCGTCTGTTTGACTCTGAAACATCCCTTAGAGCACGGTCTGCATTCCTATTGTCATTCTCTTCTTTTGACCTCCCACTGAAATAAGAACAAAGGATGTACAGCTAGTTTAGATAGAACTGCAAGTTGAGTTGGGAAGATGGAAGCTGATTCAAAGAAAATGAAATGTCAATACCGTCTGGACACTTTCCTCTCCTTCTTACCTGTGGACAAGGTCACCTGCCTCCAGGGAATTGTTCTTCCCAGCAGGGAGTTGTTAATGAGTATGCCCTGGGCAGACAATGGAAAATAGGGGGAAGTACCCCTGGATCCTCCTTTCCCACCTGTTGGTCACCTGGGCAGATAGGAGGAGGGGCATAAGAAAGAAACCTGGAGGACAAGATCCCCCTCCCACAGATACCAGCTCTGAATCCCCTTCTCCCTCAGGAGAAGTCTGTCTCTGTTGTATCCTTTAAATAAAACTAATTTTCTGCACTTGCCTCAGCATTTAGTCTTTGACACTAGGGAAACAGGACCTGATGCTTAAAACCTCACTTTTGCTGAGACTGACTTTGAGTTCTCAATCCTCCTGCCTCAACCTCTTGAGCCGCTACGATTACAGGTGTGCACCATTGCACCTGGCTCTTGAAGTATTTTCATGAAGCTATTTCTGAATCCTTTTCAATGCTGACATACCACAGAGAAGAAATCACACATATGTCACTGATTAGTAAACAAGAAAAAAAAAAGACAAGTGAGCACACAGCAGTACCCACTGAGTTGGCACTCTGCTACATGTTTTCTCTAAGTTACATGAGAAGTCCTCTCTGTTATGGAAAACATGGAGGAATTACATGAATTTGAGAAATAGACAGTAGCAAGTGATAAAATAAGGAAAAATGATTAATTACTCTTCCTTTTAATTATTAACCAAAATGTAATAGTAAAAATATCATCAAGTTTACCTCTTTCCTTAAGATTATATTTGATCTCTTATTACCAGTTATTGGCACATAGCTGACATAAATTGGTTTTGCTTTCAGTGAAGCATAATCATTGGAGAAGGAGTTCAACTTAAAAAATAAACGGAATAACACTAAAATCTCTACTTCAGGAAAATATTAGACCTCAGAAAAAGGAAGATCCACATACATGTTACTGTTTATCTTCTTGAGGATAAGCCAGTTATTAATACTATATCTGAATCAAAGATCAAGCTACTCAGAATCCTGAAATACAAATTGATGTGACCATATGTATTTATTACATATTTTTAATGAATGCATGTATTTAGGTACAATTATGTATCCAGATCAGCTGACATTTAGTACCTTTCCACATCTTAAAGATATCATCATAGGTTTTTTGAGATCAAGATGCAATTTGAACATAAATATTTCAGATAATTTTTCAAACATGGCTTCCTGCAATATACATTGAGCACTCCAAATTAGCTACACACCCATTAGAACATGTTATGATTTTTATTATTATATATACAACATGTTTTTAGTATCTGCCTGCCTCTTTTAACTCTTTGGGCCAAAGTTAAAATGTATTTATTCAACTTACCTTTCATTTGAAGAAACTACTGTAACTTAGTGCCTCTGAAGTAAAAATAGGTGAAAATTTTGAAAACTAGAGGGGAAAATAGAAATTCTTGCTGCACACATAATTAGGAAAATGTCGTGTACAGATTCAAATGTCCTTAGTTATTACCCCTAGAAGCTTTTTTCTTCCTTTTTTTGACAATTAAAAAGGTATAGAATATTTAAAGACTATGCAAACAGATGGTTTTATATTTTTAATTAGGTATTACAAATGAAAATAGAATTAAAAACATCTTTATTCCAAAAATTAATTTATTAAATTATTAACTCATATGTAATTTATAGTCAAAACATCAAGCCTGATACTGCTTTGGGAATGGAGATAACAATAAAATGTAAAAAGCTAACAAGAGACTCAAAGAATACATTCATAAGGGAAAGAAAGTTAATTCTACAAAAGTCATTTCATTTACTACTTTTAGATTTTAGAATGTAATAAATATTAAAATATCTGATTACATATAATTAAGATGACTCTATATGTTCATAATTTAACATACTTTCTGTTCTCCAAACAGCAGTGACAGAAAAAATTCAAAAACAAACAAAAAGATATTACTTTTCGAATATAAGACGAACATCTTGGAGAAGAAAAAAAGAAAGACACCCAAGTGACAATTTTGTCGCAAGACCCATCCCTGCTGAACAAAGGATTGTAAAGCAGACAGCATGTGCTCCTCAGTTTCCCTGCTGTGGCACTATTTTTAGCAATAAGAGAATAAGTTATTTAGAAGTATAAAGATACAGACATTAAATTTTCAACAAGAAATGAATCAAGGTGTCTGTAGTCATATCTGTGTTATCAGTATTGTCACCATCAGGCAGAGGTCTCATATTGCCAAATCCTGGAAGATGACAATGGACTGCTTAACAAATTCATTGTAGTGGCCCAAATTGTGCACCAAGCAGGTGAGTTCTTTTCTAGAACAAATAATAATCACAGTAATCAGGCAATGTATGAGGCCAATGATTTGGAGAATATATTATTTTTCATAACTGCAGAAGTGATATTTATAACATCACAGTATTTGGACCAGTTTAGCAAAAAACAACAAATATATCGGATGTCTTGGGAAAATACATGTACTCCAATAATTGAAGAAAAATTCTACAGAGATTCAGGTTGCTGCCATTTTAGTAAAATGTATAGGATTCCAGTGAAAAGGAACTTGCTAAATATCTTTTAGGAAATATAAGAAAAACAATCATTGCATCTTGCAATCCAAAGAAAGAAGCTCAACACCTAATCAGCTTCTTTGGGTATAAAGTCAATGTATCTGAACTTAGGAATAATTCTTTGGCCCTTATTCTAAATCACAGGGAATGCTGCCAAATTTGAATGAAGTCCAGAATTGGAAAAGGCTCCACAGCAGGAGGAAAACCGTATTTTAAGAAGCCCTGCCACTTGGCTTATTATCCTGGCTGAAACTATGGAATTGGAGGTATCAGTGATTGATGTTTTAGTCAGCTTTTCATCACTGTGACCAAAATATCTATCAAGAAAAATTTATAGGAAGAAAAGATTATTTTGGGCTCATGGTTTTAGAGGTCTCAGTCTATAGTTGGTTGACTCTCCTTTCCTGGGACCAAGGCAAATCAGCAGATCAGAGGAGAAGGGCACAGAAGAGAAAATTTGCTCAGCTCATGGTGGGGTCAAGAAGCAGAGAAGGAAGAGTAACAGGAAAAACTCATAACTCCAAAGCACACCCACAGTGACCCACTTCCTCCAGCCACACCACACCTGCCTGCAGTTACCACCCAGTCAGTTCATTCAAAGTAGGATGCACTGATTCAGTTACAGCTACCACAGTCCAATAATTTAACATTTCTGTATTAACACAAGAGCTTTACATGCTAACTCATATCTAAACCACAATAGTGGAAAATATGAATATGGAGTTTATGCCAAACCCCTCTGGAAGAATCATAATTTAAGTCCTTGGATTCAGGATCAAAGCTACACCATCAGGAAAGAATTATATGCACTTTAAGAAATAGTTCCTGGGGTACTACTGAGACTTGATGGAACTCTTTATCACGAAGCACCATGCAATGTTTCCAGGAACTGTCAATTATTAGCTTAGATGAGAAAGAGCTAACAAATTATAAAATCAGGTATGTTAAGTAGAAATTCATTATAAACTAGAAATTTTGCATCCATAACTGAGTCTGCTAATGACAAAAAAAATAAGTAAGCTATATGAATTCATGGCCCATTTATTCAGCTGCAGTTGTTACCAGCACTGCTCCCTAAAAATCACATTTATGCACTCAAGATTTGGGGTTCTTTATGACCAAATGACAAAAGGAGAAAAATCTGAATTAATCTCAAGAAGGTCAGCTTGTATTAATTGCCTGTTATGAAAATGTCCTTTGGCTACAATACAGTCCCACTAGTCTACCCCTAAAAAATATTGGTGAAGATAAGATTTGGGGTTCTACATAAGGCTATATAGTTCAATCCCAGATACCAAAAAAATAAAAGAACCCAAAAGCAGAAATTCCAGAATACTAGTTCTAAGAATGTATAAGACAGAGGCACATGGACCTCTTACAGTGAAAACCAGTGAGATCATTGAATTGCATTTAACATTCCCTATGATTTTCAACCTGGAAGAGATTCGATTTAAAAATTAATTAAAGGGAATAAATTGACGAGTTTTCATTAGCTATCCACTATTATCATACATGGTGTGTATTGGTAAATTGAGACCTCAACAGAATACTAAAGATATTGTCAAATGGATATATCAGCAGAGGATCCATGGTGATCAGAATGAAAGCTAGGTGTAGGTGGATACGTATATTCTCTCTCAGTCACTAAGACTGATTTAATTATTTTTGATGTCAAATTTCATCATCCCAGCAATACTGATCAAAGTTAAATCTTTAATATGGCACAAAGTCTTACAAAGTCCAAATACATGGTTGGAGGGAAATTAATTATCTTGGATCTCTTCAACCACAAAAAACAGATGCAATTTATATAAACTAGAACTGTCGTATATTTTGCTCTTCCTACCCACAGGGTCTCAATGAGCAATAGCATCTAAAGAGTGTTTGATGTACCAATGATATATAGCTAATTAGAGGAAACAAGAGGAAGTACTAGGAAGAGTCCCATTAAGCATCACTTCAAATGATTGTGCTTCCTGTTGGAATAACTGTGCTCTCTGATGCTGCAAATCTTGGTCCTGTACATTTAGAAGTATTGGATCCCAGAGTGAGAAGAACATTCTCAGCAGATGACACACCAAATGTATCACTGTAATTTAAGCCACAGCTGTTCCTATAATGGAATGGGAAATTAACAGTTCATTTAAAACTTTTTCTCAGTGTTTGCTTTTAGAGACACAGACAATAAAGAAACATTCCCATTCCTTTTCCATGATTAATTTTCCTTCATAATATTTCCTTCCTAGATATTTTACCAATATCTAAAATTTATTTATTAATATATTTTTTGTTTATTGAACCATATGGGTAAGGAATGTTATTAACTTTTATTCTCATCTTTCTCTTCAGGTAATGATCACAACAATAATGCTGTATTAAAAGTATTAAAATAAAATGAATCAAATAAAGAATAAAGAATCAAATATATAAAGAATCAAGAAAAGAAAGAATTGCTTCTTAGAAATGATAAACAAGATTGATAAATCCTTAGGCAAACTAACCAAGGAAGAAGAAAAAAGATCCAAATTAACAAAAGTAAAGAAGAAAAGGGAAAGAAAAGAAATCACAACAGACATAATTGATATCCAGAGGATCATTGGGGACTACTTTGAAAATATGTTTTTCAATTAGTTGGAAAATCTCAAATAAGTCAATTAATTCTAGACATACACAGTCTATTAAAATTTAAACAAGAAGATACAGAAACCTAAACAGAACAATAACAGGAAATGAGAGGAAATGAGATTGAAGCAGCAATAGAAAGCCTTCTGACATAGAAAAGCACATGACCAGATGAATTCACTATTAAATTTTCTATTAAAACTTTAAAAAGAAAGCTAATTCCAATGCTTCTCAAATTATTCAATTAGAAATGGAAGCCTTCTAAAATTATTCTATGAAGCCAGCGTCAATTTCATATCAAAACCAAATATGTCAAAGAAATAAAACTAGAGACCATTATCCTTGATGAACATGAATCCAAAATTTGTTAATAAAATATTATCAATTAGATTTAACAACTTATTCTAAATATTGTATTTCATGGATCCAGTTGGTTTCATTTGAGTGAAGAATGTTTCAAATATACAAATAATAGACACTAGTGTACTACATAAATAGACCCAAGGGTAAAAATCACACAATTATTTCAATAAATGCAGAAAATGTCTTAAAGTTCAGAACACACACATAATAAAAAAATCCTGTAGAAATTAGGGACATAACATAAAATATCACAAAAGTTATATATGACAAATACAAAGTCAACATCACACTTCTGGTACTGGAAACATTTACTCTTAAATTAGGAACAAGATATGGATGCAACTCTCATCATTTATATTCAATACAGTATTTGAAATTTTAGCCAGATCAATTATGTAAGAAAAGAAAATTAAAAGGCCACAAATAGGAAAGGAAGAAGCCAATTATCACTGTTTGGAGATGATATGATTCTATACTTATAAGATCCCAAATGCTCTACCAAGAGACTTCTAGAGTTGGTAAACAAATTCAGTAAAGTTAGCAGACCTCAAAATCATCAACATATAAAAATCAATAGTTGTTTTTATACACCAATAAGGAATCTTTTGAGAAATAAATCAGAAAAATAAATAAATAAACTAACAAAAAGTAAACTAGAAAATGGAAAGGCTTCCCACATTCATGGATAGGCAAACAATGCTAGAGGCATCATAACACTTTATTTCAAATTATATTACAGAGTCATGGTAACAAAAACAGCATAGTACTGCCCTAAAAATTACTTGTAGACCAGCTGGATAGACTCAAAACATACAGAGACACAAAGATACAGTCATTTGATCCTTGACAAAAGTGCCAAAATCACACATTGGAGAAAAGACAGTCTTTAAAAAATGATCCTAATGAAGCTGAATATACATATTTAGAAGAATGAAACTAGATTCCTATTTCTCACACTACACACAAATCAATGCCAAATGAACCAAAGACCCAGGAATGACAGCAGAAATT
Source organism: Sciurus vulgaris (assembly GCF_902686455.1). Taxonomy (NCBI): domain Eukaryota; kingdom Metazoa; phylum Chordata; class Mammalia; order Rodentia; family Sciuridae; genus Sciurus; species Sciurus vulgaris. The sequence continues at coordinate 42,014,417 of NC_136469.1, read as the reverse complement.
TTGCAATTGGTAGAAGAAAACACAAGGTCGACACTTCAACATTCAGGCTAATGCAGTGTTGAAGTCCTATTCCTCAAATATGGCATCAAATGAAAAAGCTTTTGAGCAGGAAAGGAAACAATTAAGAGCAAAAAGAGACAACATACAAATTTGGATAAAATCTTCTTACCTAGTCTTTGAAAGATGACTAATATTCAGAATATATAAAGAACTCAAAAGGTTTAATACCAAAATAATAATAATAACCCAATTAATAAATGGACCAATGAACATTTCTCAGATGATGAATAAGTGGCCAACAACTATTTGAGAAAATGTTCAACATCTTTAGCAAGCAGAGAAATGCAAATCAAAATTACACTGAGATGATCAGAATCAAACTACAGAACAGTTACCAAAAATACAAATAACAAGGCCAGGCACAGTGGTGCATACTTGTATTCCTAGCAGCTTGGGTGGCTGAAGCAGAGGATCACAAGTTCAAAGTCAGACTCAGCAACTTAGCAAGGCTGTGAGTAATCTACTAAGACCCTGTCTCAGAATAAAATTTAAAAGGGGTTGGGGATGTGGCTCAGTCATTAAAAACCCTTGGGTTTAATCCCTGGTACCAAAAAAAAAGAAGAATACAAATAACAATAAATGCCATTTAGGATTCAGAGGAAAATAAACAACTCAAATACATTGTTAGTGGGAAAGTAAATTACTGCAACCACTATGGAAATCAGTATGGAAGTTTCTCAAAAGTCTTAGAATGAAACCACCATGTGATTTTGATTCAGCTATATCATGTGTCAGTATCTGTGCAAACTCAACATACTATAGAGATATAGGATACTCATGTTTATATCAGTACAATTCCTGTTAGACAAGCTGTGGAAACAGACTAAGTGTTCAAATATTGGAAATGTGATATATATATGTAAAATATATAATATATACATGTACAATGTATATATTATACATAAAGAAGAATATTATGTTTTCAGGAAAATGGATATAACCAGAAAGATTATGCTAAATAAAATAAGCCAGACTTAGAAAGTTAAATGCTCTGTGTTTTCTCTCATATGTGGAAGCTAGAGAGAAAAAGGGGGAAAAATGATCTCCTGAAAATCGAAGGGAGACCACTAATATAGAGAAAGGGAACCAGGGGAATGGAAGAGCAAAAGGAAAGGAGAGTTACTGGAAAATTAGAGTGATCACAGTATATTATATGTTCATACAAATATGTTACAATGAATCTCACTATTATGAGTAATTATTATGCTGCCATAAAAAATTTTAAAAACTGGATGACTTCAAATAATATTCATCACTCATGGTTATACAGGTCAATATGATGAGTCTCTTTTATGCAATGGTGGTAGCTCTGATTTGGAGGTATGCTCTAGGACACAGACAATAGAAATGTAGTGACCCTGGGGAAATTTTTCTCACTGTGACAACAGAAACACAAAATATGACATCCAACTACACAGGCATATTTCAAAGGTCCGCTTTCAAGCACCTTCTAAAATACCATAAGTCAAAAGAAGTCTAATGACTAAGCCCGAATGAAAAATTAAAGAATTACATGCAATTAAAGAATTACATGCATCCTAGGAAAGTGGAGATGAGGTGAATATTTTGAGCAATAATTTAACCTTTATTAGATTGGGTATTTACCCCCATGCAAAATAGAAAATAGAAAAGATTAAGATTGAAGAAGATTTAAAAAACTATGTCTATTTTTAGATGGTGCAACTGTATATAAGAAAACTCAAAGAATCAGCAGGAAATAAAACTATGCATAAAATTTTGGAAAGCATTATAAGATAAAATCACATACAGAGATCAATATTCATCTTATTCCAAACAATAATCATTCAGAAGAAATAATGTAAGAGAAGGCCTCATCCACATTAGCATCAAAAATTAAGATATCTTGTATAAATGTAATAAATGAACAAGTGAATATGAAAAATGTTTGTAAAACATTACAAAAAAACCTGTGAGGTTTGAAAAAATGGAAAGCATCGTGCTTATGGTGAGAAGATTCAACATTACACAGATGTCAATTCTTCAAAAGTTAATTTATAAACTAAATATGATGTTTTAAACATGCAAATAAGCTTTCTTCTAGAAACTTGAAAACATGATGATAAAATAAATGTGGATCAACAAACAAGTTACAATATCCAGGAAAGTGCTGATAAATAACAACATTAGGTAGACTGACCAAATAGTGAAACATAGTATGAAAACAGTATGGTTTTGACCCACAAAAAAAAAAAAAAAAAAATGTAGACCAGTGGAACAAAATACAAACATAAATGTATCTAAAAACATATAGAATTTTAAAGTTTATGTGAATATATGGGAGACAGTATTGGAAGAACTGAATAAACATTTATGAAGGAATTAGGTTCAATTTGTACTTAGAATTATGAGATAAAATATAGAATATCTAGTTAAATTTAAGTTTCTATTAAACAACAAAGTTTTCTTTAGTGTGTTCCTAAAATTACTTTTATATGAAATTCAAATCTGACTCATAACATGCAAAACTGCATAACTTTAGCCACAATCCACATAGTATACAAAGATACCAAGAATGTCTGTAATATAATGGTAAAAATGAACCATGTGAGAAGTAAAATAAAATATGGGCCAACTATTTCACAATCAAGAAGTGAAAATTATATTCTAGTAATCCAAACACAGAATCAATAGAGAAAACAGTATTAAAGAATTCAACTTTTTTAAAGTAAATTTTTCCCATGGCAAAATCAATATTAGCAAAAAAAAAAAAAAAGAAGAGAGAAATAATAAACTATAAGAAAGTATTTGCAATTTTTATTCCAAACACCTAATGTCTAATATTCAAACAAATTCTAAATACCAATTTAAAAATAAAATCTAATAGAGTAATGAGGAAAATATAATACTTTCCAGAAGAAATAATAAAATTATTGAAAGTTGCTCATACCCTCACTCATGATGAGAAAAATATAAACAAACTACATCAGGATGACATTAATCATATTGGTAAAATATTTAAGTTTAATAACATATTCAAATTGTATCCTGAAAAATACATAGGCATTAGTCAGGCATGGTGTCTGAAATCCTAGGTACTGAGGAGGCTGATGTGGGAGGATCACAAATTTGAGGCCAGCCTGGGCTATTTAGCAAGACTGTCTCAAAAATGAAATATAGATGGCTGGGGATGTGGCTTAATGGTACACCCTTGCCTAATATGTGTAAAGCCGTGGGATCAATCCCAGTATAGTAATACCACAAAGAAAGGAAAAGAAAGAGTGTGTGTGGGGGTGGTTCATCAGTTACTTGTCACTAATGATAAATACCTGAAAGAAACAACTTAAAGGTGGTAAAATTTGTCTCATGTTTTCAAAGCTTTCAGTCTTTGGTCTGCTGATTCCAAAGTGGAAACATCATGGTGGAAGGGCATTGTGGAGGAAAACTGCTCATGTCATGGCAGTCATGAAGCATAGAAAGAAGAAGGGACTGAGTGATAATATATAGTCCCCAAAAGCAACATTCCCAAGGACCCACTCTATTCAACCAGGTCCCACCTCCCACAGCCTCCTCCACCTCTCAGTACTCCATTCAGTTATCAATAGACTAATCCACTGGTGAAGTAAGAGCTCTCATAAGCCAATCACTTCCCCAAAGCCACATCTCTGAATATTGCTGCATTGGGGAACAACTTTTCAATACATGAGCCTTTGGAGACATTCTAGATCCAAACCATAAACAGAAGCAAGCTCTCTTCTACAATGTTATTTAGAATTCAAAATAATAAAACAAAACAGAACAGAAAAGAAAAAAAAAAAAAAAAAAACCAAACCAAAACAAAACAAAAACCTTCTGGATACTCTGAATATATTTGACCCAATAATGCATGTCAGAATTGGTTCTAAATAATAATAATAATGATGATAATGATGATGATGATGATGACAATGAACACATGAGTTTATACACTGCAGAATCATTTACAAATTAAAACTGAAAATCACCCAAATTTATAATAGAACTAGTTGAACAATTCTAAAATACTATATTCTATATTGACTAAAAATAAAGAGATGCTGTCTCTACACCAATAGGTGTAACTCCATGATATCTAAGTAGAAAAAGCCAACTATAGATGAAGACCTATTATGCTTAAGAAAGGACACGTACATATACACACTTATGTATATACATATTGGTTGTATTAGAAAAAATATTAATGAAAAGGATAAATCAAAAACCAATATAAATAATTACTAATGGTATATGAGGAATGATGATATATAGAGAATTTTAAATTCTTCAGAAAAGTTTTTAATGTGCTTTTAGCATTAGAAAAATTTTTGACATATGAAAAAATGAATTCCATCATCAAGAGAGAATTTCTAAAAGTTAAAAACAATAAATAAATGCTCATCATATATATATAGCTATTTGACCAGTTGGCAGTTCTGGCAGTCCTTTGGTTCTTGTCTTCATGAAACAAAGATTTCAGTCAAGAGACACAGGAAATGAAAGTTCAGTCCCAAAGGAGAACATGGAGCACGCTGTCCTGAGAGAGGAAGTGCTCCAAGTCCTCTTTGCCTTCTGTGTTGTGGGGTTTTTTGCTTGCTAAGGATCCATGAATTTTTCATTTGGAGCAGTTACCATGGTTTCTTGGGATGATTTATTGCCTCAGTGCTCTGGTTGTGCTCCAAAGTTGGAAACTCTTTTATGTTGTTTAAACTTTTTTCTTTTTTAATTTCAATGAGGTGTCATCTGGCAGTGAAGAAGGTTGTTTTGGGGGTTTTCATCACCCAAAGTGAAGTGATCTTTTGTCACTCAGGAGGGATTGAGCCCTCCCCACATCACCCTATTTCAGCCTGTCTACCTACTCTAATATTCAATGATCACACAAAGAAAATACTAATTGCATATGACCATAAAATAGAGAATTTCCATTGTGTGTACTTGGTGGAAGATATTTGAAGAACAAATGGATCTGCAAAGAAACCTTAAACTGTGTTATGAAGTCTTACTACTGAATATAAGATTCATAATTTATCTACATAAACATATAAAATACTTTATATGACTTTTACTTTTAATAAGAACTTATTTCAGTGTGAAGGATACAATCATAAACTCAAGGAAATTAAGTAATTTCCTGTGATATTTAGTCTGAATTCAAAATTACTAAAAGAAATAGCTTTATATCACAGTGTTTTCTAATTCTAGGCACTGAGTCCTAAGAAATAACAACCACCTAATGAGAGTGAGCATACCTAGTGCCCAGATTGTGATTCTCATTATTTCTTACTAGAAGGAACCAAGGCTTCCTAAAGACAGGCCAATTAGTTCAGAAAACATTCAAGCATTGCTTGATATACTTTATTTGGCCAAAAGCGAAACTGTCAAATATTAATGTGATCTTGTCAAAAAGGTATAGGAGTCAATGTGACAATGGTATAGTGGCCAAATTTGTGACAACAAAAATAATAATGAACACAACCAAGTTTTTCACACACAAAGATAAAGCATACAAAAAAATTCAACACTCATTTTTAAAACCAAATAATTAGGACACCAATATTTTACTCTCAAGATTAACAATTAAAAGAATCAGGAGTTACTCTATAATGCTCTGCCTTTCATGGGCAAATTATGTCACTTAGATGAGGGAAAATAATTCTTTTCAGAGAGAAAATTTCATCAAATAAAAGATAGTAATGTCAGATTTTTTTTTCCATTTGCAACTTTAATGAAGTAATTGTTTCTTATAATCACAGTCTATGAGTGAAACCATTTCCTGCATTTTAATGGGGAATTCACATTGGAAGCTCAAGCATAGCATGGTCATTTTCTTCAACCCAAGGAACAGAAAAGCTGATTCCAAGTCTAAATAAGTTTCCAGAAAGAAGTTCCATTTATAAAATCTATCGAGGATAACACCATGAAGAAGTAAACAGACAAATCAGTGGTGGGACAATTCTCAGCAAGTGAAGGGGAATTGTAGATTAGTAGAAAAGCAACAAATATAATGTTTGGATCTTTATGGAGATCATGATTAAAACAAATTAATTTAAATGTTAACATAATTAAAAGAAAATAGAAGGATTTTGACTATAATTCTTCCTAATCTAGCTATTCTCTGTCTTTATTCACCTATCACAAATTGTGTACAATTTATAATTATAGATTATAAAAAGCTTTAAGGGCTGGGGTTCTGATCAGTGATAAGAGTGCTTGCCTGGCATGTATGAGGCACTGGGTTTGATCCTTACCACATAAAAACTAAACAAATAAAATTAAGATACTATATTTGTCTAAAAATAAATGATAATGTTTTTTAAAAATTAAAATTGTGCATAAATAAAATTCAGAAGTTCTACGTTTCAATAAATTTTTAAGATTATAAAAGGAAAATTGAAGTGTGAATATCAGTTATCTGTGCTTATTTTATCCTATTGTTTATTTCTTAATAGTTTAATCCATCCCAGATTTTTAAAAACTATCAATATAATTTTATGTTTGAACTAACATTTTCATAGGCTCAATATTCCTAGCAAGACTAAGTATTCTTCTTTAATTAAAATGATTAAGAAAACAATTATAATAGATACTTTATCATTTAGATTTTCAAATTGCTAACATTCTAAAGATGTATTATTTCATCAGTAATTTTCATCACTTCTTTAATAATCTTACAGAGATCACACTATTTCTATAAATTCACCAAATTGATGCAGCTCATTTTAACATTTAACTAAAAAGTACTACTATAGAATATGCAAGGATCTATGTCTAGAAGTTTCTTCTTTAACATTTACTGAGCGAGGTTCACTGATTTTGAATACATGAAGATCAAAAGATATCCCTGTCAACTATTTTATACCACAGTCTCTCTATATGTGATTTTAGAAACTGCTTCTGAAAGAAATTTTTAAGAAAGCTTTTTCATTTTATCTCAGTGCAAAAATATTTTATTTATGAAAATCTTCATATACTTATATGCAAATAGTCTTTCTTTGATGTTTCATTTTCTAAAGGCAAAAGGACATGTTTTGCCTCAGACATTTCACTTCCACTATGAGCTTTACAGAGACAAACAATAATATAATTTAGTACTTTAAAGAATTCTTAAAAAGTACTCTATGGTGAGCCTGTTCTTGTTTACAGAATTCTAGTGTAGAAAAGTCCTTTAAAAAAAATATATTATAACAAAGTTAATGTAAAATATTTTGAGTTAGTGGATTTATTTTAAAAAGATATGTTAAAGTTTTAAGATATATTGATTAATAACAAAGAATATAGTGTAAAATGTTTATGAAAATAATATGCTCAAAAAAGCCGATTACATATATTAAAGCAGAATTTAAAGCTATTTAAAACATTTATATCCACACACTCAAACAACATATACACATATGTACCACCTACTTATATACATGAAGACACTCCATTAATACCTACACCTATATACACTCTATGCAGCTTATACTTCACAAATAAGAAAAAATGTCCTGCTTTTCAAACTAATTGAAAAACATCATGCAATTGATCTTCATTATTCACAAGTTTATTTATAATTTGATATAGTTTTCTCATTTAAAACTAATCATTATTGGGATCCTAGTTAAAAAAATCCTCTTTTAATACTTTGTTATTTATTAAAGTTTGTCACATTTTAATTGGAATTATTATATTATTATTCAATATATAGAAAGCTTGAGCAGTATTATAAAAAGTACTATTTTTTAAAAAATGTTATACATTTAGGAAAAATTAAATATCAAAATTCAAAGGAAATAAAATGACAAAATTGGTAATAAAAATTAATGAGAAAGAATATTTACAGAATCAGGAAATAACATTATGTATATGCAAAGGTGTATTTATACTGTTATTAAAATATTTAGGAAGGTATCAGTGAAAAAGCTGTTTAAGAAAAATTGGGATAAAAGAAAAGCAGTGAAGAAAACAACTATGTAAAATAATGTTTCTTTGTTGTTAATATAAAGCATGTAACATTTACACATTTCCATAAATATGCTAGCAAAATCTATCACCATTTACTTTTCTAACATGTTCAAGCAACACACTAGTTAAGGAATCTTTATTATGGCAGTGATAATAGAATAATTGTAGTTAAAAAATAAAAATGACTCCTCAAATCCAAGACTATTATACCCCTAGAATCCATATCAATTTAATATCTGAATAAAGGCATTATATGTAACTGCATATAAATTATACAATATAAAAGCCTAAATAAAATTTATATTCTCTTACAGATACTGCCTTACATTTATTTCAAGTAAAATCATTAAACAACTTTTTAGTTAAAATTTATTTTGTTATTAAAGTTTTTCTAACTTCTTTGAAAATATTAAGTTGTTTGATTGTCTTAGGTCAGGCTTTTTAAAACTACACGCATATTTGTAACTATAATTTTCTTTTTTATGTTGATAATAATTAGAGGTTGATTTCTCAATTTTTCAAGAACACTTATTTGAAATGTGTATGGCATGCAAGTATCTTGATATTTATATATAATTTTTTACTTCAAATGAATAAGAATATTCATCTTTACACAGATATATAATACATGTAGTATTTTGTGCATGTAGTTTTTGTGTGCAGTGTGCTTTGTTATTCATATGTCATCGTAAGTTAACTAATTTTTAAACAGTATGAAAATAGAAATTTATTGTACTTGTCTTTGAAACTCCAAAGTACCATATTTTTAGCTAGTAATGGAAAAATTTCCAGATGGTAAAAATGTGAATGATAAAAATAGGCAAATTAAAATTAGAAGTGTGATGGATTAATTTCTATTTGGTTGTCCTTATGGTGTTTATATTCATGCCAAATACATGAGCCAAGAGTCTCAAAACCATAGACAATAAGGAAAAGTAAAGGAATGGAAAATTTCTGAAGTATTTTCAATAACATTTACAGTCAGAATATCAAAAATAAATGTACACAGATGCACACTCACACAATCTTGGTAATCTTATCATGTTTAGCTTTTCAAGATATGAGACTTGAATTTTAAGTCTTTTTTTTCCATATGCTTTTGAATTTAAGTAGATATTGGAAAATAGTTAGAAATTATGTAGCTATATATATAGCCTTAGCTCAACTGGGGAAGATAATTTCCTGAATTAATTAATCATTTACTAAATTATTATGTGAATGATGGAAGTATTCCCAATTAAAACCAGCCTCTACTTTTCTTGGAAAGTATAAGTGAATTTATCAAGTAAGGTAGCAAGGAACCAGAAATGTATAATTCTCTCAAAGTTGAGGTTAATTTTTTCCATTGTCTTCTTTTCATATCTAAAATTAATTTCTATCAATGAATGATAAGTTTTCATGATAGTTTCAGAAAGCCAGTATGGTTCACTATCAGTTCTTGGATCTAAAAAAAGCAACAGTAAAATCTGAGTTTTAATCTGTTCAAATGACTACAACTTTTTTTTTTTTTTAATGTTTCATGGCTAACAATGACCAACAGTGGACAAAAGACTTGCCATTTGTGGGACCCCCTTTATCTGGAGGAAAATACATCAAATATCATACTAGCTAAATAAGCAATAAAATATAAATTGATGGAAATGCTTTTGAAAGGAATATTTGAACATGTCATGCAATTGAGATCCTAATTATTTTCAATATTTGTTAACTAATTATCATTCTATTCTAATATTTTTCAAATGCTTTAAAATTCACAAGAATATAAGACATAAAACTTCTCTGGATAAATAACTCTGAGAAATTCTAGAATAAAAACACTAAGCCCATGTCTTTGGCATAGATATCCTCAATGTACTAAGAATAAGTATGATTGTTCTCCAGAAGTGTACTACTACATGTGACTGTTGAAATATATGTTTAACTGAGAGATCAGCTGGAATCCTCTTGTGCCTTGATTCTTAGGTATAATTGCCCCCAAATCTGAACTTTGTTCTTTGGATTTTGAAAATTTGATATCTACTACCAAATTTTAGTAAACTACATCCCAGATCGAAGACAGGTTGGAGAAAAGGCAGTGGCAAGTTTTGGGATCTAAAGTTTAATTAATTTTGTAAGCAGTGTTTAAGAAAAAAGTAATATACAGTTAGTAATACAAGTTCATATTTTTTGAAAGGAAAAGAATCACAACTGATAATGCACATTTGAAAAGTGAGAAATGACACAAATATCACAATATCCTGAAAAAATGTTTAATTGTCTAAAACACCTTTATTTTACTTTTCTTACATTTTTAACTGTATCTTTTTTTTTTTTTTTCCTATGATGAAACTCAGGGCCTTGTGCATGCAAGGCAAGCACTCTACCAACTGAGCTATATCCCCAGTCCCTTAACTGTATCTTTTAATATTGTTTTCATATGATAATTTTGTAATAAACTTTTTGTAGAAAACACAAATGTCAGTCTTTTGGCATGGTTGATTAAAGTTTTGTTGGTCATTTTTATTCATTTTTTTTGAAACTTTAGAAAAGTTGCTTTTAAGTTAAATTGTTATTGAAGATATATAAAGTTTCAGATAATTATCAAGTTTGAGGAACTCATTATCAAATTTCTTTTATAAATGAACTGAAATATTTAGTGTTTCAAGTGTTCTTGTTTGCTGATCAATATTATTATTCATACAACTGATGATGATCATTAGCCACCTTGTCTAAGTATCTTTTTTGAAGTGACAAATGACATATGCTGTCTTTACTGATATCAGTACTTTTCATTAATTTTTATTAGGTTCACTGTAACTCACCAACTGTGCCTATGTAATCTATCACTATAACTCTCTACTTTGGTTACTACTTATTTAGGTAGGGTTTTCAACACTTTATCCAGTTTCTAACAAATGGATTATTTTGTATATAAAATTTATAAATATAAGAGTTCTTAGTAATAATTTTAGAAGAACTTTAGAGAATTAAAGGGGGAAATGAATTCATTTACTAAGGAAAAAGGACAATAAATATTTATGCTTTCATCAATCAGAGATGCTAATTTAAGGTAATTAATTAAAAAACAATAAAACAATACAAATTGATACTAAAGCTTGTGTTATACAAATTCTAACAATACATATTAAAATCCCAGGGTCCTGGATAAAAGAATTTGTTTTGCAAATGCATTTGTTATGATTAGAGAAAACAAATGAAGTTGACAAATTTTAATTTTTATACTACTCTTGAAAAGCAACACTGATACTCTTCTCAACTTTACATTCATCAGTGCAGATTCCTCAATTTATAATACAAAGTGGCCCTGGCACCTTCTCTTGTTGTTGAAGAATTCATTGCCCCCATTGAATTAGAATCTCTAAACATGAATATTGGTGGTTCCTTTCTTTGATAAATGAATCTCAAAAATTATATACATTACTTCCTATTTATGTTTAAAGAAGAATAAATGATGGCTCTAATGAATTCCTTACTTTAGGAGTAAACATGAGAGTATTTTCCATTCTCAGTTATGGATTTTATTCTGTTAATGTGGTCCTATAGTTTTATTAATTCATGTTATTTTGGTTACATTCATTGATAGTTACATACATAGGGCAGAAATAAAATTTTTCTGTAGTTTTCTTCTTTTTGATATTTTTATTATGACTTTGTTATCTGTATTGTAAATTTTCCATAAAAATGAGTTGGCAATTTTATTTTGCAAATAAAATCTTTCAATAGAATTACTATCATCCAGAATTTCATATAGATGAAACTTTGGGTGTTATTCTTGGATTTGTTTTATTGAGAGAGGAGAAGGGAATGCTAAATCTTTCATGAGTTTTATTCTTTTACATTTTGTTGTTGAGTTATTCTCTTCTGGAAAAATGATTATATTTTCTTTTAACATTATTCACTTCAGCTAGCTTTTCAAGTGTCAATAAAGATGAACAAATTATTCATATTATTCACTAACCAGGAAAACAAATTATTTTAAATTGTTCAAACAGAAGATATTTAATTTAGAGACATGGTTACAGAAATTATGGAAAAGCTGGAAAACAAAGAATAGTAGAATAAAAAAAAAAAAAGAAAAAGAAAGTGAGAGAGAAAGGGAGAAAAGAAGAGAGGAAGAAGGAAGGAATCCCAAAGTAGCTGTTCTGGACAAATGGAGGTAAATAGCTAATGTTACTGGAGTCCACAGCTATGATTGTCAAGGGAAAATGAAAGCCCTTCAGGGGAGCTGAGGGAAGTTACGATCACAGGAATAAGAACATGAGAGAAGAAATCACAGAGCAGATGTAGATACTTCCTAAAGCACTACCTGATGAAAGGGTCAGAAAGTACTCTGATTCTCCTTGGTGATTTTCCTAAGCAGACTATTCCCAAAAGAAAAGAGTCCTAGGGAGCAAGGGAACTGTAGTTTCCACTGATATAGACTAAGCAAGAGAAGTCCAGAGAAAGGTTCTAGGAATAATTGGGGAGATAAATGTTTAAGTTTTCTTTTCTATTTCTTCCCACAGCTTCTCTTAATTTATATATAAATACACATAGATCATGCATTATGTTCATGTTTATGAGAGTTGTGTTAATTTATTATTTTTTCTCAAACTCCCACGCATTGTCCATTTCTAGTAATAAAGTATATTAAATGTTGGAAAAACCTACTGCTTTATAAAGTTTAGATAAAATATGTGAAAACACATAACTATATAAATATATTTACATAGGTCTATATAAATATAAAAATATATATATATTTTAAAAATATATAGATGTATCTACCAGCAGAGCCTCAGCCAGCACCACTCACTAAATGCATACATTTTTGAACCCTAGTCATAGGTTTTTACATGATATTGCATGGGAACCAGGAACTCATTTAACAGCACAGGATGTGTGACAATGGGCTCGTTACCATGGCTCTCACTTGCCTTATTACATATAAATCCATTCAAGAGCTACCAGTCTGATAAATCAAATGAATCACTTTTGGGATGTGCTCCTGAAGCGCTGGCTTAGAAATGATGCCCTAAGAGGTTGGGGACCCATCACAATCATACAGAATATATCTTATATCAAGAGATTTTACCACACATACTTCAGATAGAGCACTAATCTCCAGAATCTATAAAGAACTCAAAGAACTTTGCATCAAGAATACAAATAACCTAATCAATAAATGGGCTAAGGAAATGAACAGACACTTCACAGAAGATTTACAAGCAATCAGCAGATATATGGGAAAATGTTCAACATCTCTAGTAACAAGAGAAAAGCAAACCAAAACTACATTAAGATTGCATCTCATCCCAATTAGAATGACTATTATCAAGAATAAAAATAGGTGTTGGTGAGGATGTGGGAGAAAAGATACACTCATACATTGCTGGTGGGATTGCAAATTGGTGCAGCCACTCTGGAAAGCAGTATGGAGATTCCTAAGAATACTTGGAATGAAACCAACATTTCACCCATTATTCCACTCCTCAGTTTATACCCAAAGAACTTAAAATCAGCATTCTACAGTGATGCAGCCATAGCAATGTTTATAGCAGCTCAATTCACGATAGCTATATTGTGGAACAAATCTAGATGTCCTTCAATAGATGAACAGATAAAGAAACTGTGGCATATATACACAATGGAATATTATTCAGTCATAAAGAAGAATAAAATTATGGCATTTGCAGGCAAATGATGGAGCTGGAGAATATCATGCTAAGTGAGGTAAGCCAATTCCCAAAAACCAAAGACAGAAAGTTTTTTCTGATACATGGATGATGATACATAATGAGGGGGGAGAGGGTAAAGGAAGAATGGAGGAAGAATGGATTGTGTAGAGGGAAATGAGGGGTAGGGGGAGGCAGGGTAAGAAAAGATAATGAAATGAGACAAATATCATTACCCTATGTACATGTATGATTACACAAATAGTGTGACTCTACTTCGTGTACAACCAGGGAAATGAAAAGATGCACCTATCAATCAATCAATAAATAAAAGATGTATCACTATCTCTAACAACTATAATATACAAAACTGAGGACTGAGTGTGTTGGTCAGCTTTCTGCTGCTATCACAAAATACCTGGGAAAATAAACTTACAAAGAGAAAAATTTTCTTTTGGTTCACAGTTTTAGAGTTTCCAGTCATAACTGATTGGTCATGTGGCTTTAGCCTGTAGTGAGGCAGTATATCATGGTGTGGGTACATGGCCAACCAAAACTGCTCATTTCATGGTCATGAAGCAAAAGAGAAATTCTGGACAGTCTAGGATCCTAAAATCTTCCATGGAGGCGTGACCCCTAATGATCTATGGACTTCTAACCACAGGTTCCTTTACCCCATAATAGTACCACCCTGGTGATCCAGTCTTTTAACACATGAGCCTTTGGGTAATATTCAACATACAAACTATAGCAACAAAAGTGACTGTAGACATTCATTTCTCATAATAAAATCACATTACTTCTTTTGGTGAATTTGTTCTTATCTCCCCAATTTATGATCTACTCATGATATCCTCTATATATGTTCATTGTTATTTTTATTTGATATCAGTAATAGATTATTATGTCAGTACCATATGAAGACAAATTGAAATGAATTGTTTTTTATTATAGGCAATAAAATAATCTTGATTTAACAGTTCATATTAAAATCTATACTATAATCATAAACATGTAATAATCATAAATATAATAGTATATTACTATATATTTATTATATGGATACTGATCAAGTGTTCACAATTTTTCTATTTGCATGCCTTGTTCAAACTTAGGTATGACTTTCTATCTCTCTAAATATTTCTTTCTACCCATCTCTTACATTTCACCTCAAATTTTTTTTGAAACTTTCTTTTCCTATTTAATTTTCACAACATTTTCAATTGAAAAATATATACTGTGACCATATTAATCACATTTAATTTGCAAGTTGTAATCTATTGTAGAATGAATAATGATCAACTGATAATCTTATCACTGAAGATAGAAGTACCCTGAGAGCCATAGCAGTAGAGTTAGGAGTTAAATAGATCCACTGTAACAGATTGTATAGATCAAAGTTATTTTCTGCCATAACTTGGGACCTAAATATATAACTTGAAAAACAAGACATATTTTCAAGAACATGACATGTTAAAAAATAGAATCTTAAGAAAAACACATCAAGGGTAGAAATGAACAAATAAACTGCTATAATAATTATCTTTATCAATGCCAGTTATTGCAATGAAGGTTTTGTTCAAATATAGAAAGTATGTGGGAGATTAAAAGAAAAATGTTTCACTGAGTCTTAAGGCTGTGTAAGTTTATGAAAATTACAGCAGTTGCCAAATATGAAGAAGAGAAAGATAAAGAAAGGAAGAGAAGGGGAAGTTTGAGGAGGATGGAAGAGAATAATTTTGCCTTCCTAAAGAACAAATGACAAGTATCAATGACAATTTAAAGATACTGCCCATTTTTTATACTTTGACATGAAGAAACATTACAATCTATAGATCCAGTTCTTATTTTTTTATTCTGTGTCAAAGGCTTCAAGAAATTTTTGAAAGCAAAATTTCATACATAAAACAAATGCATATTTAAATAATAAGTACATTCCCAATTCTGGCATGCTACTATTTGACATAAAAAGGGTTTACTGACTTAGGAAATGAGAATTTTTAAATACTGGTTTTCTAGTAAGATTATAATTGTACTTGAACTTTTCCTACATGAATAGCATTAAATATAATACATTAGCTATACAATAAAAAACCTCACACTAACCATGAGAAAACATCAGAGAAACTTTAATTCTACAAATAACTAGAAAATTTTATTTGACACCATCGATGTCATGAGAAACAAATACCACCAAGAAACTTCCATGCATTGGAAAAGAAATCTATGCAGCATGGTATACTGGTTTGTATCTTGGAAGAAGGAAAGCTGGTTGGTGGAAAAACTGACAGTGTACAAACATTCTATGGTTTATTTAAAAGCATTGTGCCAATATTAATTTCTTAGTTTTGACAGTTATATTACACATTAATGTTAGGGGAAACCAGGTGACAGCATGTAGGAACTCCCTGTGATATCCTTGCAATTTGTCTATAGATATGAAAATATTCCAAGGTTTTATAATCTAAAAATAAATTTAGTGTTTTCTTGGTAACATATTTTCAGGTTCCCTTTATCACTCAGTACTGGATAATATTTTATTGATTTCACGATTATAGTATTCACAATGTTTTCATTATTACCACTGCTATGAAGATTACAACAATTAAGAATTTAATGTACATACACATATCTAACCTATCTTGGATATTAAAGTAATATTTGTGCACAGAAATATAGGTTTGATTGCTGTCAGGCAATAGTAAATACAATTAGGAAAAGACAAACAGGAGAGGAGGAGGGGCAGTCATTCAATATATATAAGACATTTGAAAAGAAATGAGGTAACAAAACACAAGACACTTGAGGGAACAGTATTTCATGAGAGAAATCAGCAAGTCATAAAACAATGACTTTCTTGATCTATGGCTGATAAATAAATCACTGAGTAAACAAAACGGAGTGTGGAGGGTTAGTGCAAACAAAATTGATTATAGAAAATGCTTTTGAGTACTCCAGGGAGTGAGACCACTGATAAAGAAGAGAGTGGAGCAATTTCTTATTGCACTGTAAGCCCTTCTAAAATATTGGGTGATTTACTACGTGCATATATTGCTTTGATAAAATTAAAATATTTTATCTTACCCCAAGACTTCAATCAGCACAACCATATTTTTTCCCCATTATAATTACCTTAAATTTTTATATTGAGTTTGGGGTCATGTCTATATAAAACTGAATTTTAAAATCAAAGTTAAAAGTTGCTACTATTAATTTTGCAGATAGCTACGTATAAGTTTTACTTTGTGTTCTTTTTTTTCCAGCGGCAACCTATTTTTTTTCCTTTTTAATGCTTAGTACATTAGATTATACATAATAACTGGGTTCATTTTGAAATAATCATAAATGCATGGAATTTAATATGCTCCATTTCAATTCCCTGTGCCTCCTCTTTCCCATCCTTCATCTGTCCCCTTGTTCCCCTTCCTCTCTACTGGTCTTCTATTTATTTATCTATTTATTTTTAATTGGTGCTTTAGAGATATACATAAAAGTGCCATTCACTCTAGTATATTTTTACATGCACATAGTATAATTTTGTTAGCAGTAACCTTTTGAACATGAATATGCTGGACAATTACATTCACTTCCTATTCTTCCATCCTAATTAGTCACACCTCCATTCAAGAACGGTAAATAATTTCTGAAGTTCCAGCTGAAATTCTCGATTCTCATCAGAAATCACAAACATGAAACAACTTCAATTCTGAGCATATTGCCTGGCTAAGACAAGTGTTGAACACATTGAGAACATCAAAATGCATATTTTCTTTTCTCTGTGTCAGTGTTTTACAGAAGTGTCTTCAAGAGTTCTGAGGGAGAACAGTTTGTAATCACCCATGCAAAATAAGAAGGGAAATATGATAATAAGTTCCCAGTACACTTGGCAAATAAATCTTTGTGAGATGTGCATGTCCCATTTCCTATGTGACTCTTTTGAAAATAGTTCTTTGGAGAAATTTGTCATAGACTTCAAAAGTAATGTGTCAGGTTGTCATGAAAAAAAAAAAAAACAAAACACTAAAATATATAGAGCCAGTACTTATTGTTTTGATTCTATGTCAAGGCATCATGGAACTGCTTGCAGTATGATTTTAGATATTCTCTTCTTTTAAAAGTGGGAGTGCATTTTTTGCAGATGTGTTCAAGTATTTATTGATGGCAAAGTACTTAAATATATAATTTTTTTAAATAAATAGTGAATAAGTTGAATTATTTAATAGGGATAAATAAAATTAAATAACTTTATTAAATCAAGAATCAAAGCTTTCAAAAGTTTGATTTTTAACATCCCTTAAATAAAATTTTGATAACTTTTAAATACCCCTTTAAAGTATTTCTCTTCATCTATTTCTCTCATTCCTAAAGCACATAACTAACATTGTATATTTACTTTCAGATGCTCACCTTTAATTGAATTGTCTCCACTTCAGTTTTTTCCAAGTGTTGTTAAAGTAAAAGAATCAAATAGCTGACAGAGAAATTGATAATAATTGATCAGCTATCATCATGGTAAAACTAATGTCTTTATGTCAAAGGAAAAATTTAATTTTTAGCCATTTGGAGCACAATACAATGTTTCATTTTAATGTTAGCACTGGTCTTTGTAAAATCAATCATGATGCATGGAAAAATTACTGAAGAACAGTATTTGTATTTTCAATCATTCTTTAAAAAAATGAAATTTAAGGGTAGAGAGATATTATACAAAATCAGGGTTAAAGCTTTGTTACTTCTAGGAAAATCACAAATTAAATGAAATTTTTTTAAAGTGCCTAAAGTATGCAAATATAATATAATGAAGATATTTACTTATTCATTAAGCATATATTTTATGTTAACTCTGTGGCCAAGCATTATTCTATATGCTTGGTTCAAGTTAAAAGGGGTCAGGTCCAATGCTCAAATTCCATTATAAGAACCAACCAATGTCTTTCCAGAGAGATGTTTTCTAAAATGAATTTTTGAGAAGTGAGTGAACAGACAACAACTTGCAAGGCAAAGGAAGTTGCAAAACATGATTCCTGCAGGGGAGTCACAAGGCTCTTTCAGAGATGTCATGTGGGGGGAATTTGGGTGAAATTTAAAATGGGAGAATGGAAATCATGGATAGAAAATTGAACAAGATCTTACCTTTCATGGTTCAATAAACAGTTTAAACCTTGCTATTGTACAAAATATGCAGCTCAGTTTGGGACCCAAAGCAGCTCAGATCCTTGAATCCAGAGGAGCAAGCACTCTGGGGTGTCGGGTCTGAGTCGCGGTGCAGAGACAGCACCCAGAAAGCCACTCCAGACAGGGAACTCACACCAGGGATTTTATTGGGCAGACAACTAGAGCGTCTGCTCTGGGCTGGGAGAGAAGAAAAGAGAAAAATGGCATAAGAGCTTCTCCTAAGTAGTGGAATTTTGCAGGCTAAAAAAAAAAAAAAACGGACCAATGACTGAGAAGGGGACTCACAGGCTGACTAGCTGACTAGTGGACCAATAACTGACTAGGATGTTCGCAGACTGACAGTCTAGGTTTTAAGATGGGAGGGGGAGAAATGGCTGCAGAGTAAAGGGCCAGGGAGCAGCTTTATATTAGCTATCTACATAAAAACTGTAATTGCACTGAAGTTTTTTTTGTTTTTTGGTTTTGTTTTTGTTTTTGTTTTTTAGCAAGAATTAATTATATTCCTGAACTTTCTAGAATTAAGGAAAGAATAAAGATTTTCTTGTGTAAATAAATAAGTTGTCAATTTGTTTTGTTTTTCTTTTTATAGCAAATACTTTTCTTCTAAAACTCAGTTAATGCTACTTTCTATAATTTTGTCTTAATTATTATTTCTCTAACATAAACTGACATATAGATTGTACCTTTCTTTAAATTCATGATAGGTAGCTCTACCAATGACACTGTCATTTCAACCGCCTCTTCTAACCATGATTGGCAAAATGAATATATAAAAATTACAATATTCCAGCCTCTGTTCTCTTCTCTTTAAAGACCTGAAAAATGAGGCTGATAGAGTCTAAGTCTTCAAATCACATGGCTTTGCTAAGAATTCAAGAATTCATAAAAGGAGATATATTTACTATGTGTACATTATTACACAGGAAACATGTCTTCCAAAAACATAACTACTATGTGATGGGCATACATAGATTTGGCAGAAATATTAAAGGAAAATTTCTAGAAAGCATTGATAAGTAGATTAAATACTTTAATTTTAAGGTGGTCCCATACAGGTAAGTCTCTTCTAAATTCCCATCCCCTCAAAAATCCCTCAAAAATGTGAGACAGTAAGCACTATGTTCTCAAGTACTATTTAGGATATTTTGTTATACATAAAAAAAAATCAATAAACCAAATTTTGTTGATTATGAATAAATCTGATGTAAACATTAGTCTTCATGTGGGTTTTTAAAAAATTTATCCTGGGTAAATACCTATAAGTGAGCAGTCTGGGTTGCATGGTTTTTGTATAATGCTATACGATATTGCATTTCTATGGGAAATATAAAAGAGTCCGTGGCCCCATAACTTTTTAACTCATGGTACAGCTGTTACTGTCTCATTTCTTCATGTCTTTTTATAAAACTTTAGTTTTAAAATGTAGTCATATGTCTTCATTTGCACTTCCCTAACGCATAATGATAGTGAGCATCATTTAATGTGCTTACTTGCCAGCCAGTTTTCCTTTTTGGTGCAGTGCCTGCACAGGACTTCTGACAATTTTTTATCCAATCAATTGTTTTCTAATTACTGAGTTTTGAGGATTCTTGCTAAATGCTGACTAAAACCTATTATCAGAAATATGTACAAATGATATTTTACAATTTCTAGGAATTCTATGCCTATTATTAAATGTCTTTTGAAAAAAATATTTTTACTTTTGATACAGACACGTTTATTTTTATATAATTCACTTTGTATATGTGTTCCAAGAAATCTATAGCTGATCCAAGGTATTTCCCCTATGTTTTGTTCTAGAAATTATATAGTAGTTTGTTTAGATTTAGGTCTGTCATCATTTCCATATAAAATCCAAAATCAAACTGTGAGTTCTGTAAAATCTATACATAAATTTTCCAAAACAAACAAGCAAAAAACAACAACTTAATAATATTGATATTTTCTTATCCATGAGCATGGTGTATGTCTTCATTTATTCAGTTCTTTAAAATTTATCTTAGCAATATTTTGTTTCTCTTATATACAAAGCTTGCATATCTGTCAAAGTTTTTTTACATCCTCATGCTATCATGAAAGTTTTCTTTCAATTTACACTATTTTTAAGGATTTAGAATCAGAATATTTTATAATGCTGTTATATCATGACGTCTGCTAAACTTCCTTATGTTTAGTATCTTCTTTTCCTGTTTTATTACAATGCCTAGATCTGATAAAACAATTGAAGTTGTAAGAGTAGAAATCATTAACTAGTTAGTAATGCTAACAAACTTAAATATTATATTGACTGCAGACTTATCAAAAAAATTATTTTCAGCTTGAAGAAATGCCAGAACAACTCTTTTCTTTTTTGAATGTTAAAAATAGAAACAAAGGCCATATGTGTGCAGGGCAGATGCATTACCTCTGCACTATACCACCAGTTAAACAATTCTTAATTTGTTAGGAATATTTATCAAGAATGGCTATTAAAGTTTTCTCAAATATCTTTTTTGCATCTATTGAGATTGACATGAATTTTTAGTGTCTTAAAATATTAAAACACAGTGAATTATTTTGGAAATGGTAATATGACTTTGCATACCAAAGTCTACCTGATCAGGAATTATTATTCTTTCAAAGTTTTGTTGAATTCCATATGATAAATTTATGTTAAAATATGTGCATCTAATTTCATGAGTAACATTAGTGTTTTCTTTCCTTATGATGTCTTATTCTGATTTGTGTATTGAGATAATACTAGCCCCTTGGAATAGGTTTGGACATATGCCTCATTCTTTTGTGTTCTGGAAGAGTTTATATAAAATTGGCATTATTTTTCCCCTAAACACTTCACACAGAATTTCCCAATGCACACATTTGGTCTTGTGTTTTCTTTCTGGGAAGATTTTAACAACAACTACAGCAACAAGAGCAAAACCTAAAGTCAAGTTTTTCCATGAACATATATACTATTCAAAGAACCTATTTGCTCTAGAGAAAGTTATTATAATTTATATCACTAAAGAAATATGTCCCTTTAAAAACAGTCCTGAATGGCAAAAATTGACTAAGAGGTAAAAGTATGTAAGTCCATAAATATAGTTAGTGACCTCACAGCTCCTCTTTTCAAAAATAAAATCATAATACAGTGAAAAATTAACAAAAATGCAGAACTGAACAATTCCATCCAACAAATGTATCTAATTCACATTTACAGAATAATTCATTCAACAACAGAGCAATACACTTCTTTTCAAGTGTAAATGAGATACCCACAAAGATATAAAATTTCCTGAGTCATAAAACAAATCTTAACATACGTGAAAGAATTAAATTCATACAGAGTATGTTCTAAGACTATAATGGAATCAAACTAGATATCAATATGAAAATGATAATAGTTTAATCTCCAAACATTTGGAAATTAACATGCTTCTAAAAAAAGCCCATTGGAAATTAGAATACATTTTAAAGGGAATGAGAATGAAAGAGTAAAGTATCAAAATTTGTGGAATCTCTACCTCCTTACTATGCTTACTTTGTTAAATACTTTGTATGCTAAAAATTTAACATGTGGGGACATTGAAAATACTTTATAACCTTGTTTACTTTTATTTACTATGGAAGCTACCTTCTACTTATTGTGATTAGCACTGCAGTTTCAGGCAAATAAGTAAAACTGTTAAAATACCCACTTTTCAAGAGATCCAAGATGGGAGACTAGAGGGTGACTGTATCTCCCGTCGCTCCAGAACTCAGGATTCAAGAAGGGGAGGCATTGAGAGACTCGGCCAACATAGAGCTACGGTGGTGAGTCTCTCCCACTGGGTGAAACTTGGCCGGGTGGCAGATCCGGACAGGGGCAGCTTCTCAGAGCAGGACAGGGCAGCAAGAGTCTTCCCCAAGCACCCCTACTCCCTTCCGGCGGCAGGTTCGATCCACAGCCGGCTTCTTGGAATAGGCCCGCCCAGAGATTTTACGCATAGAGCCAACCCAAAGCCCTGAACCCAGCAGTGGGTCCCAGCCCGCAGGCAGCTTCTGGAACCAGGGCAGGGCAGTGAGAGACTTGCCCAAGCAGCCCTGCTCCCTCCAATGGCAGGCCTGGTCCACAGCCAGCTTCTCAGAGAAGGCCCGACCAGTGAGAGCTTTTCCACACAAAACCAACCCCAAGCCCTGAACCCAGCGGCTGGCCCGGCCCGCAGGTGGCTTCTGAGACCAAGGCAGGTCAAGGAGAGGCTTTCCCTGAGTAGCTTGGCTCCCTCAGGTGGGGGCAGGCCCTGTCTATAGACAGCTTCTAGGAGCAGGACCGCCCAGTGAGAGGATTTCCACACAGAACCAGCCCCAAGCCCTGGACCCAGTAGCTGGCCAGGGGCAGCTTTCTTCAGAAGCACTGCATTATCAAGTTCCTCCAAGACTTCAGGCTACTGAAGGCTGGTAGCTGATATACTGGAAATCTACAGGGACACTATAAGGCAATAGAGGAAATCTGCAATATCTCAGAGTCCCACTGATATCTGACAAACATGAGAAAACAAGGGAAGAAAATGTCCCAAACAAACCTAGACACGATATCAATAAAACCCAATGACAGCAAGCAGAAGAAATGTCAGAAAGGGAGTTCAGAATGTACATAATTAAAACAATCAGGGAAGCAAACAAGGAGATGAAAGAGCAAATGCAGGCATTGAAGGAAGAGATGACAGAGCAAATGCAGGCATTAAATGATCGTACCAATCAACAGTTAAAAGAGCAAATACGGGAAGCAAGAGATCATTTCGATAAAGACTTAGAGATACTGAAAAAAAACAAACAGAAATCCTTGAAATGAAGGAAACAATAAACCAAGTTAAAAACTCCATAGAAAGCATAACCAATAGGATAGAACACCTGGAAGACAGAACCTCAGACACTGAAAACAAAATATGTAATCGTGAAAACAAAATTGACCAAACAGAGACGATGGTAAGAAATCATGAACAGAATCTACAAGAGTTGTGGGATATCATGAAAAGTCCAAATTTAAGAATTATTGGGATTCAGTAAGGCTTAGAGAAACAAACCAAAGGAATGAACACTCTATTCAATGGAATACTATCAGAAAATTCCCCAGATATGAAGAATGAAATGGAAAACCAGGTACAAGAGGCTTATACGACTACAAATATACAAAATTACAACAGACCCACACCAAGGCACATTATTATGAAAATACCTAACATACAAAATAAAGACAGAATTGTAAAGGCTGCAAGAGAAAAGAATCAAATTACATTCGGGGAGAAACCAATAAGTATATCAGCAGATTTTTCAATCCAGACCCTAAAAGCTAGAAGGGCCTGGAACAACATTTTTCAAGCCCCGAAAGAAAATGGATGCCAACCAAGAATCTTATACCCAGCAAAACTTACTTTCAGTTTTGACAAAATAAGATCCTTCCATGATAAACAAAAGCTAAAAGATTTACAAAAAAAAAAAAAAAAAAAAAGCTGGCATTACAGAACATTCTTAGCAAAATATTTCATGAGGAAGAGATGAAAATCAACAATGCAAATAGGCAACGGGAGGAACTATCCTAAAGCAATAGCCAAATAAAGGAGAAACCAAACCATGTCAAAAAACAAAAATGAGTCAAATGACTGGGAATACAAATCATATCAAAATAATAACCCTAAATGTTAATGGCCTGAGCTCATCAATCAAAAGACATAGGCTGGCAGATTGGATTAAAAAGAAAAATTCAACAATTTGCTGCCTGCAAGAGACTCACCTCATAGAAAGAGATACCCACAGACTAAAGGAGAAAGGATGAGAAAAAACATACCATGCACATGGACACAGCAAAAAAGCTGGAGTATCCATCCTCATTTCAGATAATGTGGACTTCAAGCCAAAACTAGACAGAAGGGATAAAGAAGGATATTTCATACTGCTTAAGGGAAGCATAAATCAGCAAGACATAACAATCATAAATACCTATGCCCCGAACATTGGCTCATCCATGTACGTCAAACAAATCCTTCTCAATACCAGAAATCAAATAGACCACAACACAATAATACTAGGCGATTTTAACACACCTCTCTCACCACTGGATAGATCTTCCAAAGAAATACTGAATAAAGAAACCATAGATCTCAATAACACAATCGACAATATAGACTTAACAGACATATATAGAATATACCATCCAACAAAGAACAAATACACTTTCTTCTCAGAAGCACATGGATCCTTCTCTAAAATAGACCATATTTTATGCCATAAAGCTACTGTTAGCAAATACAAGATGATAGGGATACTACCTTGTATTCTATCAGATCATAATGGATTGAAATTAGAAATAAATGACAGAATAAAAAACAGAAACTTCTCCCATACCTGGAGATTAGATAATACGTTATTATATGATGAATGGATAACAGAAGACATCAGAAGGGAAATAAAAATATTCTTAGAAGTAAACGAGAACAAAGGCACATCATATCAAAATCTCAGGGACACTATGAAAGCAGTACTTAGAGGAAGATTTATTTCATGGGGCACATTCAACAAAAGAAGTAGAAATCAACAAATAAACGAGTTAACACTACAGCTCAAAACCCTAGCAAAAGAAGAGCATATCACCACCAAAAGTAGTAAAAGACAGGAAATAGTTAAAATCAGAGCTGAAATCAACAAAATTGAAACAAAAGAAACAATCAAAAAAATAAACAAAATAAAGAATTGGATCTTCGAAAAAATAAACAAAATTGACAAACCCTTAGGAAGACTAACAAAGAGAGAGAGAAAACTCAAATTACTAAAATTCGGAATAAACAAGGAAATATACTACAGACATAAGAGAAATACAAATCATAATTAGAAGCTATTTTGAAAATCTATACTCCAATAAAACAGAAAACCTCGAAGTCATCAACAAGTTTTTAGAGACATATGAATTACCTAAACTGAACCAGGAGGACATACACAACTTAAATAAATCAATTCCAAGCAATGAAATAGAAGAGGTCATCAAAAGCCTACCAACAAAGAAAAGTCCGGGACCAGATGGGTTCTCAGCCAAGCTCTACAAAACCTTTAAAGAAGAGCTCATCCCAGTACTCCTTAAAGTATTCCATGAAATAGAAGAGGAGGGAACCCTCCCAAACTCATTCTATGAAGCCAATATCACCCTGATACCTAAAGCAGACAGAGACATATCGAGGAAAGAAAATTTCAGACCAATATCCTTAATGAACATCAATGCAAAAATTCTCAACAAAATTTTAGCAAATCACATAAGAAATACATTAAAAAGATAGTGCACCATGGTCAAGTGGGTTTTATCCCAGGGATGCAAGGTTGGTTCAATACCCAGAAATCAATAAATGTCATTCACCATATCAACAGACATAAAGTTAAGAATCACATGATTATTGTGATAGATGCAGAAAAAGCATCTGATAAAATATAGCATCCCTTTATGCTCAAAACACTAGAAAAAATAGGGATAGTGGGAACATTCCTTAACATTGTAAAGGCCATCTATGCTAAGCCCATGGCCAATATCATTCTAAATGGTGAAAAACTGAAAGCATTCTCCCTAAAAAGTGGAACAAGGCAGTGATGCCCTCTTTCACCACTTCTATTCAACAATGTCCTTGAAACTCTAGCCAGAGCAATTAGACAGACCAAAGAAATTAAAGGGATATGAATAGGAAAAGAAGAACTCAAACTATCCCTGTTCGCTGATGACATGTTTATATATTTAGAGGAACCTGGAAATTCCACCAGAACTCTTTTAAAACTCATAAGTGAATTCAGTAAAGTAGCAGGTTACAAGATCAATGCTCATAAATCCAGTGCATTATTATACATAAATGATGAATCTTCAGAAAGAGAAGTTAGGAAAACTAACCCATTCACAATAGCCTCAAATAAAATACAGTACTTGGGAATCAATCTCACAAAAGAGGTGAAAGACCTCTACAATGAGAACTACAGAACACTAAAGAAAGAAATTAAAGAAAACCTTAGAAGATGGAAAGATCTCCCATGTTCTTGGATAGGCAGAATTAATATTGTCAAAATGGCCATACTACCAAAAGTGCTATACAGATTCAATGCAATTCCAATTAAAATCTAATGATGTACCTTACAGAAATAGAGCAAGCAATCATGAAATTCATCCAGAAGAATAAGAAACCCAGAATAGCTAAAGCAATCCTTAGCAGAAAGAGTGAAGCAGGGGTATCACAATACCTGATCTCCAACTCTACTACAAAGCAATAGTAACAAAAATGGCATGGTATTGGTACCAAAATAGACAGGTAGATCAATGGTACAGAATAGAGGACACGGACACAAACCCAAATAAATACAATTTTCTCATATTAGACAAAGGGGCCAAAAATATGCAATGGAGAAAAGATAGCCTCTTCAACAAATGGTGCTGGGAAAACTGGAAAACCATATGCAACAGAATGAAATTAAACCCCTATATCTCACCCTGCACAAAAATCAACTCAAAATGGATCAAGGACCTCGAAATCAGACCAGAGACCTTTTTCTTCTTATAGAAGAAAAAGTAGGTCCAAACCTTCAACTTATTGCCTTAGGATCAGACTTCCTTAACAGGACTCCCATAGCACAAGAAATAAAAGCAAGAATCAACAACTGGGATAGATTCAAACTAAAAAGCTTTCTCTCAGCAAAGGAAACTATCATCAATGAGAAGAAAGAGCCTACAGAGTGGGAGAAAATCTTTGCCAATCATACTTAAGATAGAGCACTAATCTCCAGAATCTATAAAGAACTCAAAAAACTCTACACCAAGAATGCAAATAATCCAGTCAACAAATGGGCTAAGGAAATGAATAGACACTTCACAGAAGAAGATCTACAAGCAATCAACAAACATATGGAAAAATGTTCAACATCTCTAGTAATAAAAGAAATGCAAATCAAAACCACCCTATGATTCCATCTCACCCAATTAGAATGGCGATTATCAAGAATACAAGCAACAACAGGTGTTGGCGAGGATGTGGGGAAATAGGTACACTCATACATTGCTGGTGGGGCTGCAAATTAGTGCAGCCACTCTGGAAAGCAGTGCGGAGATTCCTTAGAAAACTTGGAATGGAACCACCATTTGACCCAGCTATCCCACTCCTTGGCCTATACCCAAAGGACTTAAAATCAGCATACTACAGTGATACAGCCACATCAATGTTCATAACTGCTCAATTCACTATAGCCAGATTGTGGAACCAACCTAGATGTCCTTCAATTGATGAATGGATAAAGAAACTGTGGTCTATATATACAATGGAATATTACTCAGCCATAAAGAATGATAAAATTATGGCATTTGCAGGCAAATGGATGAAATTGGAGAATATCATTCTAAGTGAGATAAGCCAATCTCAAAAAACCAAAGGAGGAATGATCTCTTTGATAAGCGGATGATGACACATAATGGGGGGTGGGAGGAGTTAGTGTTAGGGGTAGGTTTAGGGTTAGGGATAGGGAGGGTTGGAAAAATGGAATAAGTATGGACTGTATAGAGGGAAAAGATGGGTGGGAGGGGTTGGACGAGTGGAGGGAAGGGACTAAATAACAGAATGAATCAAACAACATTACCCTATGTAAATTTATGATTACACAAATGGTATGCCTTTACTCCATGTACAAACAGAGAAACAACATGTATCCCATTTGTTTACAAAAAAAAAAAAATACCCACTTTTCCTTCCTTAAAGTTTCAAATGGAAAAGAGACTATTGGAAGATGCACACTATAATGCCACACCAAATAATGCCAACTTTAATTGTTCTTAATCCAGGATGGCAGAGAACCACTCAATTGAAAAATTAGATTCTACATCTATTCATTTATGAAAATCTCAGGAGACCACTAGGTATTACTCCAGAGAGTGTGGGACCAAATGCCCACATCTTAAGCAGCTTTTGATGACCCTGAAAATGAGCTTTCTCTTAAACTACTTTTGCCCAAGTATAAATATCCTGCTCTGGTGTTTTGTTTAGAAAAATATCAACTATCTCACTACATTGATAAAATATATCTGGATTAAAAAGAATGGCTAAATCACGGGACTTAATGAATTTTATTCTCATCATGGAAAAGAAAAATATAAATACTTAACTCAAAACATTGTGCAAAAAAATCTATCAAAAATTTGACTCCAAATATCACCAAAATCTAGGTAAAATCTAGATGTTCACTCATTTGGGTAAATATAAGGTATAATTGTAATAACTCAGACATTAAGAAAAATGGACAATAATTGAATCTTGCTCTTTAAAAGGGAAAAACATATTCCTGAAATTTTGAGAATTAGAGTTTTTTTCTTTATCTTTAGGTAACAAGAAGGGAAAATTCATGTGTAGCCCTTACACTGAAATTCATGCTGTCTGGCTTCTTTCAAGCTGCTTGCAATTTTCTTTCAATTTTGAAATATAGTCTTTAATATTTAAATTTTTTTTCTTGTTTCATCATCCCAAAACTGATTCTACTGGACTGAAGATTGCATGGACAAAGCATGACTATAACTTCTTTTTAATATACAAGAAACCACCACCTATATTTTATGATTTTGATTGCATTAACCTAGAGAGTGTCACAAATATAAGTCCTTCTAACCATAAGTCTGTGGCTCTGACCTTATCTCCATCATGTCCTTGCTTTTGTGTACACTAGTTTCTAATTAGTTGTCAGTCTCGTATAAGAGTGTGAGTCTTGCAGAGAGGTCATCTGTATTATTTTTTCATTATCTCCTCTATTCACAGGGCTCAATAATTTGTGTGTGTGTGTGTGTGGTATTGGGGATTAGACTCACTGAGCTATATCTTCACTGATCTATATCTTCAGTCCTTTTTATTGTGGAAATTAACATGCTTCTAAAAAAAAAGCACATCATGGTAACTGCAGAGATTGACCTCCAATTTCTGATCCTACTACCTCATCTTCCTAAGTTGCTGGGATTACAGGTGTATACCACCAAGCCCAACTGAATAAATATATTAAATATATAAATGAATGAGTAAAAATGGACACCTTAAGCAAATGGCTGATAAGAACGTTCCTCCTACTTTTACAGAATTTCATGTTTTTCTTCCCTCCTGGCCTTTGCCTCTAATGTCAGCAAAGCACACTACCATCTGGAACTCATCCCCAACCCCTTTTGCCATTCAAGGTAGGACCATGTTAGTAAGAATCATGGAATTAGGTAGAATCCAAGAGGGATACATTCATTACTGAAGACTCCAGCTCTTTAGTTCTACACCTCACTGCAGCCTGTTATTGTGTTATTGGCAGAGTTATGTTTCTTATCTCTTATACTTTCCACCTAACAAAAAAAATTGTTTGCTCTAAAAGAGTTGAATATTAATGTCAATCAGTAAAACTACTCGAGAAGCAAGTAAAACTAAAGGCAATATTCAAAGAGTAATTAACTTTCTAGAGAGTTATAAACTCTAAAAAAGAACCATTTCATTCAGAAGATAACTATAGTAGTGATAATTAACACTTATTAAACACTTAATATGTCCCAGACATTTTGCTAGGCTTTTACATTTAATCTCTAAAATTATTTTTGCAGTAGGCCCCATTGCCTTTTACAAATGTCTTATAGTTAACATTCAAGATAGATTTCTATGATAACAAAATATATGTACTTAAAAATATTCAGATGAAGTTCAAATAATAATCACAGAAATTTTTCCAACTACAGTAGAAATGTGGCATGCTTTTGATCCTACGACATTTAGAGAACAAGCTGAGTGAAGGTGATAGATTCAGAGTTACACATTGTTGTTGTTGTTGTTTCTGAAAGAACAAGCATTTATTTCTCACATTTCTGGAGGCTGCAAAGGGCAAGATCAAGGTGCTGGCAGATCTGATGTATTGTGAAGGCCTGTTTCCTGGTTTGCTGAGGGTTGTCTTCTGCTATCCTCCTCTCATGGCAGAGAGGGAGAGAAGGAGCAAGCTCTTCAGTCTCTTATAAGGGTGCTAATCCACTCTGGAGGGCTCCACTCTCAAAACCCAATTACTTCCCAAAGGCCCCACCTCCAAACACCACCACAGTATAGGTTAGATTATTTTTTTAACATGTTTTTTAATCACTGAAGTTTCCTTGAAGTAAGAGTGAAAGAGACTATGGCCCTAGGAATCCAATAGAATGACCATGTCCCTTTA
Organism: Sciurus vulgaris; assembly: GCF_902686455.1. Taxonomy (NCBI): domain Eukaryota; kingdom Metazoa; phylum Chordata; class Mammalia; order Rodentia; family Sciuridae; genus Sciurus; species Sciurus vulgaris. The sequence continues at coordinate 41,983,431 of NC_136469.1, read as the reverse complement.
ATATTGACACACATAGGCAACTGAAGAAAGTCCAGCACAGTCCTCTGTGGTAAGCAATCTCTTCTTGGGTTTATCTTCAATACTACAGTACCTGCAACTTGTTTCCATAGAGCACCCTATTGTGTTATCACAGTTATAATTAACTTATTGATTGACAAGATTAATACTGTCCCAAAAGTCTTTCACTCCTGTGATTTTTCATAACTGAAAAAATAAGGCACTTGGTTAAAAATATTCTAATATTTCATGGTGACTTGAATTATTAGATGGTATCATAATATAATCTCAACAAATAATATTATCTTTGTTAAATATTTGACCTTTTTTTCCTATTTTTAAGGAACAATATACGGTATATATTTAGATACATGTTTACATTATGAAATGTAAACATCAAATTAATTAACATCCATCAGTTTTTTTTAGAGTGAAAACATTTAAGTTCTACTCTTTTATCACCTGTTAAGTATGCAAAGTATGCATACATTTTTATTAACTATCTTTACCATGTTGTACAATTGATCACAATACGTAGGGAGATATTAAAGAATACATATTTTCTTCCTTAAAGTTAGTCTTACATCCTAAAAAGGAAAACAAAACAAAAAACAATAACAAAAATGGAAGTATCTCTTTTTGTATTTTGGCTGATTTAGATTAATATGAATTTCCAGCTTATTGATTTCTATAATTCTTTGCCTATTTTGATTATTCAAAATGTTCTGAATCAATTTTAAGAAGGCCAAGCCTCTTGTTCTCTTTCTAATTAGTTCATTACTTTGCCAGTCAACATCTTTCATTTAAATTCCTCCTCCTTTTCCTCCCCTTTGGCACCTTTCCTCACCATTCTTTATGTTCTTTTAAATATTTCCTTTATATCAACCTAGAGAGTCATATTTCCCCTCCTATATCTTGCATTATGTTGTCAAGTGTAAAAAGAAAAATAAACCCTTCTTTACATTATCATAATTTACATGTCTTAATTAGGTGATAAGTCCAGTGGGAGTGGGACCTTGGGGAGGGAACATTTTAATCTGAAAGTACCAAGGGGAAATCAACATGGCAATGGCAGTAAAACTGCTGTGCTGACTGGGGAGGGATGAAAAGAGCTGTCAACTTCATGCAACTGTTTCTGCACACAATCCTCAATAAATATTTCATATTCGTCACACACATAGCAACAACAAAGCATTCAGAGGAAATATTATCCTCCATGCCATGAGAGTTTTTTTTTTCACTCCCAATTATATATTGTCAAAACATTTTCCAAGTTTATCCAAGAGAAATACAGTTATGTTTTCATTAATTTATTATGCAATCTGATGAGAGAACTAAAGAATATCATACTGAGGAAAGCGTATGACATACACTCTTAACAACAGAGAAAGGAATTAAATTCTATTGACCAAGGAGTTTATCTGGGTACACAATTGGAATAAATTAAATTTTTAAAAGTTGATTAAATTATGATTAAAGGATATATAAAAAGTAATTCAATTCATTTAAACCTCATTTTATTCACATGTTGCACTGGGTGATAAGTTTAGCACATTTCTAAAGTGTATATGCATTTCTTATTAGTTTCATTTAAAGATAGAAAACCCACTGCTGAATGGACAAAACCCTAGTGGGTATGAGGGTTCAAGTTCAAATTTCTTTAGCAGTGTAAATCAAAATGCAATTAAAAGCATCAACTGCTTTAAAATAAAGTTCAAGCTTTATCATAACATGTTATCAAAAAAATGAGTTCATCTCAGGGTTCGTGATCTTAAAAAGAATTAAAAATAACTTCAAAGGTAATGACTTCATACACCATTTCATGAAAACCAGAAATTCAATTTTATAGTACACAAAGGAAAACTTTTTACTAATACAACTAAATAAGACTTCTCAAGACTTTCCAGCTAACAATGAATTTCCACTAATTTCAGGAATAGAATACCTTTATCCCTTAAGATGCCATAATCACATTTCTTACATCAATTTATAGATGTATATATTTTAAGTTCCTTTATAATAACTTTTTTGGTCTTCTAAACATTCCTACCATTTTATTAACAATGACTTGATGTATGTTTTGTTTAACTAGGTATCATTAAAGGTGACCTTTTGCTTTGATTGTTTAGCTGACTTTGGTGCTAATAAGATAAAGAATGAGGTGCCTAATGAACCTTGTGTATGGAAATAATGATAGATGGCTTATTGGGAATTCTATAGATGCAACACTGCCAAGCTTTCTGAGGAGACTTTGGAACCTAACTAATTTTAGAGAGAGGTTTTATTGATTACACAGAGACAGGGCACATTTTAATCATTTTTACAGCACTATATTGCCTGAGGTACCAAAATCCATTAAACAAGGATTATAAACTTTGTTTTAAACTGGATCCTAAATTGTTTCTTGATGTACAGTCAACAACAGCTCTGTAAGATCAATCACAGTTACTAAGGCATATTAAAATCAACTTGTTTAATTTTAATTGCTCATGTGCCTGACCCTCTGAGGTACAGCTGTTCATGAAGCTAAATTACTTTTCTCCCAGATAGGAGTTTCATTTTAGTTTACATTGTAATCATTCATTTCCTAAGGCCACCAACATGTTCTAGTTTTTGCACTTCTAATTTTCTCTTCCCATCCTTAAGAATATACTAGGAACAATACCTAAATGCCACACTTTTGTCGTGCCCTACATCTTTTCATCTTTCGGGGAATAAATAGTTTGATAAAATTATTTGAGTTTAGTGTCAAAGCATGTATGCAACCATATAAAAAGCAAATATATGCATATATATGCAAATTTTTCATGTGAGTGTATTCTTATAAAAGGTTCATACTTCAGCAGACTACCATATACCAGGAGGCCAAAAATTTCATGAATTGTAAGCTTTCTTGTTTTAAATGGATATTTTATGCATTTGATATATTGCACAGATGTGATATAAACACATGTACTTCTTAAATATTTATTAAAATATAAAAGATTATGAATCTTAGAACCAGTTCTACAACATATGAGAGAAAAAGGGAAATAAAATAAATGTGGAAACATAAGTTATTTGAGAAAAGATTGACTTTAACAATACAACTAAGTTCAAACCCTAGATTTCCCACTAAATAATTATGTGATCAGCAGGTTTTCAATTTCTTTGGGTCTATTCTACATCTGCAAAACAAAGTTAAAAATAAAAAAAATTAAAATAAAGATAGGTAAATTTGAATCTCATGATAGCAATAGATCTGACAATAATTTAGAATTTAAATTTTCATTATTACTGTGCATGTGTATACACATAGACTTGGATATAAAACCTGCCAAAGGATCAATGAATATACAAGTATCTGTAATAGAAATAGTTGAGGGGTGAAAATGCAGTATGGAAGAGAATTAACCTAATTTTAAAATTATCCATTTCATGTTAAAATGTCCTTCATGAATTTACAGATTAGATGTTCAAAACAATTACATTAAAACTTGAAATTCCAGTGTTGCCATGTTAATGTGATCTAAATACTAACATTGCATGATCATAAAATATATCCACTACATGTACATACAGTAAAACTTTAATTAACTTATTAACTCTAACTTTACTGCAGTAAAAATGTTTAAAAATTGATTTCAATGTTTTGAATTTTAAATGAAGGTGAATACTGTTGGTGACATGTTCTTAAACATAAATTTAGTAGGAAATTAGTAATATGCATATTACTTCACTTCTTGAATATCAAAGGGTGCTCACTTATGCATCTATTATAATTAAAACTCACTGATGATTCTGTTCAAACAATTCAAGATGCAGGAGTGTCATGTCAAGGTTAGATTCAGATTTTTCTTTTATCAACTTTACATACATTTTAAGTTAATGTCAGAAAAACATTTTGTAAATTTCCAAGGGAAAGAAATAAATAGAGCATGCCATGGAGTATCAGTGTTTACTAACCTGGTAACCATCCATCCCAGGACACATAGCTACATTAGTACCCTCAAATCTACCTTAAATATTTTGTTTACTGTAACTTTCTAAAACTAAAAATAAGTATTTATTATCATATTCATTTTTCTTATTCTTTGTTTTTCATTTTAAGCCTGTTCTATTTTTAATCACTATGGTAGGTCATATTTATTGGCAGTATGATCACTCAAGAAAGTGGAAACAGAACTCTATCCAAGATTTAGTGGAAAGAAAAAATGATACAAAATAAATAAGGAGCATTGGTGTTAATTCTTTTTAGAAGGTCTTGTAGACTCAACTGAGAATCCATATGGTCCTGGGTTTTCTTAATTGGTAGACTTTTAATGGTATTTTCTATTTAATTATTTGAAATTATTCAGTTTCAATTGTGTATGACCTCCTGATTCAGTTTAGGTATATTATGTATCTCTAAAAATTTATCATTGTCTTCAATATTTTCTATTTTATTGAAGTATAACTATTCAAAATTGTTTCTAATTATCTTCTGTATTTTAGTTGTATCCATTGTGATATTTCCTTTTTCATCACATGTTTTAGTAATTTGGGTTTTCTCTCTTTTTCTCTTTGTTAGTGTGGCTAGAAGCTTATAAATTTTACTGAATTTTTTTCAAAGAACCAACTTTCTGTTTTGGCAATTTTTTTTTTGCATTTTTTCTTTTGTTTCAATTTCATTAACTTCAACTCTGATTTTAATTATTTCCTGTCTTCTACTATTTTGGGTGTTGATTTGAGCCTTTTCCTAGGGCTTTGAGATATAATATTAGGTCATTTATTTGTTGACTTTTTATTCTTTTAATAAATTAGCTCAATGCAATGAACTTTCCTCTTAGTACTGCCTCCATAGTGTCCCAGAGATTTTGGTATGTTGTATTGGTATTCTTATTTACCACTAAGTTTTTTTCATTTCATACTTGATTTCTTCAATTAATAGTGTACTATTTAGTCTCCATGTGTTAGAGGAGTTTCTATTTTTTATTTTATCTTTGATTTTTAATTTCAGTCTATTATGAGCTGATAGAAAGCAGAGTATTATCTCCATTTTTTTTGTATTTACTAAGAGTTGCTTGTGGCATAAGATATGGTCTATTTTAGGGAAGGATCCATGATCCATGTGCTTCTGAGAAAAAACTACATTCACTCATTTGTGGATGAAATATTCTATATATGTTTGTTAAGTCTAAATTATTGAGTGTATTATTTCTTTATTTAGCTTTTGTTTAGAAGATCTGCCAAGTAGTGATAGAGGTGTATTAAAGTCACCCAGTATTATTGTGTTGTGGTCCATTTGATTCTTGTAATTGAGAAGGGTTTGTTTGATGTACATAAATGCTCCATTGTTTGGGGCACAAATATTTATAATCGTTATGTCTTGCTACCTTATGATTCCCTTCAGTAGAATGAAATGACCTTCTTTGTCCCTTCTGATTAACTTTGGTTTGAAGTCCACATTATTTGATATGAGGATGGAAATACCTCCTTGTTCACACAATTCGTATGAGTGATATGTTTTTTCCCATCTTTTCACCTTCAGTCTGTGAATATCTTTGTCTATGAGGTAAGTCTTTGGAAACAATTAATCAACAAATATATGAAAAAATATTCAACATCTCTAGCAATTAGAAAAATGCAAAGCAAAACTGCTCTAAGATTTCATCTTACTCCAATCAGAATGGCTATTATTAAGAATACAAGGAACAATAAATGTTGGCAAGGATGTGGGGAAAAGGTACACTCATACATTGCTGGTGAGAACACAAAATGGTGCAACCATTATGGAAAGCAGTATGGAGATTCCTCAGAAAACTTGTAATGGAACCACCATTTGACCCAGTTATCCTATTCCTTGGTTTATACCCAGAGGACTTAAAATCAGCATACTACAGTGATGCAGCCACATCAATCACATCAGTGTTTATAGCAGCTCAACTCACCATAGCTCAAATATGGAACCAATCTAGATGGCCTTCAACAGGTGAATGGATAATGAAAATGTGACATATTACTTAGTTTTAAAGAAGAATGAAATGCTGTCATTTATTGGTAATTGAATGGAGTTAGAGAATATCATCCTAAGCAAAATAAGCCAAACCCAAAAAGCCAATGGCCAAATGTTTTCTCTGATATGCTGATGCTAATTCACCATAAGTGGGGAGAATAAGGAAGAATAGTTATTTTATATTAGGTAAAGGGGAGTGAAGGGAGAGGAAAGGGTATTGGGTAGGATTGATAGTAGAGTGAAACAGACATTATTACCTCATGTACCTATATGACTGTATGACTGATATGATCCTGTAATATGTATAATCAGAAAAATGAGAGATTATATTCCATTTTTGTATGATCTATCAAAATGTATGAATGCATTCTACTGTCATGTACAACAAATTAGAACAAATAAAAATTTTTAAAAATAAGGATACATTTTTAATATTGTGATTAAGAAAATAATCAGTACATATTAAAAAGTAGAATTATGTTCCAGTATTCTTGAATTCAAGAAAACAAAACTAAAATGATGTTTTCAATATCATAACAATGATTTTGAATAGGCCTTTGTAAAACAACTTTTTGTAAAAGCACTTATGAAATTAAAATAAATTTTGAGGTTTATGGATTCATATGTAATTGTAAAACATGAATATGATAATAATGATAAAGTACTCTCCTTGTTTATATTTTGCTATTTAAGAAACTTTCTTTCCTATGAAAGTTCTCCTTGTAGTTTCCACCATAATATCTATTGTTCACACAAGATATTTTCATTTTTCCATTTCTTTACTAAGTTTTAGAGGTGAATAGATCTGTCTACATAGCCCTGCATTTTTGCCTTATATTTGAATTTAATTTCTCTGACATTATTTTATAAGCTTGATTCACTTCAGACAATTTTCTAACTTGATTTTAAATCATTATTGATTTTAAATCAATATTGATCAATATTGATAAGTAACTCTTATGACTTTTTGTCTTATTGAGGCAGGTAATATCAGTGTGCTACAAACTAAAGATTCCAACAAATAAATTCCTGTTAGTGTTGTCTGGAAAGTAGGTTTGTTAGGAAATAAACAGACATACCTAATGTTTCTCCAATTAATTTTCACCATTGCTATTTTCCTGCATATAAGAGACTTCAAATGTAAAGCAAATCAGTCTGTTAAAAACTCCAAAGGAGTTTAAAATGCCTAATTAATTTCTCCCAGAAATTTATAGATACAAGTTTAGAATTCAACTAGGACTTTATTAGACAAACTATTCTGATATCATATTCCTAAGGAGAATTTTTATAAACTTAATTTTTCTCTCAAAATGCAAATTCTCTAAATAAATAGTATGTATCTCAGGGCTCTAAGTCATTAGCTAAGTGCAGCCTAAAGGGGCTGTTTGGATAGTTCCTCATCACATGGAAGTTTTTCTTTCCTTAATCATCTTTAAAGGCATGCCAGAAGAGTAGGACTAGGAAAAAATTATTATATTGTTTTTTAACAAGATCACTATTCTGTTATCATATATGAAATATTCATAGCATCTGATTCAGAGTGGGCTTCATAGTATGGAAAACTAATTCACATTGCCTAATATCTTCAGGATCAGTGTTGACTACTCTGGTTATAACTTACACAGCTCAGTACAGACCTAGAATCTGAAATTCTTTCACTTCTCATCTAGCACACCTTCAAATACAATCATGCATTGCAAAATGATGATGTTTTGGTAATGACAAGCTGCAAATTCTATGGCAGTGCCATAAGCATTCTAATGTAACAGAAAAATTCCTGTCACATAATGATGTCATAGCTGCCACTACAATGCATTACTCATGTGCAATGGCAGTAGTATAAAAGTACAACACACACAATTATGTACAGTTATAATGTTTGATAGTGATAATAAATGACTGTTACTGGCTTATGCACTTACTATACTTTTAAATCATTACAGAGTATACTCTCACTTATAAAATAAATGTTCACTATGAAATAGTATGCTGTTTTATGCTGGCAGCAGTCTCACACCTCAGCTGTTTATTCCATCTTCAATTGCATCAAGAGCCTATATCAAGCATTTGACCTGCACTTCATAGTACAAGTACACCCTATGATGTTCATGCAATGATGAAATTGTTCACGGATACATTTATCATAATGTTTCCTCATACCTGTGTAATGAATGAATGTATATTGTCATACTATTTTCTCTGCAATGTTCATGACATACAGAAGGCAGAAGTTATGTTTTGACTTCTAACATATCTCTAGTAGCTAGCACAGTGTCTGGCCCATGGTTCATATTGAATGAAGAAATCAAAGAATGAATAAATTAATGCACATCTTATAAAGGTTAATCTGACATCTATATTAGACTTCAAAAGAAAGAAAATATTGGAGTTTTTTAATTAGTTTGAAGCTTCAGACAAAAACGTTCAAACATAATGAGGCTCTAAAATAATGAATATAGGAATAGAATAAAAGATAGCTAAAGAGATGTGATTTAGAAGAGAACTCCTCTAAACTTCCTTTGTGATTTATGTCATAACTTCAGTCTGGAGAAACCATTATTCTTTCCCTTTCCCTTCCCTTGTCTGACCATTCTAATCATAGCAAGAGAGGCTCACAGTACACTTACTCCATTGGAGTTCTCTGCTTACCAGATCCTTCACATCACTCGTTCTCTTCTCTGAAACTTTTCTAATTTGGGGGTGGGGGGTGGGGGGAAGGGGCATGCACTAACATACATGCACAGTGGAAATGACTTTAAGTTTAGTGCTCAGCATGCCAATGTTAAAACTCATCCAAGTCAATCACTATCTTTGTGGCTCCAGGCAATTTTCTTAATGTTTCTGAAACTCACTGTCTTCATATTTTATAGGATTATTGTCAGGATTAAAATTAATAAGAGCATATAAAATTAATTTTGCATAGAAGATACTCAGATTTAATATCTGCTCTCTTTAAAATGAAATCCCTACATGTTGGCACTTAATGTTTTTTCTTTATATACTTCAGATTTGTCACCTAACAGGAGTAGGATGTTTAAAGATGATCCATGGCACAGTGTCTACTTAATATATGCTTGATTACTATTTGAAATGTTTGACCTAGCAATATCTTTGTATATTTTTATTCTATAGATTTTGATGTGAAAAATATTTAAATAATGTCCCCAGGTATGTGGGTGTTTATCACCTTTAGGTGACAAAATAATAATGAATTAATCTATGTCTACCAAAGTCTTGATTCTTGCTGGGTATGCTTAGCATTCCAGAACCAAATAATGGAATTCTACCAATAAAGACTAGTTTTGAATACTAGGGGCATAATCCTGAGTTTATTTTTTCAGGTCATTTTTCAGTTATTGGTAAAGGAAAAGTTAACACATATTTGAATATCAGTGTCCTGTGGTTCTCACATGTGCTACCTTTAATCACTACTTTGTGGCTACATAAATTTCAACCCACAACTTCTAAAAATCATATGTAAGTTGATAATATAAGGGATTGAATTTTGATAAAAGAGGTAGTAAAACAGTCTAATTACACATTTTTAACAGTTCCAATAAATTTAGTATTTCAATGTAATATTTATATATGAGTCTAAGAATTTCAATTATTTTATATAATGACAAAAAGTGGAAACTACTATAAACCACATTTGCGTTTTGCTACAAGTTTTAAAATGTCCTCAAAACCCAAAAATGTTTGATATTTTCCTAACAGCATGATTCTTATATTCATCTCCCTGCTATCTTACAATTCACTCAGGCATATAAGGATTAAAATCCTAGTGAGTTGGAACCACATGTTTTACTGAAGTTTGTCAGACTGCTCTTTGCTACACAGTTACAGGGAAATTTATGGAGACAGAGTATTTATAAAGTAAAGAAATTAACAAATAGATAAATAAGATTAAAAAGTGATCAATTACAGTCACTTTCACTTACAAATATCAGGCTTTATTATATTTTATTCTCTGGAATTTAATTCTTTCTCAAATTGGAAAATTTAAGAACACATTGTGTAAAGCACAATATTCCATGTCATCTGCTATTTAGACTTCAGGAGAGAAACCAACCAAGTGAAAACTTGGAGCATCTTGCTACTGTCACATGATTTCCTATTAGCTACCAACTTGCATTGCCCTGAATCGAACATGTGGCACTTCTCTACATTTCATGTCACATTTTACTCAGAAATTCAGCTTTTCCAAGAAATAAATAGGACCTGTTGAAAAAAATTTTCTAAAAGAACCATGCATTTAAGAAGAGCTTTTGTTGATAGAAAAACTGTGACAGAAAGCCTCAGGCTCCTTGATGACCTTAGGTTTAAGCTCAACTACCTCCACTTTCAGAACTCAAAATTCAGTAAAGTGACTGGCAGACAGTGCAAGACCCAGCTTCAAAATCCTAGGAGAATGTGCAGGAAAAGATATGTTACACAAGTCTCTATGGAATTCAGCAACAATATTTTAATATTGTACAACTGTCCTAATGAAAACAGAAAAAGTAGATGCTATATAAATGTTATCTGTGCATTCAAAAGCAAAGACTATTAGAAATACCAATTCCAAAAGAAAACAAAGAACTTGAGAATTAGCTGCATAATGTATGTTGCATTTTAAAAACAATTTAAACCACTCCATTTAGAAAATAAAAATGTTCAAGAAGAATTTTAAAAGTTTTAAATGTTACTCAGAATTTTCAGGTTGTTTGATTGGTCACCAAATATTTATTATGCACTAGTGACTATAAGATGCTGCATTTTTGCTGCCCCTGCCCTTTGGACTTGAAGTATTCCAGGAAATATGGAGGAAAACAAAATACTGTCTGCCATTTGAAAAAAGGAAGTACTACATGTCTTAAAAGCAAAAAAAAGGGGGCATAAGAATCTTGTTCTTTTTTTTTTTTTAATTAGCTAATTAAACTTTTACACATAACCATGGAAAGAATGCATATGCATCTGTAGGAGGAAGGAGCACAACAGATTGTTCAGGCAGAGCATCAAGTCAAATCTTGAAATCAGTATGTTAGAGGTTGTTGAGACAACACATTCAATGCTTCAGGGTGGTATGAAGACAAAAACCAGTCACGAGAGTTTAGAAATGTGGATACATATTTAAAAATTGTCTTTCAGCAACTACTATACACAACTACTAAGAAAAGAATATGGATGTTACATATTCAAGTAAATAAAAACCCAAATTAAAAATTTGTGAATAGAAAAAGCATGATATAAAGAGGTTTCAATAGGTACAAAAAATGTAAATGAAGTAACCAAATGTGTTAATATGGCTAGAAAACAAATTACCAGAAGAAGATATCAAATAACAATTTAAGGAAACAATATAAATACAATGTCCAATATATTAATGAGATATTCTCTTTGTGCAATAACTTAACAACACATAGGTGGTAGAGTTAACAATGTTCTTTGAAGAACCATTTATGTATTTTTTATGTATATCTGGACTGAGTGAGCCTACATTAAACTGATTCTATGATTCCACCACTAAAACACTCACATTTATCATTTCAGAAGTGAACATGTTTTGTTATTTTTTGCTAATATTACTTGGTATATATTTTATAAAAATTCTTAGCCTTTAGTAGGACTGCTAATTCAGACAATAACATTTACAAGAATTTTCACATTGCCCGCGTGTCCAGAAACCCAAAGCCCTCAGCCTGCAAAGATGTCCTAGTATTAGCCTCATCAATCATTTTGACTGCCATGGGACTGGATCAGAGACCCATAAGAAGATCCATTATGCAGGAAAATCAACTTACAAGAAAACTATTAGGGAAGAAATCTTTTCATCGTCTTCACATAGTCTGCCTACTATGTTTTCATGCTCTTTCTTCTGAAAAGAAAACGAACACAATGAGTATACAAACAGGTGACAATCTGTCAACTTTTATTCCTCCCACAACTGATTTTAATACCTGTTTATCTGTCCTTTTAAAATCTAATGTTTTACAAATACTATTTTTTCACTATTATTTAGATGCTTCTTAAATATTTTGATTTATTCAATAGGAGTTTCTCAAACAAGTCAGGTTGATGATTACTTCAAAATGCTGTTTTGATTCCCTATCTTGACTACCCATCATTGCATTTGTAGTTTATGATCATGAGAACTAAAAATATGTATATATGAATTCATACAAATTATTGCAAACATGACTTTTTTTAAGAAAGTAGATGAAGGATATAAATTCATTTAGATAAAGTGTGAGGCATTTAGTTAACTCTGAGGCTGACAGTTTTTGAGTTCTTTTAGTCATCTAAAGCTACATCTATCAGAAGAGTGAAACTGATGATTTATCCACTAAGGAATAATCAACTAATATTCTGGAAAAACATTTAATTTCCACCCATGTAGAGGAGATATTTTCTGCATTTAAAAAGTCAGGAGGGAATTTCTCTTTCTTCCTAAGAAAATTGAGACAAAATTATCTTTTATTGGGGGGAGGGAAGATTTTCATATTGAATTTCTTCCTCACAAGTTATGCTTTATTCTTTTCTTTTCTTTTTTTTTTTTTTTTTTGTTATTGGGGATTGAACTCCAGGGTACTTGACCACTGAGCCACATCCACAGCCCAATTTGGTAATTTGGTGTTTTATTTAGAGACGATATCTCACTGAGTTGCTTAGCACCTCTCTTTTGCTGAGGCTGATTATACTTTATTTTTAACAGCACAACTTATAGTTATTCATAGTTACCTATAAGCCTTCAGAAAATGATACATATTTAAAATTATTACTCATTATAATATTTTTAGGGTAATTTTATTTTTCATATTTTTTACATGTCCTGTTTTTCACAGTTTATTAATACTAAATCAATTGGTTTGAGAATAAGTATAATATAAATGTCTATTTCTTTTTTGTTAACTTTTTAAATTTGTGAGACAAAATTATCTTTATAAAACTGGTATAGTTGACCATTAATCCATTGGAAGAGAACTTCTAAATATTACTTTCCTCAATGATTATTATATCTTGAGGTAATATTATTACTAAATAATATTAGTATTTAAGGGACATTTTTCTTTCTTTTGTTTTCAAATTTTCTGAAGTCAGTAAACATTTTAAAAAGTTTTAAAGACATGGTTTCAAATGTTTTAAAAGTTGTTTTAAAGACATTGTTTTATTTTTTTTTTTTTCTGATACTAAGACTACTTGGAACTCTTCAAACATAGATTTTTTTTTAAAATCATGTTTTACATTGATAAAAACTAAAAGTGACCTAGGACTTTGAATGTTTCCACTTATTTTTAAACTTGAATTAATTACTTTAAGCCAAGATCTAGCCTGAAGCACAGTTTTAATGAATGAGCTTAGTAATGGGGTATATGGTATTGGGAGTTATCCTTATTCTGAATGATTTACTTCTAGAACTTTAAATGGAGTTGAAAATAGTGTGTCTTTAATAAGCATAAATGGAATTTATATATAACTTTGATGGAGTAAGAGAATTTAAGTGAAGGTTTTTAAAAATAATCTGAAACTATACTTATTAACAAATATCAGGGTATAAAAAAAGCAAAGGAATAGATTTAATAATCACAGTGGAAGAATAAATAACTTTTTAAAGAACTCATTTTAATTATAGTTCAGGTTTCCTTGACAGTCTTTTGAAAAAGTGTAAGTGTCACATGTTTTTAAAAGAAACAGTCTCCCAATACTCTTGTTTCACAGTCCTGGCTCATGGGCTTTATCTATTAATAGAGTCACTTCGTTACTCTCATTATGTCTTCCCAAGCTTTGACTCTGCCAGTTAAGTATTGATCAGCAAATGGGCTGCCCAAGGACAATAGCACCATTAATTGCTAAGTGATCTGAAAAACAATTAGAGATCTTCTGGCTCATGTACAAGCGGATAGTTAGAGCTGTCAGCCTAATCCGATACGGTTGTGATAGCCTGTGGACCAGTTGGACTCCTCAGAAACGTCCTCCACATCTGTCACTTTCCCACCCACTCTTCACAATAAGAACATATGAAACCTTACAGTACTAAAACCCTGTCTTCTTAAAAGGAAATATTTGTGTACATATGTAAGCAAGAAGACTTGACTGAACATAGTCCTTTAGAGAGAACTCAATTAGAAGTCAGACTCAGAAAAAATATTAAATATACATGAGTGTAAGAAAAGATTCAAATGAGTTGAAAAAAATCATCCAGTAATAAATTTAAAACTTTACAAAATCCATGAATGGATATTATTAGCATCTATAATTTCTGATCTAAGTCAATATATAATCATTTTACCATAATGCATACTTATTATTTCCCATTAGACCAAAAAAACACACATCACATTCAATTCCTATATCTCAACCTTTTTGCATTTCAATAGTTGTATAGAATTGACACCTATCTTTTAAATCAATGTAAACAAAAATAATTTTATTTATTTCTTAAATAATAACCATTATAATTCCTTCCCTCATTTTCTGGAACATAAATAAAAGTGTTTCATAATATGAATGGCAAATATTCTCACACACGTACATGGTTGAAAAATTTTATGTGTAACTCTTATTTCAAGTCATGCACTTTTAGAACTCTCTAATCAGATTTGACTAGTTCACTTGTTTAAAGAATATTAATCAAACATTAATTCTTAGTAGTGTAAAAAAATGCACAGATATATTAGAATGGCTGAGGATGTAGTTCAGTGGTTCAGCACTTCCTTCACATACACGAGGTCCTAGGTTTGATTCCAAGCTCTGAAAAACAATGAGAAACTTACAATTTCTACTCTTTTTTAATTAAGAAACATGATTCCCATTCCTGACACCAATCAGTGTTTGAATTTAGGAAGTTCATGCCAACTACTTGTGTCTTTGTCTTCTTGTTTGTTTGTCCTGGTTTGCTTCATGATGTTGTCCTTTCATAAGGTCATAGACGTAGGGACACTGGTACTGTGGTTTTTTTGTTGTTGTTTCATTCAAGTTCTTTCAACACAATGAAAATTTTGATCAAATAAAAATTCCAGCAAACTACCAATAAGATTATTGGTAGATTTGACTTTAGACCATCTTTTATGGGAATAAAATGAACAGGTAATAATTCTGAATTTTTTTTTTTGTGGTTTGTTCCATATTCATACATATCGCTATCTCATTTAATGCTTTCAACAGTGTTAGTTCTAGATATTTTGGGGTACAGAGTTACCCAAAGAATTCAAGACTCACTCAGTTTATCTAAATTCTTCCCATCAATCTGTAGTTTTCTCTACAAATCCACTATTAAGTTACTAACTTTATCTTTAATTTTTATTTCTTAGCTTTTTATTAGAATTGTCAACCCATAGAAACATAGAATGCTATCATTTTCCTGGATGCACATTTACTCTTCACCAACCTCTGTCCTTCTCTCCACTGAATTATTTTAAAGAAAACTTCAGACGTAATATTCCACTGTATGTCTGTATCCCCAAACATCATCATACCTAAAGAAAGTAAAAATAACTGCTACACATATATACCAAAGTACATATATACCAACTTTCAAATTGCCCCAAATTTTTCACATTAAAAAAAAATTCAGCTTGTAAAAATCGGGATTTATACCAGATATATAATTCTGTTCTTTAAATAATCCTCTTATAATCTCTAATTTATTGCCAGGATTTTAATCTTTCTACTACTTATTTTAATAACCTATTATTTTCCCTTTTCTTCAATCTACACTTACAATAACCCATTTATACTAAGACAAGAGTGGCTCATCTTCATGTAAAAATCGAACTACACAACTACATAGCTGGAATTCAACACATTTAGTCTAAAACTATGTACTGTCACTGTAACAAATAATAATAATGTGTTATTTGGTGATTATTCTTAATTATTACTAGTAGAATTATAGATCGTTATGAATAGTGTTCAATAACTTACTTTCTGAGGTCAATGCCAACAATATATAACCCTAAGCCTATTCATTAGGTTATTATGTTTTTGTTTCAATAAATATATTTGAAGTAAATTTTACATGCTCAAATATAAATAAGAAATTTAAAATGTGTTTGAGTGATTCAATCATATCAAAGGTAATTTTCATTGTGCTATATTATATTATCTTGCTAATATACTTATATTAAAATTATAGAGACAGCCATACATAAAAGATAATGAAAGACTATGGAAGGAAACTCTAGATTTAAATAGTATTAATTTAGACTTTGCTTCAGATAATTATTAGCTCTTAGATCTAAAAATTTAATCTTTCTGAGTATGAATTTTCTCATCCCAAAAAATGAAAATAACAATAATGTTTATAGTTCTGATAAGGCAGTAAAGAACATTAGATTATTCATTATACTGTATATATTTAATTCCAGGCTTAATTACTTACAAATTGGACAATTTATTTATGCCTTTTAAGTATGAGTTTTCCCACTTGTTAAGTAGAATTAATATTAAAATGCAAATTTGTTTTTATTTGAAACTTAAGAAAACCAGTGACATTTATATTTAATATATTTAAAAGAAAAATCTAGTCTAGGTGCATTTCTTGTTTGAAATCTCTGATCCTAATCCTGTTAGGAAATTTAAAGTATTTTGATAGTCATAACTTCAATTATATTACAGGTTCAATAGTGGAAAATTACTCAATAAATAAAAAGAGCTCTTCTTGGACATTTTGCTCACTTTGTTAATATTAGATTATTTTTAGTCAAACTAGTGACTAATTTGTCCTGCTAATACAAAAATCGATGACAATTATAGACTGTATAAAGACTCCCCTGACACCAGGTGCCATGAATCACTGAGACTTTAACAAGTGGATATTAAAAAAACAAACAAAATAACCTCTTTAGCTTTGCAGCTGAAATGTTAAATGTTTAAGATTTTGCATAACTCATACACATTTTCAGACTTACATATGTCATTTTATGCCCCTCCAGAAAAAAATGTCTCCAGAAAAACTACAGTAAATATAATCTAATTTTGACTCCCTTTGTGTAGAAATAACTCTTACAATAATTTACAATAGTCTGCCTGCTATAATTGCGTCAGTTTTTTTTTATTGAATCAAAGAATGAGATAAAAAATAGACATTATTAGGGTTTTAGCCTACAAATTTTCTTCTGCATTAAATTGTTTTTGTATACCATTTAAGTAGGTATACTGTACAAAATATTTTTTTATAAAAATACTGATCACTTCAAATAATTTCACATTTAAGAAGAATAAAAATATTTTACTTTAAAGAAAGAATCTGTCAAATTTCTTTAAATGCAACTTCAGAAAGCAATTTGGAATCCCAGGAAAGAAATTCATGGAGCCCAAGGTAGGAGACACAGATATGACATCTCTGGTTTCTACCTGGATGGTTCCATTAAGACATTTGAAACAAGGGAGCCTCCTCAGAGACTCCATGCTATTTTGTCTCACTGGCTGCATCTCTTCCATTTGACAGGCACCCTTTGAGATTCAGACCTGGAATGTGTCCAAACTGCAACATAATATTAGTTATATTAATGGGGACATAAAAATGTGCTTTAAAGAAATTAAAAAGGCATAGTAGAAATTCAATATGTCTAAAGAATTTAGAAAAAAAATTAAATTTCTAATACCTAATAGCCTAAAATTAAATAAGTATTGTCCCAGGTAAGCCTGTACATATATGTGACTGAGCTGAGCAAATGGCTCACCCAGAAGGCAGAAAATGTCAGGCATGGTAGAAGTGAAAAGAAAAGCCTGTTTCATGGTATTAGTCAAATCAGTAAGACACCTACAGAGATATAAGGAGAACAGATGGCACACACTGGTTACACAAATAACAGCAATACAATACTTAAAACCAAACTCCTACTGCCTGTTATTTCTTTCTTGATTCAATCCAAATTGTCCAGGTATTTGTTGTTATCACTGAAACACAAACAGAAGTGTTTGGAACATTTACAATATTTTCTTTTCTTATCCACAATAAAAAGAAAATAAAAAGAAAACTAGGAAATAATATTTATTAGAGTATAAATATTCTTAGAACTAGGAACCTCATGATTATTTTCAAATGAATTCACAATTTTTAGCAAATAATGGTATCATCTTTCAAATCTTTTCTGTATGTTAATGAAAAATGAAAATTTTCAGTCCTGTTTCAGGCCCTGGCTTACATGATAAAATTACACCATTGCAAAACAATAAAAATCATAAAATGTATGTTCCATTGTTGAATTTCCTATTATATTTTCCCTTAGAGAGTCTTTCTTTCTCAAACATCTCTGATACTAAATTTCTCTGAAGTATAGAAAATACAATAAAATATCCGTACTTCTAATATATGTTTGAAGAATTTACACTTATAGATAATATGAATTTCTACTGGACTTAATAATTGTGTTTATCCAATTACAAACATGACTCATTACAGACCTACTCTGAAGGGTAGGTAGAGAATCAGTAAGAGGTAGGTGCTTGGTACATGACAGACATCATTATCCTATGTACATGTATGATTACACGAATGGTATGACTCTACATCGTGCACAACCGTAGAAACAAAATGATGGACCCGATTTGTGTACAATGAATCAAAATGCAGTCTGTAAAAAATTTAAAAATAAATAAATAATTAAAGAAAATAATAGTAATAAACTTATTACTCTTAAGAATAGTAACAAATGCATGGCTAACAGCTAATTTTGTGGGAAAAAGAGGGAGATAAGATACAGGCAAATTTTAGTACAAAGAAGAAAAGAAAGAATAAAAAAATGAATAATAGCATATGAGATGAAGGGGGAAAGTAATTTATAACTTTAAATAGAAGTTCATCAACAATTTTATTAGCAGAAAATAATTCCAATTGAAAGAAAAAATTCAGACTATATTAAAGAAAAAATCTTGTGCTAATTATAAGAGGCACATTTTAAATGTGAGACTATGTAAAATTTTAAAGTAAAAAGTAAGACTTTTACTGAAGGAAAATATTTATAATAATACTAATATCAGACAAAGAAAAATTTAAGGTAATATGTCATTAAAAATGAAGATGGGCATTTCAAAAATAATTTAAAGAATATATTTTTATCTTCCAATGTACTTGAAAGATATAAAAATTCTAAACCTTTATCAATTTACTGACCACAAAAAATTATAGTATCAGAAAATTTTCAGCTTCTGAAACTGGCAAACAAGTAATCATAATGAAAAGTAGAAAATATTTTTAAATAATTCATAATGAAAATACAAAGCATTAAGCAGGAAGAATACAGCTAAACCTATGGTTAGAGAGAATTATATAATATAATATTATACTTTTATTATTATTGTACATTATTTTTAAAATTTAGTTTTAACAAATACAAAATAATTATGCAAATTAATAGGGCACCATGTGCTACATGAGATCATGAGGGACTTATCTTTTGATGCCTGTCTTACTTCGCTTGGCATAATGATCTCCATTTCCATCTGTTACCTCAAATGACAGGGTTTCATCCCTTTTTATGGCTTAATAGTATTTCATTGTGTATATGAAGTATGTTTTCTTTCTTCATTCATTAGTTGATGGACATTAAAATCCTTTCCTATTTTTGGCCATTGTGAATGGTGCTTCAATGAACTTGAGAATGCTATTGTGTCTTCAACATATTGATTTAATTTCCTTTGAATATGTGCTCAGAAATGGCATTGCTGGATCACATGATTGTTGTATTTATAAGTTACTGAGGAACTTCCATGCTGTTTCTCACAATGAGTATACTAATTTACATTTCCACTAATAGTGTGCAAGGGTTCCCTTTCTCCACATCTTTGTCAGCAACTGTTATCTTTTGTCTTTTGGATGAACAGCATTCTCAAAGAGGTGATGTGATATCTCATTATGGCTGTTACTGGTGATTAATGACATTGAACATTTTTTTCCACATAACTATATTTCTTCTTTTGAGAAAACTCTGTTTTGTTATATTACTTATTTTTTTCTGTCAAAGGGTTTTTTGCTGTTGGTGTTCTTTGGTTTTTAATACTGGTTTTCTTATATTCCTTGCATATTCTGAATATCAACATACTGTGATGTACAGTTTGAAAGTATTCTCTCCCATTTTGTAGGGTGTCTCTTCACTCTACTATTGTTAAGCATTTTAGTTTGATATAATCCCATGTGTCTATTTTTGTTTACTGTGCTTTGGGGTCTTGTTCAAAATATTCTCACCCTTTTCAATATCCTGATATATCTACCTTATGTTTTCTTCTTCTAGTAGTTTCATAGTTTCAGATTTTACAATTATGTTTTCAATCCATTTTGAGTGAGTTTTATAAGTTGTGGGTGAAAATAATGTAGTTTAATTCTTTTGCATGTTAATACCCATTAGTTTCAGGAGCATTCATTCATAAGCTTGTGCTTTACTCTGTGAAAATCCTTTGGTTGTGGAGATGTGGGTATAGTTGTAGGCTCTCTGTTCTCTTCTATTGGTCTGTGTTTGTTTTTATGCCAGTACTGTAGCATTTATGACTACAGCTTTGTAATATATTTTGAAGTAAGGATGTTTATTGCCTCCTGCTTTGTTCTTTGTGCTCAAGATGGCTTTGGCTATTGGGTCTTTTTCACAGTTCTTTACAAATGTTGGCATTTTTTTCTAGCCCTAAGAAGAATGTCATTAGTATTTTTAGAGATTTTGTTGAACCTTTTGATGAATTTGCATAGTACAGATATTTTAACAATATTGATGCTGCCAAATCATAAACATGGGATGTCTCTTAAAATTTTCTTCTTCAAATCATTAATCAATGTTTCATAGTTTTCTTGTAGAGATCATTAATTTCTTTGGTTAAATTTATTCCTAGGTATTTTCTTATTCTCTTTTGTTCCCCCCACCTTGCTTTTTTTTTTGGGGGGGGGGGGTTATCTATTGAAAATAACATTGCTGTCTTTCTTTCTATTTAGGGTAATTGGTAACTTGTCATATAGCAAGGTTAATGATTTTCGTACATTGATTTTATATTCTGCAACATTGTTAAATTCATTTATTAATTCAAATGGGCTTTTTGTGGAATCTTGGAAATTTTTCTATATATAGCATACTGTCACTTTTAAACAGTGACAATTTGACAACTTCTTTTCCAATTTTCTAATTTGGATGATCTTTTTTTCTATTTCTTGCTTTATTGTTCTGGCAAAGGCCTTTCAGTAGTATGCTGAATAAAAGTGATGAAAATGGGCATCCTTGTCTTGCTGTACTCTTAGAAAGTTTTTAGATTTTCCATTTTCAGTATGATGCTAGATGTGGGTTTGTTATAAATAGCCTTATTATCTTCATAGATACTCCTTTTATACAAAATTTGTTCACAGTTTATATCATAAAAACATCATGATGTTGAATTTTATCGAATGCCTCTTTTGTATCTATTGAGAGAATCATATGATTTTTTGCTCCATTTTGTTGATGCAGCATATCGTGTTTATTGATTTGCGTAGGTTGACCCATGCTCGCATCACAGGGATGAATTCTATTTGATCATGTGTAATAATATTTTTACTGTGCTGTTGAATTCTGTTTGCCAGTATTTTATTGAGGATGTTTTCATCTGTGTTCATAGGATATGAACATGTAGTTTTCTCTTTTGTTGTTGTCTCCTTGTTTGGCTTTGATATCAAGACATTGTTGAACTCATAGACTCTGTTTTAGAAAAGTTCTTTATCTTCACTTTTTTTTGAATAATTTCAGAAAAATTAAGGTTATTTATCCTTCGATGTTTGATAGAATTCAGTAGTAAAGGACCCTGGTCCTGGGCTTTACTTTGATGGGAGACTTTTATTACTGATTTAATCTTGCTACTGGTCTGTTCAGTTTCTGTCTTTCTTCAGAAGTCAACCTAGTTAAGGTGACTATATCTGGGAATTTATCCACTTTTTCAACAAATTACCAAATTTATTGGTGTATAGTTATCTATAATAACATCTAAGGATCTTCCTGATTTCTTAATTATCTAATCATCCTAATGATCTAATGATTTCTGAGGGGACAATTGTAATGTCTCCCTCATCATCTCTGATTTCATTTGAGTCCCTTCTCTCTTTCTTAGCTTAGCTAAAGTTTTATTGATTTTGTTTATCTTTTAAAACAAACACCTCTTCATTTTATTGATTTTTTAATCTTTACTTCATTTATTTCTGCTTGAATCCAAAAGATAGTAGGAGTAACCATACTTATTTCAGACAAATTAGATTTTAAGTTAAAAGCAGTAAAAAGATAAAAATAAAGTAATTCATAATGATTAAAGGATCAGTTTAGCAAGAGAAAATACAATTGTAAATATATATGTACTAAATATTGCATCCCTCAAATGTGTAAAACATATATTAATATTCCTAAAGGGAAAGAAAGACTCTAATACAATAATAATATGATAAATAGGATACTTCAATATCACACTTTGAGCAATTGAGAGATTCCCCAAGCAGAAAAGCAACAAAGAAATAACAGAATCAAATTGTATCCTAAATCAAATGGACTATAGATTTTTACTTGCAACAGCTTCATAATACAGATTCTTCTCAACAGCACATAGAACATCCTCCGGGATAAATGTGATAAGGCACAAAGCAGGGATCAAGAAAAGTTTAAAAATTGAAATAAATTTAGGTATCTTTTCTGAACACAAAGCAATAATCTTGCAATCAGTAACAAAAAATACTTTCTAAAGTACACAAATACATGGAACTTTAAGTATTTTTACTCTTGAACAATGAATAGATCAAGGAAAAAAATCAAAAAGGAAATTAAAATATTTCTTGAAACAAACAAACAAAAAACAAACAGCAACATACCAAAACCTATGTGATACAACAAAAACAATTTATAGCAATCAATACTCCTAGGGATAAAAGCAAAATGATCTCAAGTACATAATATATTATTGCATCTTAAGGAACAATAAAAAGAACAACAAATAAAATTCAGTATTAATAGATCAATCATCATTGCTAGAAAAATCTATCATTCTCTAAAATTGAGAGACACGCCCACTCCTTCAGGCACCTGTGGACCCCCTCCTCTCTGGAGAAGTCTCTCTTTCTCTCTTTCTCTCTCTCTTTCTCTTCTCTCACCTGGCTTTTAAATAAAATTTACTTTTTGCTCTTGCCTCAGTGTTTCTCATGTGTTTAATCTTCAACAACGTGAGAATAAGGACCCAATCCTGATTTTCAAGAGGGGTATCATTGCTACCAGTACAACAAAGTCTTGAGAAGACTAGTGTCCACTTCACTTTTAACAATTAAAACCATAGATCAGTTCCTCTAAAGTGAGGTTCTTCAAAGAAGCAAAACAATTATTATTTTCATTATTTTTTGATAAGAAATTCTAAAACTAAGAGAAATTTAATTTAAGTCTTTAAATTTTAGCATCTTAAATAAAAATAATTGATGGTTTGGTTAAGGTGAAAGTGTTTTATAATTGCCTGCTTAAAAGCATAATTTCAATTTACATATTTCACAAAATTCTTCTCCTCTTCATCTTCTAAATATAAACTTCCCACTGGCCATATTCCTGGTTCTTATACTGAATCTTCATATCTGGCTCTCTCCTATTTTTTCATATTACCTTCCTCAAAAATATTTCAAGGTCATAAGCAGACAGTCTTAAGGCTACATAAAGGCCATAAGGCATTTTCTTCATCTCTTTTTTTAAAAAAAAATTCTAATTGAAATAATAAACCCATGAGGAAGATTCAGAATATTTTAAATCTCAGGCAACACTAGTTATGAGTTTCTGTTACAGCAAGAACTTTTGAATCATTGGAAATACAAACCAATGAAGATTAAAGAGATGTAAGGGACATCTATATTCTTTTTCTTACTTTATTTGGTGTAAATAACTTTTATCATAATTCATTAATCCAACAATTCCAATAGTAAGATTGAAGAAGTTAAGATACTTATTAAGCTTTAAGTGCAAGTTAAAAATAATTGTTTCTTGGAGATGTATAAAGGAGAAAATGTTAAGAGATATGATGAAATTCTCTAAAGATTACACATCCTGTGACAAACCAAATAAGCATTATCTGCTAATTTTTATGAGGTTATTGGAGATGTGTGCACTGTTTGAAAGTCTGCTTCAGTGTCCAGAAAATGCAAGATATCTGGCTAACTGACATAAAATTTTTGAAAGAAGAGAATGATCACAAAAGCCAAATATATATCTAGAGATATAGCAAAGCAGATATTAGCTACAGGTGTTTATTGGAAAAATTAAGTTACCTCCTCTACTTATCTATATTATAGGAAAAAATGAGATGTGGTATTTATTAGAGCAAATCTCTACAAAAATCTCTACAAAAGAGCTGTAGGTTTTAGAGAAGGTAATCAGAATTTAGTACGATCTTTTCTATTTGAACATACAAAATAGTAAACCTATATCAAAAAATTAAGCTTGAAATATATGACCACTGAGTTCACAGTAGTAAACTCTCACAGTAGTTTACTTTTCATCTTGTATTGTTAACACTGTACAACAATAAGACTGTCAGACTGTAGGGAAAATTAATTGCTAGACCTATGCTCAGATAAAGAAAAATGCTTATAACTGGGTCAAAATATTCACATAAACTCCCTTGGTTTATATTTAATCAGTGTCATTTCCCAGCATAAGAAATCTTCATTTTTATTTACAGTTTCTACCTTGGCAGAGCAGAATGTTCATGATCTGTTTCACTTGGAATACTTTCAAAATGCTTTTTATAGAAAAGGAAATTTTCAACGTATTTCCTTCCCAAGAGGGGCCACTAAAGTCCAAAGTCAAAGTAGACTGTAAGTGGATATTTAAGATAAGGAAACTTATACTCTACTGGGAGTGTGAAAGAAATCCTTAGGACTTTTTTCCTTTCTTAGTCCATTATTGGACCAAGCAGTGTCTTTTAGCAAATTGGCTAATTATTGTCTTAAAGCTCAAGGAGCAGGACCTTGGGGAAACAGAATTGGAATTACAGAGTGTGGTTAATGGTTGGGATGTGGGGATTCAGCGTAGCAGCATAAGCTTTAGGTGACCAACAGTTTCTGTGGCTGGCAACAGAATTGAAAGTCAGAAAAGATTGTTCCTCTGCTTAGAAGAGAGAAAACATCCAAGTTTTGAATCACCTATGGGAAATTATGAACCAGCTGCCTCCAGTAGCTAAACACAGACTCTAGCCGATAAGCTAGTATGGAAATGAAGTCTTCAGTTCCATGAGCACAAGATACTAAATTTTGTCAGCAAGAAGGAGCTTGGGAGTAAATTTTTCACTATCTCCAGGTAAGAACTTGGCCCTGTCAACACCTTTATTTCAGTCATTCGAGAACATAAGCAAACAATCCAGACATTCCTTGTTCTGACTTTTGACTTAAAAAAAACTTGAAGCTAATAAATGGTGCTGTTTTAAGGTGCTACATCTGTGGGCATCGGTAACAAAATGGGGAAATGAAATAATATTAAGAAGCAACTGTAAAGAATAGAAAACTCACATAGGCTGGCATTAACCCTTCAGGAGAAAGGAATAAGTGTTTATTATGACTTCAAATCTGTGGAGACAGAATATTTCAAATCGGCAAACTGGGAGAAGGTGACATAAGTAAGTAGGACATAGAAGCATGACAAAGTTGAGTTAGAAAAGTTGCCTTTTATCTGCCAAGATGCTTTGGGGAAAACAAAACAAAACCAGTGGATTGGTTTTGTATCTCTGAAATGAAAGATAAGCATTCACCAGAACTATTCTTAACCCTTCCTACTCTTAGGACTGGCTTGGGACCTTTGAATAATCAATGTTTAAATTGCTCTTCATTGCATTTATATAAGAATCTGTGAGAATTCTGTAAATTCCTGGGAATCTGCATAAACTGCCCAGATTTTTCCACAAAAGGGAAGTCCAGTTTAAGAAACAGTACTTTAAAATCTATGACCACCAAGAATGAAGTCTTTATGTTCAATTCCAGTTTGGAGAGGAAATCCAACTAAAAACTGTACTAAGTTTTATTTTATAAAACAATAATTACTAATATTTAATAAGTATTTACTTTCTACCTGTTTTTTTTAAGCATTCTCCTAGTGTGATCATAATTAATCCTAGGAAAAACTCTTATGTGGTAAGTATTATTTTTCACTACCCCCTTTTACATACAAGAAGCTGAGAAACAAATAAATAAATTGGTCATAGTCACACGGTGAGTAGGTAAGTGAGTGTATGCACCAGAACAAGACTAGCAGCAGGCTGCCTCCAGAATTCCCATGCTAAATCTTTCCATGATGTTTATATTCAGGCACTCTTGTGTCACCCCTATCAACAGCAGATGAAAGTCTAGCAGCTTTTCTGCCACAGTTCTTTTCTTTCTTAGCTTTGTACTCCCAAATACACAAAACTATATCTGCTTTTCTCCAAAATACTAAATGCTAAAATAAACTTCACTTACTCTATTTGATTGAAGAGTAACTTAAAAAAGATAATTCACTTAGAGTTTATAATAAGAAGGCATCTTTTCTTTCCTAGGGTCAGTAAAAATCTATACATTATTCAAACAATACTTCTAAAAAAATCATATAGGAAAACCTAGGTGATTATCAAATAAAAAAGAGAGAGATTTACAAAACTGATTAATAATGAATGTCTCCACCTTTGAGGATATCTGTGAAGTTTATCTTCAGGAAGTATTGTTCATTCTGTTTCACAATGACTAGATAGAAACTTAAAAAGATATTTGTACCCATGAAGTTTCCATTAGAAATACCCTAATTTGTGGGTAAATTTATTTAGCCCACAGATGTGCATGGGAAGTTCAAAATGCAATAACAGTACTAATTGTTGGGGATATCAATAAATTGAAACAAACAAAAAGAATATACCATAAGAGAAAATAAGCAACACATACACATATATCAACACACTAATTTAAACCTGTCAGGTGACATCTGGTGACCTTCTGGTGTCCTTAGTTCTCTGAAATCCCATGTGGCCCGTTCTCAGCTCTCTGGCGTCCTGTCCCCTGTTCTCCGGCCTGTCTTCTTATAGTTCTTCTTGTGTCTGTCCAGGCTTGATAAGATGGATGGCACTTTGGGGTGTTGGGTGTCGTTGCTTTAAGCTACTTCTGACTGGTTACACCCCATTTTGGGGATCGCTCACTGGCTACATTTCTTTTGGGTTATATCATTGGGTTTTTGCACAGTCACACCTAACACTGAAATTTTCATATAATATTCCCTATAGTAAAGTTCCATATAGTGAAATATAACAAAGCAAGGTAAAAACAGTAAAGATCCACACAGCCAAAGCAAAACAAAGCATGCCACTCATAACAGAAAGAAAGAATTGAAAGAACAAGCCAAAACAGTAAAAATATTCATAATGTTGCTGCTCAGATCAAATAGCCAATTTTCCAATTTGTTCCTAGAGAAAGTTAACATTGATTATAGAAAACTATTTATAAACTCAATGAAGAAAAAAACATTTAAAATAATGTTAAAGCTAAATAATTATTTCAGCTACCACAGTGGTGTTGGGTGAGGATGAGTAAACAGCATCCTCATAGAATTTAACCTTAACAGGCCTTCAATTTTATTAGGTGTCATTGCATGTTATATTTGATCACTGAAACACTGCAACAACTAAAAGGGAACCTGTGTTTAACTATTTGAAAATGAGCATTTTATTGCACTCACTTGTTAATAGCATGGCCTTCCTCTACTGCAGGACAAAGCCCTATGTCTGATTTATGAATTCATTCCTCAAGCTTGATATATATTTAGAAAATTAGTAAATGGACAAAATAAAACTCTTCAAGGGAAATGGACCCATATTTCTACTATAAAAGCAACAAGCATATGAAATGTATTGAATTGCAGATTCTAAAATCAATACTTGCCTGTTTCAAATTATATTAATACTGTTATTGTGAATGCAGACTTCAGTCTCTATAAATTAAAAAGAAAAATATAAATTTTTTATAAATATGGAGTAAGGTAAGTTTCATTTAAATTGATGAAACTCTAAAAAATTGCAATTACCTCACCTTATGAAAAAGTAACAGATTTAACAGAGTAACAGCATAATAGAGTAATAGTATGATGGAGAAAATAGTACACTCCACTTGGAGTGGGAGAACTAGGAAAGCTGTGTGACAAAAGGCATGAATACAGGAGAGGGTAGAGACTCAAGGCCAATAATTTACACCACCACAAGTACCAGTTGAACACAGAAATTCTAGATCCTTTCAATGTTTGGATTCTACAGACACCTCTTAAGGTTTCTATGAGTCACTTCAGTTGGTAAGAATACACAAAACCCACTGCCCATGACATCTCCATCTTCTCTCTTCCATAATTATTTAACAAGATCCCTAAGTAGCTGTGCTGCACAGTGGCCCTTTTCCCACTGCACCCAGCCAACATAATGATCAGCTTTGAAGCCTTTGTAACTAGAAAAAATTTTTAATTCCAGTAGTATTCAAGGTTTCAAGGTCTGAAAGTTAAACTGCAAATCTTATGTATTATAGAAGATGCAAGATGTTGGGATCATTATTAATATAAAATCAAGTGATATCTCTTGTTTTCTTTTCAGGTAAGCATTTAACTTCAGGCAAAAATATGATAGCTAACCTTTCATTATCTTCTGCTTCAATCCATTTCAGAGTTAAGTGTGCAGTAAATTTAGCACTGAGGTCTAAATCTGCTATTGAAAAAGAAAATAAAATGAGATATTTGTTTCTGCATGTTTCAGTAAAAGAGAAAAAAGTGAAAGGAAGGAGGAAGAGGGAGAAGAAAACAAAGTCAATCTAGAATTATAATAGTTAAGAATATTATAGTAATTTAGATATCTAATTTTATCATTAAAGGTTGCGGGGTGCGAAGAATGAGGCAGTAGGAATTAGGCAGGATTGAAACTGGTTGTAGGATGGGAAATAAAGAGGACCATAAAATAATACTAAAAATGGAAGCAATGATAAAAAATGATAATAATTGCTAACCCTTATGGCTTCTATTATATATGATAAATGAATATTATTATTAATAAAATTATAAGATAGTTACATGAAATATATAATGGAATAAAATTTAAGTAAATGAATAATAATAAATGATATATATAATAATAATAATAATAAAAAGAAAAAGTAACAGACAACAGAGTAACAGCATAATAGAGTAATAGTATGATGGAGAAAATAGTATACTTTAAAATATTAATAGAGGTTTCTCTTCTGGGCAAGATTTCACTAAATTTGTCCTCCTACAAGAATCTAAATATTAAAACAAACGGGCAAACAAAAAGGATCTGGTAAAAAGGGTTTTCTAGGAAATGAACCTATAGAAAAATAAGAAAAGCTATTTCCTAAGAAAAGGATAACAAAAATAATTAATTGTCTTAAGAGAGTTTCCAGTCTTTAGTGTAAGGAAGGGGAAACCAGGAATCCAAATGACAGAAATGGAAGGCTGGGGGAGCCAAACCAGCTGTGGTTCACAGGGTAGAGTACCAGAAAAGAGAAAACAGTTAAAGATGACACAAAGCCAGAAAAGTTTCCTGTTCTTAAAAGTCAGAAGAGTTACTTGATTAACTTAATAAGAAGTACTTAGAAGTGTTTTTGTCACATTTATGGGAAAAGTTAGACTAAATATTGTTCTAACACTTCCCAACAAAGCTTAAAGCAAGATCTCAAAAGATAGAAACTTTTATTTCAAAAACACAAGCTTGGTTTACTACTTTAAAATGTTAGGTAGGAGTTCAAGGACACCAAGATGTCAAAGACAGGGTATTAGAAAGAAGTCATTGGAGGACAAGACAAGGAGATGTGTCCTGTCCCTGTTAACAATAAATCCCATTATCATGACAACCCCCTGCCCCAAGTTTAAATTTTAAAATGACCAAGGGGGTAAATTTTTGTAAATCACAAATCTGATAAAGACCGATATTGAAAATATATAAATATTTCCCACTTAACTTCATTTAGGAAAATAACTCACTAAACAAGGACTGAAAATTTGAAAGATACTTCACCAAAACTAACATTCAGATGGTCAATAAGCTTGAGAAAAAATATTCAACATCATTAGTTATTAAGCAAATGCAAATTAAAATCATAATGGTAATACCACTACCACTATTTTACGAAAATAAATAAAATTAAAAAGACTGAACATACCAAGTTTGGCAAGGATTTTGGTCAAATGGAATTTTCATTTACTGGAGAGGTAGATATAAAATGTAATCATTTGGAAAATAGTTTGGCAGTTTCTTAAGAATAAGATAGAAGTACCATATGATCCAAACTTTTTTTTCCTAGAAATTTCCCTAAGAGAAATATAAGTGGATATAAAATTTTATGTACCCTTATATTTAATGTATACCTTTTATAAGTAAAGTTATTTTAATACTACATGAGAATTTTTATCTTATAATTGTAATATTTTATTTTAATATTATTGCTGATTATTTCTGTTTTAAGTTTCATGAATGACCATAGGACTTTTCTTGATAACAGAGTAAAACTGGAAATAATTGACATGCCCATGAACAGAGTGAATAGAAAAATATATTGTATATGTCATTATTATATATGTTACATGTGATTATACATTATCATTATTGTATAACAATACTATTCAGAAATAAAAAGAAATACTTCCAACAGCATTGGATGATTCTCAAAATAATTATGCTGAGCAGAAACAGACAAAAAGTGTACATATTATATAATTATACTTATGTTAATTTTTTAAAAACACTAATTAACTAATGACAGAAAGCAAATCAATGGATTCCTGGAAAGGGCTGGGATAGGAGTATGAGAAAACTTTTGAGGGCTAGGGTGTGTTCATATTTTTACTGTAGTATCTGTACAGTGTATACACATTTCAAAATATTTAAAATTCTGTACTTTATATGTAGTTTATTTAGAAATTATAACTTAAGCTGTTAAAATTTTAAATGTTGAATTTTAATTCTAAATGCTATACTTTTAAATATATTCTAGATTTAAATGCTATGGAAAATATTTTTAAATTAGCATAATATTTCTATGCTTGAAATGAAAAAGTTTCCAAAATTTTATTTGAAATACAGCATCTATATTTTAACAAATTACAGAGATTTGTACTAAGAATGAATAATAAACTTGCTAAATAAAACCTTCCCAATCAAGATTCAATTTAAAGCAAACTCTTACAAGCAAATTAGCAATTAAAAAAAATTAGTGTTCCTATAATTGCAAATGTTTGCGCAAAAGTTATTCACATTGAAAATTGCCATAATTATAATCATATTGGCCAATGTTCTTTTTATCCCAAAGAAGACCATAGTGATCAGAGCCAAGCAGACAGTATCACCACTGGGTCCACACTTGGAAGAACTTTCTCTAAGAAAATTAGAATAATCATGTCAGCAAGTAAGTATCATCCCTAACCTCACCCAACACACAAAAACATATCACTGATTTTAAGAGCACACAAGTATTTGATTCTGTCTGTGATGTCTTCATCAGATGTTTCTTGTTTGCTCAAAGTAGTACTGAGAACAACAGCCACAGTAGTGCCCACCTGAAGCACCAGCTACTTGGGAAGCTAAAGCAGGAAAATCAAGGATTGCTTGAGTATACAAGTTCAAGGCCAGCTAGGCAATGTACTGAGATCCCATCTCAAAAAAAAAAAAAAAAAAATTGTTTAACGAACAAACAAAATAAGAGTAGTACTTGGGGGACAATGAGGGGTTAGTGCTAATAATTACAAAGAAAATACAGTCGGGTGTGGCAGCACACACCTGTAATCCCAGTGGCTAGAAAGCTGAGACAGGAGGATCATGAGTTCAAAGCCAGCTTCAGCAACTTTGCTAGGCCCTAAGCAACTCTGCCAGACCCTGTCTCCAAATTAAATATTTAAAAAAAGGATTGGAATGTGGTTCAGTGGTTAAACGCCCCTGGGTTCAATCTCTGGTATTCCCCCCCAAATAAAAATAGATAGGTAGATGATAATAGATGATAGATAGATAGATAGATAGATAGATAGATAGATAGATAGATAGATAGATAGATAGATCGATAGATAGAAAAGAAAATACAGGAACAGAAAGGGGCAACATCAATGACCTCCAAAATAGGAAGTGAATATATGAATGTACTTTTCTAAATCATTATTCCTATTAGGAACAGACAGATGAGAATGGTGGGAACATGGGGTTAAGAGAATAATTCTGTACTGACCCAAATGCTTTCTTTGCCAAAAAGCAATTTAGCTGCAGCCTTGCCTGTCCTAAGTGAACATGATATGCTACATTCCTCAGCAGACCACCTGTTATCTAAAAGGAAATGCAGACCCAAAATAATGTTCATAAGAGAAACCCAAGTTATTTTAAAGGGAGAGACATTTGTTACCCTTTTCATTCCTCCAAACAATAAAATCTGTAAGAAAGTATGATTAAGAATCCAATTAGAACCTCTCAGCATGGGCCAAGGGAACCTAGAATTGTCATGGCAATAGGTACTCAAAAGACTGAGGTCATCCTGCTGTCAGTCAAAAGTCAAGAGATGGGCCAGGACAGGTATGTTTGGTAATTTCCCCCGGAAACCAATAAAACTGGAGTGCAAGAAAGACACTTTGTCTCTCTTCTCTCTGAGAGGACCCACGCACTCCCTTAAAGAGTGTCCCCTTTCCTTTTCCCTATCCCTTCAATAAAGTCATTCCTACTACTCTGAGAAATATGTCTGACATCTTTCTGACTTGATCACAAGAATCAGGGTTTGTAGGGGATTCTTTGTGCTGCCTCATTTCTCAGAAGGCCCCAACTCTGTAAACATTGCCATTCTCAAGAACATCTTCTGTAACATGGATGAAGTTAAGAACTAGAATGACTAATATAAATGAAGATGGTAATGTGCTTACTGTTTCTAAAATCTAGCAAATCATTTGACTTCTAAGGTACAATTATCACTTATTCTTACAGTAGTCACATTTTATGAGTGGTTTTAAGATTAATTATTACATAATTATTTCTTAATATAGGAGTTAAATTCTAAATCTTTAAAATCACTTCTCTTTTTAACTCTTGGTGAAGTCATTATCTTCCCTTATTCTTATGGCATATTCATTTTACTTTTAGGAATATATATAGAGATCAGTAATTGAAGAAATACAAGGGTCCTAAAATTTAAGCAATTTTCATACAGAAATATTGCAGTTGAGTTGCAGTAAATCAGAAGTCAAACACTATATACTAACAGTAAAACCACTGTCTTAATACAAACTATACCCAAAGTTTTTCTCCACAAATCTTATATCAATGAATCATGCTTCGTTAATATTGGTTTTGCATTAAGAGCCATCTTTGAATATTCACCTATTGAATTGATTAGAATGTGAAGTAACTAGCATTGAATTTAAACCATGGGAGTGTGATTTTATTTTAGAATACATTATTTTTATACTGTATGAGGGAAATTCACATATAATAGGCTATTTCTTCAGGCTCAGAGAACAAAAACACTTAGGATGCCTGGTGGAGTTAGAAAACATAATTCCTTATGTCCTAAGCAGACCAAACATTCCACTGCCTGATTTGAGAAACATCTACAAGTCATGAAATATTCAGGGCCTTTTAAAACAAAATCTAGTTTTGCATACAATTTAGAAAGAGGGTGGGAAAGAAATCGAGTTTAAACAAAATTGTGGGTGAATAGTTACTTGCTGTTTGAGAAGGCAAGAAGTCATCAAGGCTCCCAGGGAACATTCCTAGGACTGGAGAGCAAGGGGTTGAGTGAGCCTGGTAGTGCATCATATCAAAGGGAACACATGCTGGACAGAACATTGCATAAAAGGGAATACCAAGGTTTGAATGGACAGCATGAAATTGGGCTATATTCAACATTGTATGCTGGGAGAGAGGGATGTGGAAGGAAGACCCACAGGACGGACTTCATTCCTAGGATCTATGCTTGTCAAAAATAAACAAGCAAAAACATGTTAATAAAGAGCCGTGGATGCCTGGGTCACTTAGGTTATAGGATTCAGGGCTAGCAAAGTACAACTATAACACAAAGTATCAATCTTCAATATTATACATTTACTATATTCAATATTATACATTTAATATTATACATTCAATATTATACATTCAATATTATACATCCACTAACCCACACCTCTCTACTATGTCCTCAAGACAAAGGCAATTCCACATAAAAAACTGGCAAATTTGTACCACTGCCAATATCACAGGTAGGCATATATTTAGAGAGCAAGGAGAATTTTGAGCAATGGAAGTATTTAATGTAAAAGCAAATTAATTATCTTGGAAAGATAATGAAATGTCATGATTGCAACCAATTCTTAGATGGTTAAGTATAATTCCTGGAGAGTTCCATTATTCAATTTCCCTGTTTTACTTTGATTTCCTTTTGCAGTTCTGGAACCACTCTCAAAATAACACTTTCCAACACTGCACTTAGATCCAAGGATCACAGTTCAGGATTTACATCCTGTGCTACTTATTTTTTATAAGGCATATTTTCTAAGGAAGGAAAGTAAAACATCATTGACTTGGTGGGCAACTATTAAATATTTAGACAATGTATGTGAGCCTCCATTTGTATACTTTTCCAAAAATATTGGAGGTATTCATGCACTACTAAACAACAGCTCTGCAGTGGGGAAAATCCTCTGATAAGAGAAGGAAATTTCCCTATGGGTTCAGAACAATAAAAAGGGCCCAATGTCAGTCCTCAAGTGTAACAAAAAGGTGAGAGGGTGAATGACACAGATATTAAGATGATACAGAACTCTAGTAACTACTCTAGTTGTATATGAGATCATTCCATCCATCAGGGACTTTACAGGGAAAATTAAGTTATATAGGCCCCCAAACTGGCAGTGTCTAGGAGGTATTTGGTAAACATGCAAATGTCTTTTGGAATAGTTAAAAATATCTTAAGAGGAGATCCTGAGAAAAGTTTAGAATTGCTGCCAACCAAATAGGTCAGAAAAACTCAAATCAGAAGATTTTGAGATGTTATTATGAGTTAGATATATTTGTAATCACCAGCAGATAAAGCAAAAAAATCCTAGTCAAAGTACTTGGCTATAGAACCATAATAATACTTAATAAAAAATGAGTATTTCACATTAATGTTTTAACTGTTGGTCTTAGGTTCATGTGAATTAGGTGTGAAGAAAATAAAAATAAAAAAGACTTTCATTTTCTGTAGGAAATAGTAATAGTATGTATAGAAAGGAAGAAGTTATTCAAAATCCCCAGACCTTTTGCAATTGCTAAATATCAACTAAATTTTTATTTGGTTATGCTTTATATTACCCACATGAGTAATTTATTATGTAACTTGTCATAGTTTATTTCACCTAAAAGATACAATAAAATGAATCATATGTGAAAGAATTTTGAAATTCTAAAGTGTGATAGATTGCAAAGTATCTCATTGCTAATGAGTAAATAAAGATTTAATAACTGTATTAAAACATACTAATATCCTACCCAGTGAAGATCTGTTTATCACTTGAAGGCAATAAAATGTTAATATTTTAAAAGCCTACAAAATACATGCAGAAAAATATAACAACTTTATTCTGTGCCATATAAGTACATTCTAGCATCAATATATTAAAAAGCAAACTATAAGTGACACATATCAGCATTTTTGTCAAGCTTAATCAATATTAATTTGGAAGGATACATTGAAAACAATAATCTATGTAGGATAAGAAATGTTTACTAGAAAATAATCATTTTAAAATATAATACAATTATAGGTGAATTAAAGTAAAATGGGTAAAGGTAATACTTTTCTGGAAAATTTTAGAAGAAATTACTCATGCTCCCAATTTTATTCAGATTCTAAACGTATTTAATTCAAAGTATCTAACACTTTTTAATATTTGAAAAATTTTCTAAAAGTGAAATCTGAAATCTTATCATATGACCATCTTAGTTTTTATTAAATATCAGATTTATGTTCCATTCAAGAAAGAGATGGAAGTAAGGAATATATCCATTAAGTTGTCTTCATTAAGCATAAAAACATTTCATTAAAAACCCAGTAGTTTACACAGACTTGGTGCAATTAAATCTGCTTTACACAATACAGAAATATAATTCACTAGTCCTAAATCACCTGAGTAGAAATACTTGTTTAACCATTAGAATTGTTTTGTTTTTCTTTTTCCAGTCCTGTATAACATGAACAGATTATTTCCATAAAAGAGAAAAATCCTACAAATTTCCATGTATAACTCTTATATTTGTATTTTGTCCCAGGGGAAAAAAAAAACTAATGGATATATGATGAGCTATAATAATAATAGCAAAAGAAAAAAAAAAACCAAAAAACCCTAGGAACAATGGTTGACACATTTCAGATGAATACCAGCTCAACTAATCATAGGAACTTACAAGTAAGTTTATTTTTAAAAATGTTTAATGTAGCAAGTATTGACTGGTATGTGCTTTTATAAACCATGTTTTCAGCACTGCATAGGATTAATGGCAAACTGAAGAAACAGCATGCCAATGCTCAACCTGCCTAATCTCTGCCATCAGCACATCCAACACAGATTAGATCTTACTTCTAGTATATGTAATCAGGTGTAAGATACACCTTTACAATGGCAGAGTAAGAAAAAAATATATTTAAGCTTTGGAAGGAAAGAAATTTGAAATTCAGAATTTTGCAGGAACTGTTTTGATTAAAATTATTACAACCACATTCAGATATAACAAATCCATACAATATGCTCAACCTAAACACTCCACCAAATACGAACTCCATGAGATGAGGGGCTTTTATATGTTTTACTTACACTGAGATGGAGAGGTAGGGATTATTAATGGAGTTTTTTGTTGTTGTTTGTTTGTTTTGGAATTCAGGAGTAACCAAATGTTTTTAATTCCATGATATTGGGTAAATGTAAATTTGAAGCATATTTTGGAAATACAAATACACACAGCGCCAATCTTTATTATTATGGATTCTGCATTGGCACATTTGTCTACCCTTGGCACATGCAAAGACATTTTTAGTGTGACAAAAAATTCAGTTGTGCATATTCTCAGTTGAGGTCAAACAAGGCAAGACTGTCATCTTGCCTTGGCTGTCATACTATAAATAAATGTCTTTTTCATGGTCTACTTAGTAACACGCTTTTGCATTTTTTACTTTTCGTTGTTGATGTTGCTATTTAAAATGGCCCCCGGTATAGTCCTGAAGTGCTTTTCACAAGACTGTAATGGGCCTTACAGAGAAAATGGGTTAGATAGGCTTCATTCAGGCATGAATTATAGTGCTATTGACCATGAGTTCAATTTTAATGAATCAACAAAACAGTATATCCAGAAAAAGGAAAGGAAGAGGAATTTGCTGATCTACACATTAGGATAGCTCCAAAAACTGTTCTAGAGCGTATAATAAAGCCATGGCAAAGATGAAAACATGGCAAAATTTGTGGATTCATAAGACTTAAAAAAGAGATTAGGGAAAAAAAAACATAATGAGCAGCATTGTCGTGAAGTACAAAATTCAAGAAAATTATGGTAATGTTATCAAGGGTCATAAAATTGTTAAATTCTTCTTTGTATGCTACTGTCTGTCTCCCACATTTTCAAAGGTGATATGATGTGAAAAATGCTAAACTTGTAGGTTGTGCAGCTCAGGAAGCAACAGAGGAATTTTTAAAGTATGTTAAATGTTATACAGGAAAAGGACCATGTAGAAGAGAAAAGGACATGCTGGTGAGACTGGTTTTACACAGAATCGGTAAACAAACAACTATAACACAAGTGGCCTCCAAAGACCCTAGCAAAAACCATGCAATTAATTATTTGTAAGCAATATGTATTAAATAATATGCCTTTAAACAGAAATATACATAAAGCAAGGTTATATGTTGATCAGTTGAGGAATATATGACCTGAGGTACACAGGAACCAAATACTCTATTTCCCTTGGGGACCATGGTTTCATATTTGCTAATTCAGTGTTTATGACAAGATGTCCCTGCCCTGTCCCTGCTACCTGTGAATATTATCTTACATGGAAAGAGGGATTTTCTTATTTTTCAGATGAAATTAAAAATTAAGGATTATAAGGGAAAGAAATTATCCTGGATAATACAGGTAGACTGTAGGTAATTGCAAGGGTCCTTATAAGAAAATGGCAAGAGACTCAGGGTCAAAAGAGATGTGACTGCAGAATTAGAGGTCAGAATGATGCAGCCAAGAGTTGAAGAATGTAGACAGCTTGGAGAAACTGGTATCAGTAAGAAAGAGATCCTCCCTCAGAGCTTCTAGAAGGAATATTACAATATTGCTCTGCCAATACTTGGTTTTAGTTTCATAAGACCCTTTTCAGACTTCTGAATTCTGCAGTATAAGATTATAATAAATTTGTGTTGCTTTAAACCACAGAATATGTGGTGTTTTATAGGAGCAATAGAAAATGACTACAACTTGCATTTGGCACAAACTCAGACAAGCAGGAAAGTGGGAAGCTTTATGAAAGTGAACAGAAAAAGGAAGGCTTCAAGTATAATTTGATTCAAGGTTGTTGTCATGGGAAAGCTGGAGGTGGAATGAATCAGAATGGGGCAGCTTCTGGGATTAGTTAGGGAGCATATTCGACTCTGGTTAGTGCTGAGTTGGAAATGAGCAAATAGGGAAACTGACGGTCATTAATGGGGATCCTGATTGTTCTGGGCCAGTTGTAGCAGAAGTAATGGTTTGACTTTCTGGACTGGCTGCTACAGAAATTGTTGGCTGAAATTTTTTTTCATCATATTTGATTATCTGAAACATTAAGAAATGGTCCCTCTGGTGTGCATTATATGATTTAAAATTCTCTGGTAAGAAATAAGCATCTATTGCTTTTCTACTTAACATCTTATTTATCTGGCTGCGACTTTCCTATACTTTATCTTTCATTTTCAGAAGCTTGTCAAGGTACCTCTAAGTGCAATAAATTTGTATCTATATAACTTGAGATTCACTAAGTTTCTTGCATATATGGATGGATACCTATCAAAACATTTGGAAAGTTTTCAGTCATGATGTGATCAAATCACTAATTCTCTCTTCTTCTAGAAACTTAATGGTACATTGGTTAAATCCTCTGATATAGACCCATAGCTCCAAGTCTTTCACCCCCAACACCATTTATTTGTTCTCAAATTCTCATGAATAAATTTATGGGAAGAAAAAACCCAAATACATAATTAATGGCAAAATTTTCAACTTCCTTAAACAACACAGAAATATATATTGAAAACCAAAATAGATTTCATGACCAGAACAGCTGAAATTTGAAATGAAAGAAAACACAAGTGTTGATATTGATGTATACAATAATTAAAATATTCTTATCCTGTACAATGCCAAGATTTCTCTTTGTGAAATAGATCCCACTCTCACATTATTCCAGGAATTATTCCTATTGTATCATGATTTTCCATCTCTTCTAGATCATTCAAATCAAAATATTAATCGAAAATACGATTCTTTCCCTAAAGTTAAATCCTTCTCTAATAAATGCTTCATTTTGTGCTTGTATTATTGACACTTGGGTATTGGTGACCTCATCCTGCTTTAAGTACAAAAATATCTTGATGACTCACAAACTTACATTTTTAATTCTAATCTATCTTAGACTCTGAACTCATGTCTTATAAGCCTTTCAATCACTTGTTACAACATCACTACAGATAAAAATGACTGCTATTAGATATATAAATGACAACTCTGCATCCAGTTTGCTTAGTCCAATCACCTTTGTAATCACCTTTGTTTTTTTTCTCAAGTTTCATACCTACTTTTTCCAAAAAAAATTTTAAAAAAAATGTCAAAAATAAGATCACTTCTTCTACCTCTACTACTTCTATTCTGTTTCAACAATGATTACATGGTCTTATAGTTCATTATGAATACAGGAGCCAAAATTATTTATTTTATTTTAGTTATTTATTTATTTTCATACGGGGGATTGAACCCAGAGGGGCTTTACCACTGAGTCACATTTTCAAACCTTTTTCATTTTTTTACTTTGAGACAGGGTGTCACAATGTTGCCAAGGGCCTTACCAAGTTGCTGAGGCTGGTCTCAAACTTGAGATCCTTCTGCCTCGGTCTCTCAAGTTGCTGAGATTACAGGCAGGTGCCATCATGTCCAGTGCCAAAATCATTTTTTAAAAACCAGGTTTTATCATTCCTCTGCTTAAATTCTCCAGTTTAAGAACCAACATTCTTACAATTTCCTATACATCTCTAGAGATCTGATTCTCATTAAACTTACTTTATTATTACTTCTCCTTCAAGCACTTTATGATTGTTACGAATTTTGTTATATATCAAATTTGGTTATATACTTAACCTTTAGAAAATACAGTATCCTGAAGTTTTAGCAGACAAAGAAAAATTTGGACTAGAAAAAGAGAATCAATAATTTTGATTATATTATTTTTGTATGCTTCTTAAAATTAAGAAGTAAAGTTATTATTTTACTATTTGCTTATATTTAATCTTGATGGTAAAAATTAAACATTATAAAATTAGTGCTTCATTACTTGCTATATATGTCTCTAAACATCTTCCGTGATATGACATATCAGGTCTGAGATTGAAATCTTACACCTTTAAAAGAACATTGAAATCTGTTTTTGAAATATTCTAAAATACTTAATCATATGCTATATTATATGCTATATGTAATATTCATAAGTAATCAATGTTATGTTATGACTGATATTGGTAGGCAGAAAATATAAATTGTTTTACTTGAAAGATTTATTCATTAAAACAAAACCATTTCAGCAATAGTATTTATTTTAAGTCAACTTATATAAAATGCATGCCATCTCTCAAGGTCCCTTATGTAAAACGTTAATGACAGGTTGTTGATCACATTACTTAAAATAATAAGATGTAATTATTTCAGTATAGAAATTGATAACATTCTTTTATTTATTATTCAACAATTTAATTACTGAGCAACCATAGTGAGCCAGACACCACACTTTACTCTGCATACAGCAGTGTGTAAAATAGACATGAGAATTCTCACATATCTCACAGCAAAGATTGTTCTCACCTTTTGAAATGTTCACACTGCTACAGTCCTCCAAATGAAAAATCTAAAACATCAATTCATGCACCTTAGATATGTACAAATTCTACTTGTTTGA
Organism: Sciurus vulgaris; assembly: GCF_902686455.1. Classification (NCBI taxonomy): domain Eukaryota; kingdom Metazoa; phylum Chordata; class Mammalia; order Rodentia; family Sciuridae; genus Sciurus; species Sciurus vulgaris. Next base: position 41,942,326 of record NC_136469.1, on the reverse strand, counting down.
TTATACCTCAATAAAGTTAGGGGGAGAAAGTATATTCTGCAACAGAGAAATTTTATGCTACAAGAATTTTAGGGAAGAAAGACCCATCACAGCTCAAAGGTCCCTGTGTCTCCCACATGCTGAATTCATTTTTTGTTGTTTTTGTTTTTTGTGTTTTGGGTTTTTTTGTTTTGTTTTGTTTCGTTTTGTTTATTGTAAACAAATGGGGTACAACTTGTTTCACAGGCTGTACATGAAGTAGAGACATACCATTTATGTAATCATACATTTACATATGGTAATAATGTTTGATTCATTCTGTTATTTGTCCTTCCCTCCACCCCTCCCAGCCCTCTTTTCCCTCTCTAAAGTCCCTCCTTCCTCCATTCTTGCCTCCCTCCCACCCCCCATTATGTATCATCATCCGCTTATCAGCGAGATCATTCGTCCTTTGTTTTTCTGGGATTGGTTTATCTCACTTAGCATGATATTCTTCAGCTTCATCCATTTGCCTGCAGATGCCATAACTTTATTATTCTTAATGGCTCTGTAATATTCCATTTTATATATATGCCACAGTTTCTTTATCCATTCATCAATTGAAGAACATCTAGGTTGGTTCAACAATCTGGCTATTGTAACTTGAGCAGCTATGACCATTTATGTGCCTGTATCTCTGTAGTGTGCTGATTTTAAGTCCTTTGGGTATAGGCCAAGGAGTGGGATAGCTGAGTAAAATGGTGGTTCCATTCCAAGTTTTCTGAGGAATCTCCACACTGCTTTCCAGAGTGGCTGCAATAATTTGCAATCCCACCAGCACTGTATGAGTATAACTTTTTTTCCCCACATCCTCGCCAACACCTATTGTTGTTCCACATGCTCAATTCTGGGCTACCAATGGCTCATGGGCTGGGCCACTGTGGTAAACAAGTCAGCAGCCTTTGAGGATCCAGTGGAAGGACTTGTGATCAATGAAGAGTACAAAATATGGAAAAAAGAACATCCCTTTTCTTTATGAGTTGGTGATTATTCATGCTCTGAGGTGAACAAGTCTAACAGCTTTCCAAATGTAAAGGAAAGAAAGGAAAGATTCCTGTAGTCAATGGCTTGTCCTGGGGACACACACATCAGATGAACAAAACAATCTTGAGATAGCCAGTGTACAGTTCCATTATGATGATGCTCAGTTTAATGAATCACACAATAGTGAAGAGAATTCAGAGTTTTTTGGCTTGGTCAGAAGGGAAAATTGAAATAGAAATCAAGATCAACCATGAAGGAGAAGTAAATACTGCAGGATATATACCCCAGAACCCTTGCATCATTGTAACAAAGAATCCATCTAGTGATGTTCTTGTGTTTAACTCTGAAACATCCTTCTAAACCAGACAGTTATGGAGAGTGCAACCTGGACTTGTGTCTTCACAGACATCGAAAGAATGACCATGAGCTTTCCTGGAACCCAAATCTCAGTGGACATTTAATAAGTGACTCAGATGACTATTCCATCTGCCCGTGGGATATAGGTGCCATCCCAAAGGAAGGAAAAGTGCTCAATGCAAAGACCATCATACATAGGGAATATAGCAGAATTAGAAGTTTCCTGGCATCTGCTCCAAGAGTTTCCATCTGGGTCAGTTTCTGATGATCAGAAACTTGTGATTTAGGATGCTCCTTCAAACAATCCTTCCAAACTAAGCCGTTCAGTTGATGCTCACACTGCTGAAGTGAACTGCCACTCTTTCAATCCTTATAATGAGTTAATATTTGCCACAGGATCAACTGACAAGACTGTTGCCTTGTGGGATCTGAGAAATATGAAAGTTGTTTTCCTTCAAATCACATAAAGATGAAATATTCCAGGCTTAGTGGTCACCTCACAATGAGAATATTTTGAATCCTAGTGATACTGATGGCAGAGGGAATGTCTCAAATTTAAGTAAAATTGGAGAGGAAATATCTCTAAAAGACACAGAGGATGGCCCACTAGAGTTGTTGTTTCTTCATGGTGGTCACACTGCCAAGATATATGATCTTTTTCCTGGAATTCCACTGAACTTTTTGTAATTTGCTCTGTATCAGAAGATAATTTAATGCAAGTGTGGCAGATGGCAGAGAACATCTGTAACATTGAAGATCCTGAAAGAGTGTGATCTTAAAGGACAACAATCCTGGATATGTCTGTATTTGTATTTTACACTCCCTTTTCCCCCCAACTCAACCCCGAGGTTGATTTGACACTAGTTTTGAAACACAGACTTTGCTCAGCTATCCCATCATTACAGCACTACCAACAATGCTATTAGCTATTTCATTATCAAAAGTGTCTGAGAGTGGATGATAAATCATATGGTCACCTTTCCCATTATTTTTTTTACAGTATGGATGTTAGTATTGCCAAGGTGTAGCACTTTCTCCACAGAATGTCACAACAAACAACCTGTTGGTCTCCTCATCACTGAACTTTTTTTGCTCTTTTCAGAAAATAGCTTGACTAAAGTTTTCATAGAGACTTTTCTGATTAGTAAAAACATGACATTTTTCTTATTTTAAAATCTCTCAGTGTTCTAAAAATCAGACACTTGATTTATTGAACAATATTTTAAATTCTTTTCTTTATTGTATTTTTACACATTATGATACTGCATACAAAAATCTGAGAACAGGATACTGCACTGTTTGGTTAGCCTATATACTATCATTAAATTTTTTTCAAGAAGGATTTAAATTAGTTAAAAGACACAAAGTAACTTAGTAAAATCTGAATTAAAAAGTAAAATCTGGACTAAAGAGACAGGGAAATGAAAATATAGTAAGAGAAACTGTCCATTATTTTTAATAGTTGATTCATTTACTATTGATGCTGTGGCAAATTACCACAAACTTAGTCATTCAAAAGAACATAAGTTTATTACCATATAGTTCTATAGATTAGAAGTCCAGCATGAATCTCACTGGGCAAAGATCAAGTTTTTTTTTTTATCCATTATTATCTACTTATCCAAAAGCGATGGCAGAATTATAACATTGTGGAAGTTCCAGAGAAGAATCTATTTCCTTGTTTTTCTACCTTCTAGAGATTCTCTTCTTTCCTTGACTTAAGGACTCCCTCTTTTATCCTCAGAAAAGTAATGCCAAGTGAAGTCCTTCTCATATTGCCATCTTTCTGGTTTTCTTATTCCCTCTTCCTGGTGACAACACTTTTTCATATATTTCAGGGTAATTTCACTAGCTTAATGACAGTTGATTTACAATCTTAATTCTATCTGCACCTTTAATTTCCCTTAGTTACACCCTAATATATTCACAGGTTATAGGAGTTAGGACATACACTTCACTGGAGAACCATTATTCTGCCCAAGATAGTAGATCATCCTCAAATTTAAATCCTTTAACTTCCTAAAAACCAAGGCAAAAAATAATGTTAAAACAGAGCAAGATAAATCCAATCGGTCAATGTACCAGTTGTGAAGGAAAGGCAAAGTTTTTCCTAATGACATTTGTTGAAGAAAAAATTTTTTCAGAAAGGCTTTAAATATAAGACAGTGAATATCATAGTGAACAATGGCAATGAATCATTTTTTTCCTCCAAATGGGAAATTATATTTTATATGTTTCTCTTTGACATGGGATAATGCAAAAGTATTATTAAACATTATTGGAAAATTTCTTCTCATTTAAAAATATTCTTCATGCCAAGTCCTTGCTTGATTAAGAAACTATATTTTAATTAATTAGAGCTTCATTGACAGGCATCATGAAGCATCAGTGGAAAAGCCTATTAATAAAAGAATTTCAAGTGCAGAAAATTTAAGTATATCAATGCTTCTTTATCTCCCTTTTAATAATATTTTAATCAAGTGGGCATCTCACTTAGATATAAGGATAATTTATATCTTGCTTGATCAGAGAACAGAAGTCACAAAATATAAACAGATACAAATATATTTCCAAAACACTGTAATTCAATGAGTTCATGAATTTTATATTTTCGTGCAATTAAGAACCTAAAATAGGTCCATCACCTGCCTTACCCCTATCCATCACCCAACGCTCGAGGTTCACCTCCCGATCATCCGACAGCTGCCAGCAGGCTGACTGCAGACCGCCAGTGGAGAACCAGCTGCCTGCTGCGGCCTGGAAGTTCACTGTTACAGTACCTGCAGGATCCCTCAGCCCAACCAATCACTCCTTGCCTCTGGGGCCCTCACATCAACTGACTGCTCCCTGCCGCCAGGACCCCCAGACCAACTGACTGCGCCCTGTCACCGGGAACCCAGACTGACTGATTGCACCCGGCCTCCTGGATCCCACAACCACACCAAACACACCTGACCTCCAGGACCACTGCCGTACCAAATGCATCCTGTCTCCAGGACCTCCAGCTGACCACATCCACCCCTGAGCTGCAGCTCCCCATTTACCAACACATTTGGAAGCCAGAGCAGCCATCTTGGATGATCCTGGAAGCCTTAGCTCCGCTCTTCGGGTGGGGCAAATCCCATCCTGAGACGCCTGCTGGAGGCTTGAAGCCCATTGTCAGGTACCTCTCATACAGCAGGCTACTGAACACTGGGCGGTTTCATTAGTATATGACTGTTATACAGTAGATTTTCTTTTTTCTCCTTTTAAAAAAATTAAGTTTTTATTTCTTTATGTTTCTTGCATTCTTTTCCTTTTGTTTACCTATTCCCTCAGAGTTGCTTTCTCCCTTATTTACATGCTAACATCCGATTTCTTTTGATTACACTCTCACCCTTTCTATTTTCTAGAACTTCCGTATATTTTTTATTATCCCATTAATAGCCATATTCTTCATCCCTCTGCATCCTCTTTGTCCTCCATTAGAAACTGCAGACATTATGGTAAACCTGCTTGTTTTATCAAAGATAACATTTGAACTCATTTTGTTTATTATGACAATTTTGTTATTGTCCCCATAGGGGCTATTTGGTCTAGGATTGCATAGTGTCAGATTTGGGCACTGCTAATACTGATCTCCCCTCAAAGAAAGGGTTTTGGAAGCCTATAGGGCCACTATAAGCCTATAGGGGGAAATCTGCAATACCCCAGATCTGCACTGCTAGAGGGGAAGATACATGATCAACATGAAAAAACAAGGGAAGAAAATGATCCAAACAAATCTAGATTCTATAGTAATAGAATCCAATGACAGTATGTTAGAAGAAATGTCAGAAAAGGACTTCAGATTATAATGAGTAAGATGATTCATGAAGCAAAGGATGAGATAAGAGAGCAAATGCAGGCAATGAATGATAATACCAATAAGCTGAAAGAGCACCTGCAGGAAGCAAAAGATCATTTCAACAAAGAGATAGAGATTCTCAAAAAAAAAAAAAAAAAAAAAAAAAAAAAAAAAAAAAAAAAAAAAACCACAAAAACAAAAACAAAAAAACGGAAATCCTTGAAATGAAGGAAACAATAAACCAAATAAAAAACTCAATGGAAAGCATCACCAACAGACTAGACCACTTGGAAGACAGAACCTCAGACAATGAAGACAAAATATTTAATCTTGAAAATAAAGTGGCCCAAACAGAGAATATGGTAAGAAATCATGAACAGAATCTCCAAGAACTATGGGACATCATGAAAAGACCAAATTTAAGAATTATTGGGATTGAGGAAGGCATAGAGATACAAACCAAAGGAATGAACACCCTATTCAATGAAATAATATCAGAAAATTTCCCAAACCTGAAGAATGAAATGGAAAATCAAATACAAGAGGCTTACAGAACACCAAATGCACAGAATCACAACAGATCCACACCAAGGCACATTATAATGAAAATGCCTAACATTCAAAATAAAGATAGGATTTTGAAGGCCGCGAGAGAAAAGCATCAGATTACATATAGGGGGAGACCAATACAGATAGCAGCCGACTTCTCAACCCAGACTCTAAAAGCTAGAAGGGCCTGGAACAACATATTTCAAGCTCTGAAGGAACATGGTTGCCAACCAAGAATCCTATACCCAGCAAAACTAACCTTCAGATTTGAAGATGAAATAAAATCCTTCCATGATAAATAAAAATTAAAAGAATTTACAAATAGAAAGCCTGCACTACAGAATGTTCTCAACAAAATATTCTATGAGGAGGAAATGAAAAACAACAATGGAGGTCAGCAAAGGGAGGAACTACCTTAGAGAAAAACCACTCAAAGGAAAAACCAAGCCAACTTAAAAACCAAGAATAAGCCAAATGACTGGGAATACAAATCATTTCTCAATAATAACCCTGAACGTTAATGGCCTAAACTCATCAATCAAAAGACATAGACTGGCAGAATGGATTAAAAAGAAAGATCCAACAATATGCTGCCTGCAAGAGACTCATCTCATAGTAAAAGACATCCACAGACTAAAGGTGAAAGGACGGAAAAAAACCTACCACGCACATGGACTCAGTAAAAAAGCGGGGGTTTCCATCCTCATATCAGATAAAGTGGACTTCAAGCCAAAGTTAGTCAGAAGGGATAAAGAAGGACATTTCATACTGCTTAAGGGAACCATAAATCAGGAAGACATAACGATAGTAAATATTTATGCCCCAAACAATGGTGCATCCCTGTACATCAAACAAATCCTTCTCAATTTCAGGAATCACATAGAACACAACACAATAATTCTGGGTGACTTTAACGCACCACTGTCACCACTTGATAGATCTTCCAAACAAAATCTAACCAAAGAAACCATAGAACTCAATAATATAATCAATAACCTAGACTTAATAGACATATATAGAATATTCCATCCATCAACGAGTGGATACACTTTCTTCTCAGCAGTACAAGGAACCTTCTCGAAAATAGATCATATGTTATGCCACAAAGCAGCCTTTAGGAAATGCAAAAAAATAGAGATACTGCCTTGTGTTCTATCAGATCATAATGGGCTGAGAGTAGAAATCAATGACAAAGCAAAAAAAGGAAATTACTCCAACACTTGAACACTAAATAATATGCTATTGAATGAAACATGGATAACAAAAAACATCAGGGAGGAGTTTAAAACATTCTTAGAGGTCAATGAGAATGATGATACAACATATCAAAATCTCTGGGACACTATGAAAGCAGTACTAAGAGGAAAATTCATTGCATAGAGCGCATTCCAGAAAAGAATGAAAAGTCAACAATTAAATGACCTAACATTACAGCTCAAAGCCCTAGAAAAAGAGGAACAGAATAACAGCAAAAATAGTAGAAGACAGGAAATAATTAAAATCAGAGCTGAAATCAATGAAATTGAAACAAAAGAAACTATTCAAAAAATTGACATAACAAAAAGTTGGTTCTTTGAGAAAGTAAACAAAATAGATAAACCCTTAGCCACACTAACAAAAAGAAGGAGAGAGAAGACTCAAATTACTAAAATACATGATGCAAAAGGAAATATCACGACAGACACCACTGAGATACAGAACATAATGAGGAGCTACTTTGAAAATCTGTATTCCAAGAAAATAGAAACTACCAAAGACATTGACAAATTTCTAAAGACATATGCTCCTCCCAAACTGAACCAGGAGGACGTACAAGGTTTAAACAGATCAATATCAAGCAATGAAATAGAAGAAGCCATTAAAAATCTACCATCCAAGAAAAGCCCAGGACCAGAGGGATTCTCAGCCGAGTTCTACAAGACCTTCAAAGAAGAACTCATTCCAATAATTCTCAAAGTATTCCAAGAAATAGAAAAGGAGGGTACCCTACCGAACTCATTCTATGAAGCTAATATCACCCTCATAAGCAAACCAGGAAAAGACACATCAAGGAAAGAAAATTTTAGACCAATATTCTTGATGAATATAGATGCAAAGATCCTTAACAAAATATTGGCAAACCGTATCCAAAAACATATTAAGAAAATTGTGAACCACGATCAAGTAGGGTTCATTCCTGGAATGCAAGGATGGTTCAACATTCGTAAATCAATAAATGTAATCCATCATATCAATAGACATAAGGATAAGAAACATATGGTTATTTCAATTGATGCAGAAAAAGCATTTGACAAAATACAACACCCCTTCATGCTCAAAACACTAGAAAATATAGGGATAGTAGGAACATACCTGAACATTGTTAAAGCTATTTATGCTAAGCCCATGGCCAACATCATACTTAATGGAGAAAAACTGAAGCCATTCCCTTTAAAAAGGGGAACAAGACAGGGATGTCCTCGTTCACCACTTCTATTCAACATTGTCCTGGAAACTCTAGCCAGAGCAATTAGGCAGACTAAAGAAATTAAAGGGATACGAATAGGAAAAGAGGAACTTAAGCTGTCACTATTTGCGGATGACATGATTCTATATTTAGAGGATCAAAAAATCCAGAAAACTTTTAGACCTCATCAATGAATTCAGCAAAATAGCAAGCTATAAAATCAACACGCATAAATCTAGAGCATTTTTATATGCAAGCGATGAAACAGCTGAAAGGGAAATGAGGAAAACAACTCCATTCGCAATAGCCTCAAAAAAAAAAAAAAAAAATACTTGGGTATCAATCTAACCAAAGAGGTAAAAGATCTTTACAATGAAAACTACAAAACACTGAAGAAAGAAATTAAGGAAGACCTTCGAAGATGGAAAGATCTCCCATGTTCTTGGATAGGCAGAATTAATATTGTCAAAATGGCCATACTACCAAAAGTGCTATACACATTCAATGCAAATCCAATTAAAATTCCAATGGCATACCTCACAGAAATAGAGCAAGCAATCATGAAATTCATCTGGAAGAATAAGAAAACCAGAATAGCTAAAGCAATCCTCAGTAGAAAGAGCGAAGCAGGGGGTATCGCAATACCAGATCTTCAACTCTAGTACAAAGCAATAGTAACAAAAACGGCATGGTATTGGTACCAAAATAGACAGGTAGATCAATGGTACAGAATAGAGGACATTGACAAACCCAAATAAATACAATTTTCTCATACTAGACAAAGGTGCCAAAAATATGCAATGGAGAAAAGATAGCCTCTTCAACAAATGGTGCTGGGAAAACTGGAAATCCATATGCAACAGAATGAAACTAAATCCCTATCTCTCACCCTGCACAAAACTCAACTCACAATGGATCAAGGACCTCGGAATCAGACCAGAGACCATGCATCTTATAAAAGAAAAAGTAGGTCCAAATCTTCACCTTGTTGGCTTAGGATCAGACTTCCTTAACAGGACTCCCATAGCACAAGAAATAAAAGCAAGAATCAACAACTGGGATAGATTCAAACTAAATTTTAAGCTTTCTCTCAGCAAAGGAAACTATCAGCAATGTGAAGAGAGAGCCTACAGAGTGGGAGAATATCTTTGCCACTCATACTTCAGATAGAGCACTAATTTCCAGAATATATAAAGAACTCGAAAAACTCTACACCAAGAATACAAATAACCCAATCAACAAATGGGCTAAGGAAATGAACAGACACTTCACAGAAGAAGATCTACAAGCAATCAACAGATATATGAAAAAATGTTCAACATCTTTAGTAATAAGAAAAATGCAAATCAAAACTACACTAAGATTTCATCTCACCCCAATTAGAATGGCGATTATCAAGAATACAAGCAACAACAGGTGTTGGAGAGGATGTGAGGAAAAAGGTACACTCATACATTGCTGGTGGGACTGCAAATTAGTGCAGCCACTCTGGAAAGTAGTGTGGAGATTCCTTAGAAACCTTGGAATGGACCTACCATTTGACCCAGCTATCCCACTCCTCGCGTATACTCAACGGACTTAAAATCAGCATACTACAGAGATACAGCCACATCAATGTTCATAGCTGCTCAATTCACAATAACCAGACTATGGAACCAACCTAGATGTCCTTCAATTGATGAATGGATAAAGAAACTGTGGTATATATATACAGTGGAATATTACTCAGCTATAATAAAATTATCGCATTTGCAGGCAAATGAATGAAAATCGGAGAATATCATGTTAAGTGAGATAAGCCAATCTCAAAAATCCAAAATAAGAATGATCTCACTGATAAGCGGATGATGACACTTAATGGGGGGGTGGGAGGAGGACAAGAATGGAGGAAGGAAGGACTGTATAGAGGGAAAAGAGAGGTGGGGGGAGGGGTGGAGGGGAAGGAAAAAATAATGGAATGAATCAAACATCATTACTCTATGTAAATATATGAATATGCAAATGGTATGCTGTTACTCCATGTACAAACAGAAACAACATGTATCCCATTTGTTTACAATAAAAATAAATTTAAAAAAAAGAACCTAAAATAGTATTCAAATATTCACATAAAATCCTAAAGTTTATTTTCTTTATGCCTATACTCCTTTTTATTTGTTCTGGGCTACAAAGAAAAAAGAACATATACAAATAGTTAAATTAATATAAAAATTGACCTCCTTATAAGTAACATACATGAAATTGCAGGATGGAATAAAATAATACTTAAAGAAAATTTTATAGCATTAAATTCCTGTATTAGAAATCCAAAAGATCTGAATTAACCAGTTAAGCTTCTATTTTAGAAAAATTAAAAAAGCAAATTAAATCCAAAGAAGAAAAAATAAAAAAGGAATTCAGAAAACAATGACATTGAAAACAGAAAATAAAGAAAAACAACAAAATCAAACTGTTTTTAATTAATATTTTTACTTAAATATTATTATATCCATAGTATTCCTTTTTTAAGCAGTGTTGAAATATGTTACATATAAGATGCAGTTCACCTACTTAAAAGAATTCAATTCAGTGAGTTTTAGTACATTCACAGAGTCCTACAAACATCATTAGTTAATTTTAGGACATTTTCATCACTCCCTAAAACTTCACATCCTATAGCCCAATTTCTCATTTCCCTCACTATCTGTAGGCAACTACTACATGCTGACTCTAAACTTGCCTCTTCAAACATTTAATATAAATGAAATTATGTATCACTTTCTGTGACCGCCTTCATTCACTTAGCACTCAGGATTCTTTCTTGATGTAGAATGTATCAGAACTTCATTCCTTTTGTTGCACAATAACCTCTTAAATAGATGTACCACATTTTATTTATCAATTCAAATGGACCTTTGTTTCCACTTGACTCCAATGAATCCTGCTGCTGCTGCAAACACTTATGTATGAGATATATGTTTTCACTTTTTTTCTTATTGTTGTAATTTTGACACATCATACATAAATGGAATATAACTTCTCATTCTTCTGGTTGTACATAAGGTAGAATTACATTGGTCTTGTAATCATATGTGCAGAGGGTAATAATGTCCAGTTCATTCTACTATCCTTCCTGCACCCATTCCCCCTCCCCTCCCTTCACTTCCTTATGTCTAATCCAAAGTACTTCTATTCCCTAGTTCCCCCGCCCCATTGTGAATTAGCATCTGCATATCAGAGAAGACATTCAGTCTTTGGTTTTATGAAATTGGCTTGTTTCACTTAGCATGATATTCTCCAGCTCCTTCGATTTATCTGCAAATGCCATAATTTCATTCTTCTCTAAGGCTGACTGATATTTCATAGTGTACGTATACCACATTTTCTTTATCCATTATCTGTTGAAGTACACCTAGGTTGGTTCCATATTTGGCTATGTGAATTGAATTGCAACAAACATTGATGTGGCTTTGTCACTGTAGTATGCTGATTTTAAGCCCTTTGACTATAAACTGAGGAGTGGGATAACTGGGTCAAATAGTGGTTCCACTACAAGTTTCTGGAGAAATATCCATATGACTTTCTATAGTTGTTGCATCCATTTGCAGTCTTTTTCCCCCACATCCTCACCAACGTTTGTTGTTGCTTGTATTCTTGATAATTTCCATTCTGACTAGAGTAAGATTAAACCTCAGTGTAGTTTTCATACTTTCCTTTAATTGCTAAAGATGTTGAACATTTTTTCATATATTTATTGATCAAATGTTTTTCTTCTGTGAAGTGTCTGTTCAGTTCTCAGCCTATTTATTGATTGGGTTATTTGTCTTTTGTTGTTAAGGTTTTCGAATTCTTTATATATGCCTAAGATTAATGCTCTATCTGAGGTGCAGGTCATAAAAATTTTCTTCCATCTGTACACTTTCTCTTCACATTCTTGATTATTTCCTTTGCTGAAATAAACTTTTAAGTTTGATTCCAACCCATTTATTGATTCATGATTTTACTTCTTGCATTTCAGGAGTTTTGTTAAGAAAATCAGTTCCCAAACTGACATGGTGGAGAGTTGGGCCTACTTTTTCTTCTATTAGACACAGGGTCTTTGTTCTAGTGTCTCAGTCCTTGATCTACCTTGAGTTGATTTTGTGCAGGATGAGAGATAAGGGTTTAATTTCATTTTGCTACATAGGGATTTCCAGTTTTCCCAGCACCATTCATTGAATACTTCATCATTTCTCCAACGTATGTTTTTGGCACCTTTGTCTAGTATGAGATAACTGTATTTGTGTGGGTTTGTCTTTCTGTCTTCTATTCTGTACCATTGGTCTACATGTCTGTTTTGCTGCCAGTACCATGGTGTTTTTGTTACTATAACTCTGTAGTATAGATTAAGGTCTAGTATTGTGATGTCTTCTGTTTCACTCTTCTTGCTAAGGATTGCTTTAACTATTCTGGGTCTCTTATTATTCCAGATGAATTTCACAACTGCTTTTTCCAGTTCTATGAAGAATGTCATTGGGATTTTAATAGAAATTTCATTAAGTCTGTATAACACTTTTAGTAGTATGGGCATTTCGACAATATTAATTCTGCCACCCAAGGGCATGGGAGATCTTTCCATCTTCTATGCTTTTCCTTAATTTCTTTCATATAGTGTTCTGTCATTGTCATTGTAGAGGTCTTTCACCTCCTTTGTTAGATTGATTCCCAAATATTTTATTTTTTTGAGGCTACTTTGGATGAGGTAGTTTTCCTAATGTCTCTTGCAGTGGATTCATCACCGATATATGGGAACATATTTGACTTATGGGTATTGATTTTGCATCCTACTACTTTGCTGAATTCATTTATTAGTTCTAGAATTTTTCTGGTGGAATGTTTTGTGTCTCCTAAATATAGAATTATGTTGTGATCAAATAGTGATAGTTTGAGTTCTTTTCCCATTTGTATGCCTTTAATTACTTTGTATAATTGCTCTGCCTGGACTTTTAAGAACTATGTTGAATAGAAGTGGTGAAAGAGGGCATCCTTGTCTTGTTCCAGTTCTTAGAGGGAATGTTTTGAATTTTTGTCCATTTAGAATGATGTTGACCTTGGGTTTAGCATAGATTGTTTTTACAATGTTTGGGTACATTCCTACTATCCCAGAATTTTATTGAGAATTTTTGCATGTATATTCATCAGGAATGTTGGTCTGAAATTTTCTTTCCTTGATGTGTCTTTGTCTGCTTATGGTATCAGGGTGATACTTGTTTCATAGAATGAGTTTGAAAGGGTTCACTCCTCTTCTATTTCATGGAATAACTTGAGTATTGGTGCTAATTATTCTTTGAAGGTCTTGTGGAAGTTGGCTGAGAACCAATATGGTCCAGGGCTTTTCTTAATTGGTTGGCTTTTGATAGTGCCCTCTCTTTCATTGCTTGAAATTTACTTATTTAAATTGTGTATGTCCACCTAATTCAGTTTGGGTAGATCATATGTCTCAAGAAATATGTTGATGTCTTCAATATTTTCTATTTTATTGGAGTATAAATATTCAAAATAGTTTCTGATTATCTTCTATATTTCAATAGTGTCCATTATGGTATTTCCTTTTTATTACAAATTTTAGTATTCTCTTTCTTTTCATTAACATGGCTAATGAAAGAGTTTACAATTTTATTTATTTTTCCAAAGAACCAGATTATTATTTTGTCAGCTTTTTTAATTTTCTTGTGTTTCAATTTCATTGATATCAACTCTAATTTTAATTATTTCCTTTCTTCTACTGCTTTTGGTATTGATTTATTGTTTTTCTCAGACTTTGACTTGTTAGGTCATTTTTTTATTAAATTTTTATTCTTTTATTGAATGAGCTCAATGAAGTGAACTTTCCTCTTTGTGTCCCAGAGATTTTGATATGTTGTATTAGTGTTCTCATTTACCTCTAAGTAATTTTTTTCATCCCTGATTTCTTCTGCTATCCTTTTGTCATTCAATAGCATATCATTTAATCTCCAGGTGTTGGAGTAGCTTCTATTTTTTTATTTTATTGCTCATTTCCAATTTCATTTGTTTATGATCTGATGGAATGCAGGGTAGTATTTCTATTTTTTTTTTTTTTTTTTTGTATTTGATAAGATTTGCTTTTTGGCACTACATAGGGTCTATTTAGAGAAGAATCCATGTGCTACTGAGAAGGAAGTGTTATTTGCCAAATTATGGATGAAATACTGTCTCTCTGTTAAGTCTAAATTATTGATTGTCTCATTTAGTTCTATAATTTCTTTATTTAGTTTTTGTTAGGAGGATCTATCCAGTGGTGATAGAGTGTGTATTAAAGTCACCCAGTATTATTGTGTTGTGGTCTATTTGATTTTTGAAATTGTTTGATGTGATATAGATGCTCATTGTTTGGGGAATATATATTTACAATTATGTCATGCTGATGTGTGATTCCCTTAAGCAGCCTGATATGCAATTCTTTATCCCTTCTGACTAAATTTGGCTTAAAATCCACTTTATCTCTTTTGAGGATAGAAAAATCTACTTGTTTACATGAGCCATGTAAGTGGAGTATTTTTTCCCATTCTTTCACCTTCAGTCTGTGGATGTCTTTGCCGATGAGGTGAGTCTCTTGGAGACAGCATATTTTTGGCTCTTGTTTTTTAATCCAATCTGCCAATCTATGTCTTTTGAATGATGAGTTTAGGCCATTAACACTCAAGGTTATTATTCAGATGTGATTTATATTCCTGGTCACTTGGGCATTTTCTGGTTTTTAATTTGCATTAGTTTCTCCTTAGATTGACTATTCCTTTAGTATAGTTTCTTTGCTAGTTTTCAATTTATTTTTCATTTCATCTTCATAGAACATTTTCTTGAGAATGTTCTGTAGTGCAGACTTTCTCACTGTGAATTCTTTTAAATTTTGATTCTCATGGAAGGTTTTTATTTCATCTCCAAATCTGAAGCTTAATTTTGCTAGATATAGAATTCATGGTTGGCATACATTTTTTTTCAGAGCTTTGTATATTCCAGGACCTCCTAACTTTGAAGGTCTGAATTGAGAAATCAGCTGAGATTCAAATTGGTTTCCACCTATACGTAATCTGATACTTTTCTCTTGCAGCCTTAAAATCTATCCTTATTTTGTATGTTAGACATTTTCATTATAGTGTGCCTTGGTGTGGGTCTGTTATAATTTTGTAAATTTGTGGTCCTGTTAGCCTCTTGTATTTAATTTTCCCTTTCATTCTTCATGTTTGGAAAATTTTCTGATATTATTCCATTGAAAATATTGTGCATTTCTTTTGCTTGTATCTCTGTGTCTCTGTCTATCCTGATAAATTTTAAATTTGGTCTTTTCATGCTATACTATAATTCTTGGATATTCTATTCATGGTTTCTTAACATCTTCTCTACATGGCCAACTTTATATTTTGTCTTCATTGCCTTAGGTTCTGTCTCCCAAGTGGTCTAGTCTGTTGGTAATGTGCTCCATTGAATTTTTAATTTGGTTTATTGATTCCTTTATTTTGAGTATTTCTACTTGATTTATTTTCAGAATCTCTATTTCTTTATTGAAGTGATCATTCACCTCCTGAATTTTATCTGATTTTACTCCTTACATGATTCTTTATGTCACGGATCAGTATAACTATGTACATTCTAAAGTCCATCTCTGACATTTCTTCTACTATGTTGTCAATGGATTTTATTATTTGAGCCTCTTGACTTATTTGAGGCACTTTGTTCCCTTGTTTTTTCATGTTGTTTGTGTGTCTGCCCATGTAGCAGTATGGATATGAAGCAGTAAAGTTTATACTCTGTAGACTTGTAGTGTCTCTGAATGTTTCCAATACTTCACCTTCAAGGGGAAGACAAATAATTATAACACCCAATGCAAACAACATACAGCCTTAAACCAAATAGCTCCTTTTAAGGTCTCCACAGTTTTGTCACAATAAACAGAAATGTGTTCAATTATTGTCTGCAATGTAAATAGTAAGTTTGAAAAAGGGTGTACAATTTCCAATGGTGAACAAAGAAAAAACAGAAGTGGTGTAGAACGTGATGTTTATGAGGAAGGAGAGAAGACAGAAGTAAAAAATTATAGAAAGAATGAAAGAGGAGTTAAAAGAGGTTGACTGTTAGCAGGAGAAAAGAAGGAGAATCCAGGGAAACAGATAAGTGAGAGGAAAAATATATATAAGGAAAAATTTTTTAAAGAATAAAAAAAATTAAAATAGAAAAAAGTATAAATGAATGAATAACAACAAAACTATACTATACTATTCAGACATCCCAGTCCTCCATAAACTGAAGCATGGAAAATACTTGATTTTAAAAATGGTAGAAATGTAACAGAGAAAAAAAACAAGGAGATCTCAATGAAAAATTGAACAATTAATCCCATTGGAGTTCAAAAATTTCTCCAATTCCATTCTCAACAGTTAGGTAGGGTTTTCTGGAGTTTGATACTAGCTCCATGCTCTGTATGGTTGGGGTTGCTAAGGTAAGAGGGTTATTCCTGGAGGTAGAACTGCTGAAGGCAGGGCTTAGGTATAATGCAGTATTTTTGCTGGGTGCCAATTGGTTGAGGAGATTGTAAGTCAGTGCACTTCCAGGGACCAGCAATTGTCAGTCCATGTTGGAAGACTGCACCCAGTAATCTCCTTTTGGTTCCACTCATGTGGTGTATGTGTCTGTTCTTAGCTCACTACTTCATCTGGGGATCCCACAATTTCTGGTCTCTGATACAGCCTCTGAACTTGATCTCTCCACTCCCACCCTTTCAAATTCCTCATTAGGCATTTCTCTCCCAACTGGTCCTTGTTGAAAGCAGCCTGTCTGCTTTCCTTGATTCATGCCACAAGGGAAGTAACCCCTCTTTTCCACCATCTTGCTGCCCCTTATCCAAAAGCTGGTTTTTTAAAAGATCAGTAATGTTGATAAGCCTTCAGCCAGGCTACCTAAGAAAAAAGAAAGACTATGTGAATTGCTAAAATCAGAAAGGGAAGAAAGGACTTTATTATAGTTCCATAAATAGGTCTGTGTCCCCAGATTGGAATATTATGAGTAATCTCATATTTTATAACCTAGATGAAATGGACCAATTCCTTGAAATTATAATCTATAAACACAAACACACACACACACACACACACAAACACCTTCTTAAAACTCAACAGTAATAAAAAAAAAAACCTTGTTTAAAAAAATGGGCAAAATAGTTGAATAAACATCTCACCAAAAAGACAGAGATGGTAAATAAGATTTTGAAAAGATGTTCAACATCACATCTTATTAGTGAATGGCAAATTAAAAAGGTTAAGAATAGTAGTAATTGCTTCTCACTTGTGTGACACAAGATTTCTCATTATGCATTAATTTTGATCACTTATACCTTTTAAAACTTTTTAACTAAATAAAGTTAAAATAAAGATAGTGAGGGATTAATGATATATATAAATCTCAGCCTCCTGCCCCCGCCCCCGCAGTGAAAAGCAAAATAGACCAAAACAACAGATATTGTTTTATTGCATCTGAGAAGATATCCTGGAACATTTTGCACTAAAATGTAATAACTACTCAAGAGATTGTGATGTAAATTTTCATGAGCTGTACTAATTTATTTTTAAGAGTTTAATAATAATTCCAACATTTGGAAAGTATTTTATGCTTAATAATACACATCACTTTATTTTCACAGGCAGTGGCTAATTAACCAGGCACTTTAACAAAAGATTTTGTTTATTTAAAGTTCTAAACATTTTAGATTGTTTTCTTCATGCATGTATGCACATGCATGAAGGTGTGTATGTTCCTGCATATGTGTGCATGTTTGCCCAAGTGCTATTTGAGTGTGTGCTTAGAGACTTATGGAAAAAATAGTAATTTTACCAAAATATTAATTTAGAAACAAAACTTATCTATGTAAACCAAGACATGTTTATAAATGGATGCTTAAAAATGCATATTTTAATAAAACTTGTATACATGTATTTAGACATCCTCTACAAAATGCTAATTTTTTTCCATTTAAATTACATTTAAAAATGCAGTTTTAACTCCCAAAGCTATTGCAATTCACAGCACACATTTTGTTTCACAAATCAGAACTTTTTATCCCTCATACATTTTTGTTTATTAGGCATATAACAGGGTGAAAGAGTAGACAAGCTGTTAAAGTCTGTTGACAAGCAATGACACACATGCACTTCAGTTCAAGGAAGCTTCTGTATTTGGGGTGCTTTTTAAGCCCTATAATATTTGGCACACCACAGACCATATTTTATTAAGAAAACCATGCTTAGGAAACATGTGTCTATTTGGTTATATTCAAACTGCTCCTTATGGATACAATAGTTTGTAGGAGTCTTTCTATTCCTGATGGGTGCCAAATTAGAGAAAAATATACTCTCCAAGGTCATGGGAATTTATTAAATACAGCTGATTGTGTTATGGTACAAGAAAAATTCTAAGCAACTATGTTTTCACATTAAGCTCACAAATTAGTTGTTTACTCTTAAGGAAATAAAACAAATACCAAAGGAACATGGAGATAAATGGTGATAGGCACTTCTCAACAACAGTGGTTCATCATATGGAAGCCAGAAAAAGAATATAATAAGTATGTACCACCAGGCACAGAGTAAAAGTCAAATCATGTGTCCAGGCCAAGCAGGAAGAATTTAACTAGGAATACTGCAGCCTAACATCCACATAATCTCCTAAAATTTCATTTTTCCCAGTCCGGCAATAACTATTTCAGATCTCACTCCTCTGAATATCTCCCAAAGGCTATCAGATTTCATCTAATTAATTCAACACCAAAACAAGTTGGTCACAAACAACAAAGCAAAATAGGGTAACTAGTGTGAACAATGAATAGGGTTAAATAAGTAAAAATACCCTTGTGTACCAAAAAAAAAAAAACCCAAACATTTTGCCTTCTGAAAAAGTGCAATAGTACTGTGAACAGAGCTGTATGTGACTAGAACATAGTCTTGTATAGAGATGACTTAACTTCTTTTGTAGTATCAATCTATCAATGATGTTTACAATGGAAACTCTATTTAAAAGCATAATTCTGTCAGGTACAGTGGTGCACACCTGTAAACCCAGTGGCTCAGGAGGCTGGGGCAGGAGGATCAGAAGTTCAAAGCTAGCCTCAGCAACTTAGTGAGGCTCAAAGTAGCTTAAGGAGATTCTGTCTCTAAATAAAAGTAAATAGTGCTAGGGATGTGACTCAGTCATTAATTCTGATACCCTATGTCCTGATTTATTAATATATTACCTCATATTATATTTTTAGTTATTCACTGCATTTATTTTCTATTTCTACTTTTAACAGAACTTTTACATTGTATTTGTTGATTCACTAATATATCTAAAGTGTTTAAAATAGAACTTGGTACATTGAAGAGGATTAATAGAAATTTGTTCAAAGAATAAGTTATGAATATGCAAGAATTTCCCTTGGACTAGAACTTTAGGAAGGGCTATCTAGTGAAAAGATCAGGGGATTTACATACTCCACAATGAATGCTTTCCCCAGGCAGGTACATGTTCTTTTCTTGTGAGAAGACTCAAAGTTCAACAGTTCACACCTTGACTTGAGCGAATTTCAAGCTGAAAGGAGCAGAGCATCCTAGCAAGGAACAGACATGGGAATGCAAAATCAGGCTTCACCACCTCATAATTGTGTAAATAGGTTAATGTCTTACCATGTCTTATTATTAATTTTCTCGCAATCAGAATTACTATCTACTTGACAGATTTACTTCGAGAATTAAGTTAAATTATGTATCTAAAGTATTTTTTGAGGCACCAAGCACTTCATAAAGTGATCATTCTCTCTACCTCAAATTCAACTCTACAAGAAATGAATTACTGGCCTCTCACAACCACCAAGAATTCTTTACTTGGAATTCTAGTGTTCAAGCCTGAACTCCTGACTTTGTGACTGGGTGCTGGCACCCATCCTCTGCAACCTGCAACTGATCACCCTCCAAGCTGAACCTCTCCTCTGGGTGCTGCAGAACTTGCTTTCTGACCCTCTGCTTGAGGAATTTTAGCCTCAATTTCTTGGGTCCCCTGATCTTTCCCCTGAGGGTTCATCCTTGAGTCAAGAGCCTTTGGCTTTATCTGTTTCCATACAAAATCTCTAATTAGAGACTCACAACTTCTGGGACAGGAGGACCCTGTGCTTCTCCATTGCAGCAAAGCAATAAACCTTCTTTATCCTTTTGCTCAAAACCATGTCCTCATTATTGGATTGGCATCAGAGACAAGGACTGAGATTTCAGCAAAAAATTTGGCATCTCAGATAGACCTGAGAGGAGCCTCATTACAAGTTTCCTGGACAGGCCGGCTCTCCAAGGAACCCCCATTTCCAAGCTGAGGGATGCAAGGTGGCTGGCAAATTTGTTGAGAGTCAACTGCCAAGAGAGTTAGGAGATGGGTGAGTTTGCCTCTGGTTGCACCAGAGGAGCTATTCCTATGAGTAAATGTAGGGACTGAGGGACTGGCCCAGTAGCTGCCAAAGCTCCTTTTTGCTTCAGAGAACTCCTGCCCTCTCTCCCTGAATGGTGCAGGTTACTCCATCATGGTCCACTTTGGGAAAAAGGAAACTGAACTCAGTAAAATCATGACACCATTGGCCATTTGGTAAGTTCCCCAATATTCATGCTGACACCCTTTATTCTACATGCCTGGTTCCTCTTCATGGAAATGGCTTGTCCCTCTTTCTGGGGACATCTGTGGTGCCACTGAATTAGAAGTCATGTCTAAGTGGGACTCAAGAACCTAGGGATATTAACTCCCTTCTGATCTGTTCTGGATTCTCATCTGTTTGTTGACCTTGGGTTTGGGAATTTCCCCTGGTTATCTATCTGTGTTTTTGTTTTTGGTTTTCTGTATTTGTTGCTGCCATTTTTAAGACATGGCCAAAACTGCACTGATCCTATAGATAGTTTCTTGGGAAAGATCTTGACTGGTCAATTTAAAGTTTCCCATAAATCAACCATGGTTTTAAGGTTCTTCTCTGGTTATCTCTCTGTTTCATTTTTGTACAATCTTGCAATTGGAGTCAGTCTGTCAGAGGTAAAGTAAGTAAAAGGGCTACCTATAGGTATAAGTCTGTCTAAGATAATGTTTTATTGCAATGATATGACTTTTGAATAGCTTGCTGGATTACTATACAATCTTGCAGTTGGAATTGCTCTATCAAAGGTTAAGTAAGGAGAAGAAATTCATACATTCAGGTCTGTCAGTTTTAAAGGTTTCTCTCTTTTGGTGCTGGTTTTGGTGATCCTGTCTTGTCTGTGGTTTTGTTTTGTTTTGTTTTCATATCTGTTACTATCTCTTTAAGACATGGGCCATGCTATGTTTATCTTACCAGTAGTCTCTTGAGCAGAGAGATCTTAGCTAAATGGGCCTCTTATGGGCATGAGCCTAAGAGAAAGACAGTTTACTGTAACACAATCTGAACTCTGAATGATTTTTATGGATTATAATAAGTGTTTTGTGTGTGTGTGTGTGTGTGTGTGTGTGTGTGTGTGTGTGTGTTACTGGGGATTGAACCCAGGGCTTTGTGCATGTGGGTCAAGCACTCTACCAACTGAGCTACATCCCCAGCCTTCTGGATTATTATATGATATTGACATTGAAGTTTGTCAGGGGTAAAATATATGAAAGAGATTCTATATGTACAGGCATTTATGTAGTTGCATGATAAAGGGTCTAAACTGTCAGGAACCAAGTTGAAGGTAACGAAAAGACACTACCTCTGGTGTGCAAGGATAGCAAGACAGCAGAAGAAAGGGTTAAAAGATTTAAATCTTTTAAACCCAGTGCTGACACTCCCAGCACTATTTCTTAGCATGGTTCCAGGCAGCCACAGACCATCTCAACTGTGGCCAAAGACACTAACCTTAACTGGAAAAAATCCCAGAAAAGCTGCCTGGGCTGTAAAAAGAATGGCTGACAAAAACCTGGCCTCTGCTGTGCCTTCCATTCCCTTTTGTCTGTAGAAGGTGGAGGCTGCTGGCCACAAAGGGTATTGCAATAGGTTTTAACACTGTTAGTTTATGATCTGGGGACAGAAGTAGTCTCCCCTTTTAAGATCTGATAGGACACCCCATTTGGCCAGGGAATATCCAACACTGAGGCAAAGCAATTCTTGCTATAACAGTATCCCATCAAACTGAATGAATAGGGACACTGGCAGAATAAACAGCTGTACCTAGAAAAGAAAAAGACAGACTAAGGCAACCTGTGTTTGGTAGGCAGCCTCTGCAAAAGGTTTTTCAAGGAAACCTAAAGAAAATGATGGAAAGGACCTCCTTCATTGCAAAAGGAGTCTCTGGGTACAACTGACAGTGGGGAACTCACTTAAAGTTCATGGCATCATGATCATGATAAGGCAGGCAGGCCAGGCTCAAAAATATCCTGTGTTCCAACCCTTTGAATGCCACCTGGGAGAGAAAAGATTAAGAAACATTTTTCATATGCCTGATTGATCCCTCTCCTAGGATAAAATTTGTTGTGAAAATTACATGCACAGATAACATTCATATGGATTATTTCAGAATATGAATTTAAGAAAGTGTCTGAATCTAAAAAAGATAAAAGAAAGTTATAGGTATGGATATATTTTAGTACAGAAAATTAGAAGGTAAAGGAAATGTTTCTGGATGAGAAAGTATTTTGTCTGGTAAAATAGTATTCTTATGCTAAAGTTCAAGATGAAAGGACAAAACAGGATATAAACAAGTTGTGAATGTTAAATACATTGCAGAAGATTTGTGGAAAGTAAATCTCAAAAAGTTTGTGTTTGTGATTAAATTGGCTATAATTAGAACAGTCAATGTTATTTGAACTTTAATGAACTGATATGATGTAAAGTCTGAAACACTGATCTACTCTTACCTATTAAGATAACTTTCTTGTATTTATATTTTTTTAGGTGTTATCTGGTTAAACAAACAACTGTTATTTAGGTTATAACAATATAGTTGACGCTCTAAATATATGTAACTAGGTATATGTATGCAAAGTTTACATGCAAGTTAACCAGTAAGTGCTCTCTTTAATATACTGTGTCTGACAAAGAAGGGCCACACTGTCATTTGAAAACCTGTTGTGTATCTTTTTGGTTTGACTGTCAATTTCTGATCATTAACAGTGTTTCTTAATTGTATAAGAGATTTAAGGCTATCCTTTGATTTTTGCTAACCCATGCAGACCTGTGATTATTGTTACCATACACTATGGATTCTAAATTTTACTATAAAAGTTAAACTTAGTTAAATGTAAAGCTTTGGGGAGCATTTTGCCAACTTGGTATTCTCCAAACTAAAATTGTCTGTAGCAATAATTTTGGATTTGTATAGAAATAACAACTTTGGTTGGTATTCATTCATGTCATTTAATGTTTTATAGTTGCATGAAGTAATCTGTTGTCTGCAAGTTATATATACATTTTTTTGTTACCCTTCACAGTGGAATTGGAATTTAAATGTATTTTTGGAAGGTAATAAGGAAAGCCTGATCTATTTTAAAGGTGATATTATAAAACATAGGAGCATTTTGCTACTTTTTTCACAAAAAAAATATAAAAACTCTCTTAACCTTTGATCAATTCATGTTTTAGATGGAATGTTGTATTGTGTTATTTGTCAAGAACACCACCTTACCTAAAACTCCGCCTCCCACCTTACTCCATGTTAGAATGGCTCCAAAATTGGCTAGACTGGAGTTTATGTGAAGTTGTGTTCAAAAGATAGAATTTTGTTGTAAAGATTACTGTGACCTCAAAATAAACAGGGGGTATAATATATATAACTAAGTAAAGGTTTAAGATTATAAAAATCATTTTTATTTGTTCATTTGTATTATAAAAATTGAATATTTTTTGCTCTGTTAATTCTATTTTGTATTTTTCCTTGTAAATTTTATAACTCTTGCCTGTTAGTATTTTGCAGAGGTACTGCTTCTAATAAAACAACTTGAGTTAACTTGAGTTAATAAGCCATCACTTATAAGATAGTATATAATACTAACTTCCAGTACTAATTCTGACCCCAATTAAATGAAATGGGTAACTATAAACTTACGGATATTGAAGTTATAACCTGTTACTTCCACTCTAAGTAAGACTGGTGAAACTGGCCTACTGGGTGTTTAAAAATGAAAACTTGGAGATTAAAGTCAAGGAAGTAAAAGGGCCAAGGAAAGAACAGCCAACACTTTGGCCCTTGCCCTGTAAAGTCGATCAGGACCCAGAGAATGACAGGACCCCTCTTGGGCCCTGAAACTCCAGTAAGTCACCCTATCTGCTGATCAGGGAGATTGTGAGGACACTAGAAAACAGGAAGCCAACCAGTTCACCTTCCGCAAAGAGGAGGTTCATTGGAGAGGAAAATGTCCCTGATGCATCTGAAAGAAGTGATGTGCAATCAGTCAGACCCTGACCCATCCTGGCAAATGGCACTACTGATAGAGGAAAGCTAAAGGAGCAGAGAGGTGTCACATATGTCCCCAAGAGTGACCTCTAAGGAATCTAAAGTGACTCAAGAGGAGACAGGAACAAGGTCAGTTTTGACCAACTTGGTCCTAAACAGCTGGCAGGAGAGTATAGCCTAAGCACAGTCCTACATGGACATTTAAAAGGAAAATCTACTTTTTTTAGTGTAACTTAAGATATACACTTGTGTCAGTCCTACCAAAAGTAAATAAAGCTAGAGGTTATAGAGGAAGGGTTCTTGTGTGGGAGTCCCTAATAGTAATGATCATGAAGGACATTAGAGTCACAAATTTGTCCTGAGTTAATTTGAGTCTGATCTCATGGATACAAATCTCCCTAATATCCTACATTGATAACTCGATCTGTTTTCTACTGATATGATTGAGTTCCTGTCTTCATGGTTTTCAGGAACTGGCTGAAATACTAATTTCTTTTGTACCAATTGTTTACAAAACAATGTAATGATTTTCTGTCTTCTTTATGTTGTCTTAGCATGGTCCATGCCCTATGTACACCTTGTCCCATCACCTGCCATCTGCCACTGTGGACCCCTGAACTGCTCTGATGCTGAATACCCTTAACTGTTCATGCTCCACCTGGTAGAGAACAAGGACTTTGGGTAACTTCCCCCAACTTTGTCCCCTTTCAGCAGGAAGCAGTTTGGTGATATCATTGCCTATTTTCCCACAGAAATGGAATGTAGAAATTGACAGGGAGGAATGCAACAGTGGTCCACTTTATGTTTTGGATATTGCCCTTGCTGCTTTGACACTGCAACTTATTTTTTAAAATTGATATGCTTCTTTCTCTTCCTCTCTCCCTGCTCCTCCATAATCTCTACCCCTTCCTAATCTCAGGGGAAACAGGATTACCTTTCTTTTCCATTTTAGGAGGATTATTTGTCTTTGAGTATACATCCACCATAGGAATGAAGCAATCTAGAATTTGGGGATGGTTCCAGAAGATTTCAGAAATGACTCTCTCCTAAATTAAAAGTGCACTACAACTCCAACAAAGAACATGTGGAATGTATCCTTTGAGTCACCCCTTTAAAAGTCCCCTGTCCTTGCTGATGGGCAGAATCATAGCTTCTGGGAAAGGAGGCCCCTATGTTTCTCCTGTGTTAGCAAATCAATAAATCTTCTTTTTACCTTTGCTAAAAAATTCCTAATTAATAGAGTGGCAAATCATTTGATTCCAGCCACTTGAGGTCATTCTGCCTTCCTCAGTCAGTCAGTCTTTCTTGGACCTGAACCTTGGGCCTAAAGTGAACTTCACTGCACAAAATGCCTAATGCATTTTGCAGAGAGACACATACAGGTGGTAGCTTCTGATATTAAGATTAAAATATTAAATTTAGGAGGAAAGTAGAGCAAGTAACAACAAATAATTGTTTTCAAGGAAATTGAAGATTTGGGGAATCATATTTATTGGTTCGGGCCAATTTATTTTCTAAGGATTTCTCAAAACCATCACTCACTTTTTATTTCTACATCCACAGCTTCAGTAACATGTTAACTATCTCCTGCCTGAATTTCAATTACTGATTCATAGTTGGACTCACTATAATCAGTCTTAGCCTCTGGTTAGTCCATTCTCTACAAAGACACCATTACTTAAAATGATAACCCAATTATCTGAATCATTATAACCTTTAATTACACTATGAAGTATAAGGTAAAAAATGTAAAACAATAATAAAGTACTTCCACAAATTATTACAGATCAATGATTTAGTAAAGTATAGAAATTAGGAATAAACATTTAGAATACTTTATAGTTATATAAACACTATATAGAATAATACTATATAGAATACTTTATAATAATATAATAATAGTATAATAATACTATATAGAATACTTTATATTTCCTTGAAAGCCAAGTATGCATTTTAGTATTTTATAAATGTATCTGTTCACATAATACCAGATATTAAAAATAATAGTGGGGTAAAACTGGCTTTTCACCATGATGAGTTAAGATGCCCCAGTCTAACTTTTTTAGCCAGACACACCAAGTCAGTATCTGCCACCTATCAATCTCTCCAGTTGTGTCTTCTACATTCCCCAAACTAGGAGTTGTATTTAGCAATTTTAATTAATTTAGCATTCTCTACAATTTTTTACTACATTCATCAATAACCACAGAAAGCAATTATGTAGTACAGTGGTAAAGAAAATAAATTCTGGAGCAAGACAACATTAGTAAATCTATACTCCATCATTTACTGGCTGTGTGGGACATTTACTTAAACATTCTCATTTCACTTTTCTTACATTTTGAATAAGAACACATGCCACATGTTTGTCAGGAATATGAAATGGTTTAACTCATTGCTTAAAATAGTGAGTGACACACACACAGTAAACATTAAATAAATGGTAGGATTTTACTTTTATTTTTATTAAAGTGTTCGTTCCTAGAAAGTTTTCCTCTAACTTTGCAACTGGCTAATAAGTGAAAGTTTAAAACAAATAGGATTTTGTCTTCCACATGAGACCATCTTAGGTTGACTGATATTTTGTGCTACCTTATCATCTTTAGCTGATGTTTTTATCATGGCATTTATTCATGATGCAAGTATTTCTTAAAGTATCTGTTTCCTCTACCATGAGACCTTTACACATAAAAAATGGTTCATACATACTAACTGATCCTACAAGCACATATATTTAATGGATCCCATTTTGATACTTATAAGTATGTCCGTATTATTTTACAATTTCAACTGGGCATTGATTTTTTTGAAGAACACCTGGATGGAAGTAGTTGTTCTTACAGCCTGAGATAGCTAGGGTTCAGAATCTAGGACTATTATCCAAGCCTAAATGTTCTTGAGATTTTCAACAGAATATATCAAAGAAGCTTGACTATGTAAAGGCTATGTTCAGCATTGCCCATGACATGAAAATATGTCCTCTCCTTCGTCTGATTCTTCTTTGGTGTTAATCATACAAACAATGAAAAGAAAGATATATATAGTTTTGTTCATAATTAGTCCATTTTCTAATTCTTATGCTTCTTCCCATAAATACAGTGCTTTTGGGAGAGCAAAAAAGAGGTTCAAGTTTTAAATTAAACTAAAAAATGAGTAGAGCATTTTAATAATAATAATAATTAGAATTATTTTATCATTCTGTAATTAATTAGACTCAAAGGTGACAATGGATTCAAAAAAAAATCTACCCTCATTATAAAAAAACCCCAAATATCAATGAACTTTTTTAAACAAAAACTAGCCCTCAAATACCATTAATAGCCATAATGAAATCTCAAATGATAGTACTAGTAGATGCCTTTTTACAATTTTCACTAAATAGAGCCTAAAATAAAAACAAAGAATAGTTTCAGGTATTTCAGAAAATGGTTAAGATCATAAAAATTATAGTAGATCAACAGGTTGAAGTTTATAACAATATTAGGCATCTGAGGAAAAAATAAACAACATGGAAAATACAATCAGTTGAATTGGCTTCATATTTTTAATTATCTGAGGTAAAAGAGAAGAAAGGGAAAATAATCTCAAATTTTAAACAATCTAAAATTATTTAGCTAATTATTTCTGGCTTTCTTATGCTACTTTAGAGAGATATGAAAAAAATAACTATATATATATGAGTTTAAGGTCTCTCTTGTGGTCTATCCAGTAGATGATTAGGCTCCATGAGTATTGGTAGTCCAAAGAAATATGGAGAAAGAAAAGGAAAAATGCTAGAGACCTCTCTGAGTTACAGTCTGAATACTGAAGTTTAAAGACACATCCCTATTAGCTCACAAGCTCCAAGGCTACAATATATTGTATATGTACAACATATTGTAGGAAAGTTTAAAACAAAGAAAAATGCTGGAATTTTGAAAATTAATCTAAAGGATTGTTAATAACATGCATGATTTTAGAAAATAGCTTTTTAATTGCTACTTTGAGCGGTTTCTGTAAATGTCAATGGTGTTAAAGATGCTAGAGCAAAAACAATGCAAAATGATTTTCACTTCTCATTCTGTAACACATGGTAATGGAAAAATAAAGAGTCAAGAGAAAAGTCATCTGAATAATAGGAAAATCTACAGGTGGTACTTGAGTAAGAAATTATTCTTTTCTGTCTATATTTAGGAATATTTATTAAACTCTTTCAGGAAAGCAACACTAAACAAGCATTTTGCATCAGATACTCATGCAGATGTCTAATGCAACTGTTAATTTGTGCTTCAGGATAATCATGTCTCCAGGATTTTAGCATTGTGTGGATTGGTACAGATGCAAATCATATATCATCTAGATAAACAGGCATGTGGTAGTAGGAATTTGATGAGATCAAAGAGGAAAATGTGTAAGTCAAATCTAAATGCAGAAAATTTTCAAGTGAAGACATCCTGTTTTATATAATTAGTTTAGCACCCTAATATCAATAGAAATGATATAATACCAGCGTGAGTTATTGATGTGGAAAATATCATCTTTTATAAGGTAAATGATATTCAACATGCTGAAAAAAGAAATAGCAGCTAAAAGAAGAATGAATGTGTCTTATGTCAATCCTGACTAAATAAGAGTGTCACTGAAACCTTGAGAAGGAAAGCTCATTTTCTTTCATAAAAAAAATAATAATACCATGCTAACCCCTGAAATCAACAGATCTACTGTTATTTTAACAGTTGCATTATTCTCCAAAGAGTACTTTTATCCATTTATTCAAGCATTCCACAATCGGTGTGCCAGAGTTCTCTCTACCCTATCTTTTGTCACTGCTTCAAGGAGAATGTATCATCCTTATGCATACATATGCAAGCTGTTTTATTGGCTTCCCAGAAGTTTTTCAAACAACCTGAGATATTCTTACCAACTTTTATTCTGACCATGTATATGTGAGATGGAGAAAAATCAAATGAATCAAATTAATAAGTCAGTTGTTATTAGGAGAGTTTGGCAATGTCAAGCAATATACGTTTTAGAAAAACATTTAATTCAGCAACTCTGTTTACTCAGTGGGTCTCTCCTTATAAAAGAATTCACAAAAGAAAAACAAAGGGACCAGACCAAGATACAAGAGTAATAGTTATAAATTCAGCATATAACTTTGGGGATGTCATAAAAGGACTTTCATGGACTGAATACTTTCTCTGTTCTCATTTTTCTTCTCTTCCCCAGACTTGTCCTATGTTCCAGTCACATTAATCCACTTTTGTAAAATGAGATATCATTCTTTTCCACATGTTTTGATGCTGTAGAAACAAGGTAAGAGAAGCAAAAGAGAATTCACTTAAATTCCTGGATATCCAAACCTGAGTAGAGTTCCATCTTCTGGGCAGCACATTACTGCATGATGTTGGAATGCTTGACTCCTTGGCTGGAATGTGATTCTTTGAAGGCAGGGCCAGGTCTTTGGTCTCAGATAACATTATTCCATATGGTGT
Organism: Sciurus vulgaris; assembly: GCF_902686455.1. Lineage (NCBI taxonomy): Eukaryota > Metazoa > Chordata > Mammalia > Rodentia > Sciuridae > Sciurus > Sciurus vulgaris. The sequence continues at coordinate 41,912,242 of NC_136469.1, read as the reverse complement.
AGGCTTTCAGAGTTTGTTGCTGTTGTTGTTTACTTAATTGAATGAGATGTGTATATAATGAAACCAAAGAGAAAAAATGTGTATTTCAGAAACTAAATGCAGAAAATTTTCAGGTAGACATATTTTTATAAAATTAGTTTAGTAATCTTAATGTCAGTAAAAACAATAAAATATCAGCATAAATTATATATATACATATGTATATGTGTGTATGTGTATGTGTATTTTTTAAATGTAGGTGTTTAATGCACATATGCATCAAGGGCATTATTTAAATACCTACATGTAACAGACAAGCAAGGAAATAGCCTACTAAGTTGACTGAAAAGGAGTTTTGAAAGAAGCAGCAGGAAAGAATAGATCCGTGAGATATTCGGTATTTAAAGAGGGAGTCATAATGCTATAGAAACAAGGTGAAAGAAGCAAAAGATAGAGAAAGAGAGAGAAATATTAAAGAAGACCCAGAGTGAGGATATCTTTTAAGAGCCTTAGATGATTAAGAAGGCTAAGTGAAAGGGGCTAATGCTAAGGCAGCTTCTATACCTCAGACCTACAAGGTAAACTAAAAGAATTTTTAGAAATGTCTCTTAAGATGGGAGAATGGGGCAATTGAAATTAAGGATATGAGAAAATGAAAGAGTGACTGATAAACAATGAGAAAGGTGCAAAGTAGGTCACAAGATGGAATTAACAGGAAATCCTGGGCAAGATTCCTGGTACTCATAATGAAGTAGTCAGCCTCTACAAGTACACGATAGTCTGTGCTTAGAAAAACAAAAAAGACATTTATGAAGAGCTAATTAAAAAATTATAAAAATATTTTATTTACTGATAGGTCAAAAAGTTATATACTTTGTTACAAAAATATTTTGTAAATGAAATGAGATCAAATAGTAGAAAGACTTTTCTTTAAACTTGATAGCACTATTCTCTTCCTGCAAGTGAGAGAAAGTAAAAGAACAACAGCATAAGGGGAAAGTCCTCACAGAAAGCAATCTCTGTCAAGAAAATCAGTATTGCTAGACAAATTACAAAATTGACCTTAATTTTTAAGTTTCATATTTAGTAGTCAAGGCTACTTAGAAATATAGCTACTTAAAAATTGGCAAGTTTCTACTGTAATATAGCAATCCAGATTGCTATATTATCCTTGACTTAAAATTCTTATTGCCAGAGTTTTGATGCTGACCAGTAATTATACTTTTTATTTTTCCATAGATTTTACAATTTATATAAAAATGACATTCTTACTTTTATTTACTTTTCTTGGTAAATTATAAATTTGATTGCTAGATAAAATGTATTAGCAAAAAGCATTCCACTGTGTTCTAAAGTCTATAGACTTATGTAGTTCTTGGCAAACTTCCCATGATATTTTTCTTATGTGCCACACTCTGATTTCTACCTATTCCTTGAGATTTTCAGTTAGAAAAACTAAGAGAATCCATCTGAAATAGATGTTTTCAAGGTAGTTTTCCTTATTCATGATCCTTCAATTTTAGAAAATGATATGAGCACAAGATGATATGAGATATAATGGACCAAGGGAGAAAATAAAATGAAATAAAATAATCCTCCTATAAAAAAAGACATAATGTTCTCTCAGAGCATAAGTCAGAGGCTATTCTTAATCTTCTAACAAACCTTACCCACAACAAACTATGACTCAAATCACTTATTACATAAAGATGAAAGCTTTCATATATGCTAAGCTCAGTCTCTGGGTCATTGGGCTCCCTTCATTTTCCAAGCACAAAATAATGCAATGTGACTCAGTCACTTGACATATATAGTAAGAAATGTTTAGTATAAAATGTATTTAATATGTAGTATCTTTCAGAAATGGCTTCTACAAGTACAAATTAACTGGATATTTAGATTCAATGTTTTAATGTATATCAATGATAAATGTTCTGCAGTTAAAAACAAAAATTAAAAGTAATAATTTCCCTAAAATTATCATATTACCAAAATACATTGCAAAGCCATCTGGATTCTAATTTTGATGTTTTGAGATTATTTTAAATTTGTGTTTGCCAATCAGGAGAGAATTCAGAAAATACATTTGACTATCATCAGTTTTTTTCCTATGGACATTAGACATTTTTTAAGTTGACTGCTAATTAACAGTTATAGTACCATTCTTGTGAAATTTTCATGGCCTGATTCTTCTCTATTCAGCTTGGGAGAGTTTTAACCTTGTGTCATCCTGGAAAGAAAGGAAAAAAGCTTTGTTTTGCCTGTTTTTTTTTTTTTTGTTTGTTTGTTTGTTTGTTTTGTGTGTGTTTATAATCTCCAGGTTTAGATGTTGTTTGAAATGGTCAATTTTCTCCCTGTCAACACATTATATATAAGAGGCAACTTCTTGGAATCAAAGAAACCAGAGGAACTTCAGAGAGTTACCATGAAACTTCCCTCTACATTTTATCTGGCATAAACCAGGCTATGACACACACACAGCAATAATTCTCTTCCCTTCCCAAATCAGGTTGCTGTTAAAGATCAGGAATATGAAATCCTTCCACTGTAAGAATTTTATCATATAACCACTGGAAATAAGAATATGCTGAAGTCTCTCCATTTTTGGCCTGTTCATCTAATGGAATTCTGAGAAACAGGAAATGACCAGTGAGACACAAGTAGAATGAAAGAGAATTTAGAGGAAAGCATAGAAATTGAGACATGGAAATCAAGGACAAAAAGAGTTTTGGTGAAGGAGAGAAGCTTTGGTTGAAATCAATGAGAATTAAATTTAAAGAGATCCTGAGTTTAATTATTAATAACTTCTGCGTGGAACATTGAAGAAAAGGTGAAAGTCTAAGGTGAAAAGAAAGAGTCTTGACTGAAAATATGGAAACCTGAACATCTATGCTTTTTTTCCTTTCTACATGAATTAAAGACATTCTTAAATAAAATCACAAAGACAATTAGAACTAAAGAGAAATGGCCGCAGGTGAGAATTGTCAACAGAGTTTTGAATGACAGAAAGCAGATGAATGAGGGGTAAATGCCACAGGAGAGGGGAAGATGCCCAGACGTGGAAGATGTTCAGAGGAAGCAAGCCATCTGGGCCACAGAAATTCCACTGAAAACTCAGAATTTCAGGCACAGAATTTCAGGCTCCCATGCAGGAGTAGTTTGAATAGGGATAGGCTTGGTTTAAAATTTATAGGGCTGTTAAGTTGTCCAGATTCCTTCTTTGCCCCACACAAACAATAAAATTTACCACATCAAAAAATAAAAGCACCATGTTACAAGTGCCAAACTCCCTGAAAGAAAAATGCAAAAGAAAGCCACAATGTGATTGAAATACACAGCAACTAGAATATCCTAAAATTAAAAAGGTTGAAAATACCAAGTTTTGGTGAGAAAACCAGAATTCTCATATGTTTCTGAGAAAGTAGGTGTTATAACTTTGGGAAACATGTTGAAAGCTTCTTATAAAGCTAAACATATATTTATTTAATGATCTATCAATTCTATGCCTAAATATTTACTCAAGTGAAATAAAAATACACATCCACAAATTATGATAAAACATAGAATAGTACCAATAAAAACAAAAGGGAGCATACTATACACACAACCATAAGCAGTCTAAAAATTACTCTGCTAAGCAGATTAAGAAGAATATGGCAGACACAAAACAGTATATATTATGTGTTTCCATTTATATGAAAACCCAGACAAATCTAAATATAAATAAAAAGCACATAAGTGGGATTGCCTTTGACAGGACTGACATGGGAATTGATTGCAGAAGTGTGCCAGGGAACTTTTTATGCCAATGTTGTATCTTGATGTTGGTGGTGGTTACACAGACACATATATTCATCCCACGGACTAACCTGTGCTAAAAATGGGTGAATTTTAGTATGTATAAATTACACTTCCATATACTGATTTTTAAAAATAGGTCAGAGTGGGAGTGCATTGTTTCATGTAAGCATTTATATATTTGCTTTGTGACAAAAGAGATGTAAGTGTATTTGAGGACTGAGGAAAGACTATACTGAATTAATCAAACATGTTAGTATGAGCAAAAGGAGATAAAAATAATGAACATGATTCAGAAGATGATAGGAGTATTCAAAACTTAGGTAGAGAGACTAGCAGTGTAACTGTAGCCACCATAGCTATTGCTCACTTTGCACCAGACTCTGTCCTTAACACAGGCTTAAATCATCTCCATTCATCATCACCTTAATCTTATGATACAAATAATAAGACTCCCATTTTATAGATCACAAATCTAAGATTCAGAGATTAATTGCTTCAATATGCCACACCTACTCACTAGTGAAATTGGAATTTTTATCTCTTAGAACCTTTACTTTTGAAAGCCTATGAATGCTTTGAAATGTACATACACTTTTTTGAAAGCTAAATAAGTTTTTGGCAGCTTTAGGACCCCATAATGTTTTTCTCAAGAACCTAGGAAACATCTCTGAAATGTAATCATCAAGAAAGATAGATCCCCAGCTTCCCTCTTCAGTGGGAGAGTTGGATTCAGGCTTAACTTTGGTGTGTACCTTGCTCCAAGTTATAAACTCCTTCTTGGCATAAAGATGTGAAAAACTTATTTTTCTTTTTGATAAAACCAATTCATTAACACATATGATCAACACAAATGCCAGGTGAATTTAGGATGAACTGTGTATGATAAATGGTGTTGTCAAGTCCTCCTACTTAAGGACTGGTTCTTGTTTATCTTGAGAACACTCATGTTATGGGTTGTACTTGCTTAGCCACATGAAAAATGGATTTTTCTTTCTTTTGTCTCTAGACTCTCAGTGGATTGTCTGTGATGCTCATCACATTCTACTTTAATGTTTATTTAATAATAACACTGTTTCTTTCTTTAATACCTTTGTAAGAAAGTTTTTCTGAGTTGGGTGGTTATTTCTAATTGTATTTCTCCAAGGCAAAGATTCATGGATAATTCCATGTTTCTCATATCTAGAAATTCAAAGATTTCTTTATGATTTTCCTGAATGCATAATAAGCTAAATCAAGTACTGTAAGTTAGATTCACTTCTTGAGAGCAAGGAAGAAAAGATGGAATATAAATCTTAAGAAAAAAAAAAAGTTCCACATTTCTGCTGCTTGCTTGGGTAGAAACCAGGTGGTACCTGAGCTTGTACCTCAACTACCTGGTATGAATCTGACATGTCTTCTCCAATATCCATTCCATCTTGCTCTTTCAACAAAATGTTTAATAGACATTCACTTTTTTCCTTTAAATCTGCCAATGTAATGAAGAATGTACCTGCACAATTCACTAAATAACACAGCTATGTAAAACATTGTTAATAAGTTACTTGATGTCTGCAATCAACTGTTTTCTTGCCTCTAACTCATTTGATGTATAGATTACGTCCATATTCTGTTGATGAATTAGCAGGTTTTATAAGTGAATTGGCAGACAAGGGAACCTAAATAGGTTAACAGGATGCACACATATACAGATACACAGCAAAGCCAATGTATGTTGTGCAACTAAATTATACATTTTAATGTAATATATTTGTCTGTTCAATTAAATATGCAAGATTGTACTTTCCCAGGGCTGTTTGAAAGATACTGTGCTATATTAGCCCATTTCAATTAACCAGTGGCCACTGATTATACCTTTCATAAACAGATTTGATTTCTTCAGTGCACAGTGACATTACAAAAATTATCAAGGAAACACAGACATGAAGATGCCATCATTTGTAAATCCAAACCCTGTCTTTTAAGGAGGCCACCAGAAATGACTCTGGGCTTTGGATTTTTATCCATAACACCTCACGATATGAAATAAGAAATGTTTGTAAAATGTTTGGTCCATTAGTAATTGTACCTAGATGTTAGGATTTCCATTTTGTGTGCACAGGAAGAGTATTTCTTACAGAATTGAGGTTACCATTCTGTCTGGCAACATGAAATATGTAACCTCAGGGGCTTTTGAGAACCAACTCAACACTGTGCTTCCTGTGGAAACAAGGCTGAGCTGAACCACCTGACAGGTGTGTGTCAGCTTTTCACATTACTAAGTCACACATTATTCCTTTCCTTTCACACTCTGAAGAAAATGAGAGAGATGTAGAGTTGTCAGACATTCAGGACTTAGTCATTTGTTAGACAAGAAGTGTTATATCAAATCAATGATTTTGCCAGCCTGAAATGACCTAGAGTTTGAGCAAGCCTGAGGATCATGACAACCATCATTTCTTACCCCTTTAAACATGAAAGTCAGTTTCATCATTATGACTATTATTTGCACTCAGGCCTTACCTCTATGTATGTGTGTGCATTCATACTCTGTTTAAAAATTAATTTTCAAATTTCATAAGAAAACTATCCCACTTCTCAGCAAAAAAGAAAGTATCTATTTAAAACAATACATGAAGCGGAAAATTGTCTTTGGCAGGAGAACAACTCATTGTGCATTTTGTTTATGATGCTTTAATCATTTATTTTCATTTCCAGGGGGAAAAAAGGGGGTGAATTCCCTCCACCAAGAAAAACAAACAATAAAAGATATCAATGAAGCAACCAGTCATCTAGTCATGAAATGAACAAGTGAATAAGTATAAAATACCTTGTAAAATTAGAATGTAGTGTACTGTATATTTTTAGGCAAGTTTATTCCAAATTATCTCAAAAAAATAAGGATTAAATTTTTAATGTATAGCCAAAATGAACAAATATGAGCATGCCAAAAGTAAAATTAAATTTTCTTTAGTACTAGCTAATGTACTAGTGAACAGATAAAACATTCAGGCTAACTTAACCACTAATATTTTTCTGCACTAATTTCGTTTATAGGAATCATCCTTTATTCACCATTGTAATGAATAATAAATAGAATTTCCAGTGATAGTTTATTATGTTCAACCACTGCAGGACAACAGATGACTTATTTTGTCAGTAACTTTTTGTCATTTTTCAAAGGGAAGGTGGGATTGTAGTGAAAGAATTGCTCCTTCAGCGGTCTCCCTCAGTGGCTTTCCTCTGACACCTCCCTGACATCCCCATCTGTTTTAGTCAGCTTTTTCACTGCTGTAACTAAAGAACCCTACCAGAACAATTGTAGAGGAGGAAAGTTTATTTAAATGCTCACGGTTTCAGGTCTTAGTCCATAGAAGGCTAGCTCCATTTCTCGGGGTGGAGGTGAGGCAGAGGAAGAGTGTGGCAGAGGGAAGCAGCTTACATAGTGAACAGGAAGCAGAGGGTCTTCACTCTCCTGATACAAAATATATACCCCTGAAGCCCAGCCTCCAATGAACCACTTTCTCCAGCCACACTCCACCTGCCTCCAGTTATTACTCAGTTAATCCCATCAAGCATGAATTTGCTGATTAGGTTAAGGCTATCACCTGATCATTTCTCCTCCAAACCTTCTTGCATTATCACATATGAGATTTTGGGGGACACCACATCTAAACCACAACACCATCACTGATTCATTTGGAAACACAAAAATGTCTATGTTTTGAACTTTACATGATCTTGCCAAGGAGACAAGAATCCCAACAATTCTTTTCCTTGAATGTGAAACTATATGTGCTTTCAGTAAGGAGATAGGCTAATTTTATCCTATGCACTCTTTTATTTCAATATTTATTGAAAATCTATTACATGCTCATAGCCATCAGAGGATGACTGGGAAGGGAAAAGAAGACCATTATAATATGATGTGGTAATTTTTATACAGTTATTAGATCAGGGACATGTAAAGCAGCCCTTCTCAGAAACCTCTTGAATTCTATTCACTAGTCTTCCCTATAGGCCCTACTTTAATTCAAACAAGTACTTGGACAGTAGCAAATTTAACTGTTAAGTTCCATACTTGACTGTAATTTTAAGAATGTGATTCCATAAAATTCTGTATCCATCTCTCTGCCTAAAAGTTATTGACTGTATGCAAGTGTGGCCACACCGTTTTCAGTACACAAATATCCTCAGAAATATAATATTAAACTGTCACTTTAATGTTGTATATTTACTTCCATTAAGACATTTCATTTCAAGTTTTTTCAACCTCAACCCAGGGCTAATTGAAGCTGTGACCGCCTAGGTTCTTATATCAGTAACATCTGTTACCAAAAATAAATATTCTGCAATCAAAACTTCACTGACCTAGCAATTTTATTGGTGATGCATGAGGACAGAATTTACCTTCATTCTTCTTCAGCTAAACTGACTTTGCAGCACTAAGAATAGGAAAGATTTATGTGTTAGTGAATTAAGCAGGGTTGGCCCAGAGAAAACAAAAAACACAAATACATGTAAGTTCACAGTATTCTTCAATATTAAGTTTTGCTCCTATATCATGTAATATATTTTGATAAGCTAGAAACAAAGAAGAGACAGAACTCCTAGTTAAAATGAAATTTGAAATTCATATATAAACTGCTTTAACAACTGAACAATGTGATTTGTCATCTTAGTAAATCACAAAGGAATTGAATATTCTTATTAAACATTGGTAAACAATAATAATTGTAGAATCCCTAGCATATTATCTGCTCTATAAATAACTTATATTTATTGCTCCTGTTATATCATTTCAGGTTACAAAGGAACTTTATAAATATTACCTCATAATATTTAAAATAATGCTTTCAAAACATTATTATTCTTATTAAACAGATGGGGAAACTATAGCTGCAGAGACATGTTTGGGTAGCCCTAGGATGGTGACTGGCATTGAGCCAAAAGGTGGCGCATAGTTAGTGTTAACACGGCGTGATCTACTTTTGCCTGATTAATGTCTCTTTTGTGCTAGTGGTCAACAGATATTCCTCATTCTTTCTTGATTGGTACTGAGGGGCGTGCTTCAATTGTGCTAATCCTAAGCTGATTGGCTGCCTTAGGTATATAGGACATTCCCTTCACCTGGGCGGAGGTCGCAGGTTGTAGGACATAGGTCGCATGCCCCACGCCGCACCTCCAAGAAGCGACCCACCTTTAAGAAGCAGTAGACCTTTGATAAGCATAGCCTCTCTGAAAGAGTAGCATTCTCTAAAACTGAGCAAAGTCTCTTTTTCCTTTAAGCAAAGTCTTTCTTCCTCTCAAAGCCTCTCTTCCTCTAAACTAAAAGTAAGCAAAGCCTTTCTTCCTCTATAAACTAGCGAACAAGCAAACAAGCAAGGAAGTAGCCTAGATAAAAATAATAGAAGTAGTTCGGTTCCAGTTCACCTCCGATAAATTACCGCGAGTTTGTTGCTGTGGGCGGCAACATATAGCCTGGATGATGAATCAAGCTAACATATCTAAATTAAATCAATGAGAACCTACATAAAAATTAACAAACTTCTTATTTTCTACCATATGCAGGTGATTTGTTTTATTCACGGTACTTATGTTGTATAAAGTCATCATGGACACTGAATTAGAAATACAAAATGATCGCTTCCATGGGAAGTGTAGGATTAGATTCCTATGAGCCCATGTTAACAATACATTTATCAACTGATCAATATATAACCTGAGTTCATGTGGACTTCTGTTTAAAGTTGACTTATTTAATTCTCATTGTTGATCTAGTAACATAAAACTTAGGGTCAACAGCATTACAATTAATGTCTTAATGAAACTTACACAGGCATACCTACATCCTCCATAAGGCACATCCCAGTTCTCTCTCACTTTGAAACATGAGGACCATTTTAATCTGGGAAATCACCAACACAAAACATAAAGATGCAAAAACATGGCACCAAATAGACCACGAATAAAAACACTTGTTTGTAATATGAGATCAGACAAAAGAAAGCAGCATGTGTTTGTTTGACTTCAACTAGGAATGTGTGCCTTGAGATACTCAGATTTTTTTTGCCATCCTTCACCTACCCATGCAAGTCTACAAGTAACCAAAAAAGCATCTCAAGTACTGATGTTGCTTTAACAAGTAAATTTTATCAAGAAGGTGAATTTGCATTACAAAATCCTCAGATAATGAGAATTAACAGTTTATTGCCAATTCATATCTTCTGAAGAAATTTATATAGCCATCTTAAAGGATTTTTAAAAAGAGGAAAAAATAAAAATACATTTACTTGTGTACATGTATAATGCTGACAACATTGTTACAGTAATAATTAAAACTATGTTGGTGCATAGATTGGGTATCAAGACTATCCATGAGGATATTGTACGTCTTTAATCTTTCTTTTGATATTTGACTATTTTATATGGAAAATTGAAAGTGGAAGATCCACTAATTGATGTAGGGAGAAGGAAGAGTTTGGATCTGGGTTTATATGAGTGAACTCTGACTAAACTACTGAGGATCAGATTCTAAAGGAAGTGATTATGTATTAGTCTTAACTCTCCAAAGAAATAGAACAGTAATTATTTAAGCTATATATCCACTAATACAATTTACATACAGTTTATATATCTTTAAAATGTCAAATTATATAGATATTTATAATAGTATATATTTAGATCTATCTATAACAGGACATAGATAGGTTTATTATATAGGTTTATATATATATATATATAAACATATACACATGCATGTACTTTACATGTCTAAATAAAAGTCTATGAATCTATAAATCTATGTATTTATATATCTATAGACCTGCTATCTATATCTATGTATGTATATCTATATAAATAGACGAAGATTTGTTATAAGGAATTGGCTAATGAAATTATGAAGGCTGAGTTATCTCTGGTTTGGAGTCATTTTAATGTTCAATTTAAATGCTTTTTAAAAAAACTATATTGTTCTTTCTTTGTAGTAACATGATTTTATTTTTTAAATGAAGTATTTCTTGGTCATAATCATTATTTATTAAATTATGAACAAAATAATTAAAGAAATATATTCTAAATACCTATTGTTTAAGTATCCAAAACTGAATAACAGATAACAGGTAAGTAAGCTGAATAATGCTTTTGATTTTATCTCTTTTCATTCAACTGAACAACTAAAAAAAATCTACATCTTTGATAATTAAGAAAAATATACAAGGGCTGAGGAGATAGCTCAGTTGGTAGAGTACTTGCCTTGCAAGCATAAGGCCCTGGGTTCAATTCCCAGCACTGCAAAAAAAAATAATATATACACACACACACACACACACAACTAATTTTCCAAGAGGGTGATGGTTAGTGTGAAGATGCTTCAGTGATCATGAAGGGTTGAGCTATCAGCTTCTGATTTCTTGGTCTTCTGTTGGACTAGACCAAGAATAACATTTTAACACTGAGATAATCCTGCTCATCTCTGGATTGTGAAGCCCTGGAACTACACATCACATCATTTGACATTTGCTAATACTTTTTGAGTTAAATGAATGAAAAGTTGTGAAAAATAAGAAAAGTCTGGCTTTCTGATCCACTAAAGTAATTTTCTTTAGGAACAATAGTAGAGTAGCCAGTGCTATAAAAATCTCACTTCCTAGAAATTTGAGAAAAGAATAAATACCAAAAAAATTGAAGAAGAAACATGTCACTTTCAAGTGAAACTGTTGCTTGAGAAAACAGAATTATACTGTCCATGAAAAGTGAGACCTCAAAGGTGAAAAATTCTCTTTACCACCCAGTCTCAAAGGATTCACAAAGGAGTTGCAGAGAAAAGTGAAATTGTTGAATGCAGCATCTATTATGTCAAGAAAATGAAGAAAATCAGCTGTGATTAAATCCTAAGAACTATAGGCTAAATAGACATTTAACTCCAAAGATGAAATATATTCATTCAGGAAGGGCTAGAATGGTCTAAAATCAACCAATAAGGCTCGGGGTAATCAAAAAGCAAGGCATTGTGTTCAGTGTTTCTATGATTGATTAATATATCGGTAGCATAACACATTGTATTTAAAAACCTTTAATCCTTTAGTGATGCATTAATAGAAGTGCAATTATCCCTATCAAGACTATAGCTGTCATAATAAGATTAACAATAGGGAAAGTTGAAAAACAATTGTTAAATGGATTGCATTTTAACAAATTTATATTATTAAAAGAAATAAGAACCTCAGAAGTAAAAGTAAGTTTTCTACTTGACCACATGCATGAGCTTACACAAAAAACAACAGTAAACAGTTGAATATTTTTAGGCAATTTTAAATAAACCTCTTCATTTTAGTACAATAAAAGGAAAGAAATACTAATCAATATTTGACCTTCAAGAGTTCATTAAAGTATCAGCAAGTTACTGTTTCCATTTTTATGGAAAGTGGATTAATAGAAATCTTTCCAGGAGCTTTTATAATTTTTCTATCACCACAATGTATCCATTTTCTGTATACATTTTTACATTTTCAAATATTGTTATATTCAATATTCAAAAATTATTCAAAAATTGTTCAAAAATTATTCAAAAATTGTTATTTTGTAATAGCAAAGAAGGAAAATTCATGAGGCTTTCTTGGGAATAATGGCAGAGAACAAATAGAAAATCACTGAAGTTACAATTTAAAGTATAGAACTGAAGTGATTTGTTTCTTGAAAACTGTTATGCAGTAAAACTTTCTACCAAATTGAAAAGCAAAGACATTTTTATTCTTTTTATTTGTTCTTTTTAGCTATACATGACTGTAGAATGTATTTTGGCATATTATACATACATGAAGTACAGCTTTTTCTAATTAGGATTCTATTCTTTGGTTGTACATAATGCAGAGTTGGCCTGGTTGTGTATATTCAAATACAAGTATAAGAATGTTATGTCCAATTAATTGTACTCTCCTTTCTCTTCCCTCACCTCCCTTCCCTTCATTCCCTTTGTCTATTCCAATAGACTTTTATTCTTTCCCTCCCTTGTTGTGGGTTAGTATCCACATATCAGAGAGAACATTTGGCCTTTGGATTTTTTAGGACTGGCTTATTTCACTTAGCATGATATTCTCCAGTTCCATCTGTTTACTGGCAAATACCATAATTTCATTCTTCTTTCAGGCTGAGTAATATTCCACTGTGTATATGTACCACATTTTCTTTATCTGTTCATCTGTTGAAGGACACCTAAGTTGGTTTTATAGTTTGGTTATTTGTGAACTGAGCTGCTAATAAACATTGATGTGGTTGCATCACTGTAGTATGCTGATTTTAAGTCCTTTGGGTATAGGCTGAGGAGTGGGATAACTGTATTAAATGGTGGTTCAATTCCCACTTTTCTGAGGAACATCCATATTGCTTTCCATAGTGGTTGACTTTTTAAAACAATTAACGGTATTTAGAAGAAATTTGTCTAACAACTAAATGAAAACTATGTGTAAAATAAATGAAATGAAATCTAGTTATATAAGTTTCCAAGATTTTCTCATTAAACTTAGCTTTCCAGTACTATGCAAGGCATTTTCAGATTATCAATTGTCAGTGAGATTTTTGGATTATAAAGAAAGACCTGACCTGATGGTAGAAATATTATACTGAGATAAGAGAAGTACTTCTTCCCTTAGTTATAAAATAGCAAAGGAAATTCTAGCAGATATCCTCATGTTCAAGGTAACTAAATCAAGAATATTTAGACCATCTCCACTATTGCCTCAAAGGATGCTTTCTGCCTGCAATATTGAAAATAGACAACATCCTCACTTTTCCAGGAAACTTCTTAAATTTCTGCCCAGTTATCTTAATCTCTTTAGCTCCAACAAGATTACTTTTATTCTTTTTATCTCTTTTAAATACTATCTGCTCCTAAAAACAAACAAGGACAACAACCCCCCCCCCACACACACACACCTTTCTTTTCTGTCATTACTCTATTGTCCCTTTAAAAACCACTGACAAGTTTAAGCATGTTGAAGGCAAGTGTAGTTTTTGCCTTATTTCTTAGTCCTCCACAGTTGGGGGGCATTGTGCAGGAGTTTGAAAAATCATATTATTTCACTCACCTTGCATTCAACATGAACCTAAAAACTTAATTATTTAAGCAGAATGTTTGGAGAATCTAAAATAAAAAGATATTAGGATAGTCTTTTAAGCTGTTTTACTACATAATTTAGAGAAGGACTACCTTCTACTCTATTCTCTTCTCAACAAAACAGGGCACACAATTAATGTTCTATTACCCGACATGTTTTATAATATTTATATAAATTCACATTCATGTAATAAAAATTGAATGAAAACCTCTGGAAATTTTAAAGAAAAAATTTGAAAGAATCCTGAGTCCCAAAAGAGAGCAAAAGAGCTCTAAACTATGAATTTTAAACCTGTGATCTTATTTGTGTTTGCTAAAACAATTTGGAAAAGTTTATCTCAGGGTACTAGAAAAAGTCAACAACATGACTTGCTAAACGAAGACACATTAAATTCTTATTCCATTCTTTAATTAGGAAAATCCATAAAAACAGGAACCACAGAATCTGGAACACTGGTAAAAAGGTAACAATGCTCACTGTTAGCCCACCTCCCCTCTTCTCACCCTCAGCATCTTCTCTTCTACCCTGCTTCTCTCTTCCTTATTCATTCCCTTCCTCTGCTCTTTTTTCCTATATGTTTATGTGTAGATAGCATGTTTTCCAGAATTAGCACTACATTCCCTTCTACAAAGTCTTCTTTTGATTTCTAAGTCACAATGTCCTTCTCAGTACCCCAAGCATTTATATGGTTCATACCTAACTGTGCACATTGTACCAATATAGTCCTTCTATGTCAATGTATCTTATGTCCAAATGAACTTGTCCTTTGAAGGCAGAATCCATAGATTTATTGCCTTCTATAACATCTATTTTAAGCTGTTAACGGACATATAAAGACACACATGCATACATATACAATGATTAATCAATGGATATCATTATGTTTCAATATCCTGCCTCAATAACAATTCACAATGTCATCTATTTTTAGTAGGATGAATTTTAGGGTTCTGTTATACATAACACACTTTAACAAACTAGAAATTCAAACAAGCAATAAGTTTGAGATAGTTTTTAAAAACTTACATTAGTTTCCTGAGAATAAAGTGATTTTTATATGATCTAAAAAATCTACTATCATGTATGAGTATCCTGGCAATTTCTACCAGTGTGGTCAATTTGATATAAGCTATAGCAATTAAATAATACAATCTAAAAATGTTAATGTTAAAATATGCATATACTTTTACCATTATCCTAAAAGGAAATTTAAAAATACATTGTTAGAAAATCTCTCCTCTGTTGATTTTCGTTATTAGTGAGCCTAGATGACTAATTTTATAAAAAAGGTAAATTATAGCCATGCCCAGTGGTGCATGCCTATAATCTCAGCAGCTCACGAGACTGACAGAGGAAGATTGGGAGTTCAAATGAAGTCTCAGCAATTTATTGAGGCTCTGGATTTAAAAAAAAAAAGTTGGGAGCCTGGGGATGTGGCTAAGCACCCCTGAGTTCAATTCTCTGTACAAAAATGGAAAAATTGATAAATTGCCTCACCACTTCTATTACAATTTTGAGAATTTATGAAATTTTATTTTAGGCATATTATTTTTTTGTTTATATAAAAATCAAACAGCATGAGGAACTGAACATGAAGTAGTAATTTTGCACATGTACATAAACACAGAGGTGGATCAAGAAACAACATCTGGGGGGCTGAGGTTGTAGCTCAGAGAGCGCTTTCCTAGCATGTATGAGACACTGGGTTCAATCCTCAGCACCACATATAAATAAATAAAATAAAGGTATTTTGTCCACCTACAACTAAAAAAATATATTTAAAAAAAAAGAAACAACATCTCAAGATGTGTTAAAATTTGTTTCTGAGCTGCATCTTGCTGTTTTTAAACAAAATATGTATGAAAGTTCTACATGCCAGATTTCAATCAAATGAAGAAATAAATCATGAAGGACTTCAGGGAAAAATGCTATTTCAACCAGTGCAAGTAGAAAAGAAACAATTCCTAAGAGAGAAAACAAGTACTGCAAGCTTGAGGTACAAGTGAAATCTCAGTGTATCAAAGAAAATAAGCAAAATTAACATTTCTTCTCTTCATTCCCTCTTGATAGATGACCGTTCATTTTTATGCATAGAAAATATCCTCAAGATCTAGAATGAATTATAGAATGTATTGAAATGAATTATCATACATCTATTGCAATGACTATTAAAACAGGGAATTATTAACATAAATATATAAAAATCAAAGTATTAACAAGGTATGTATTTATAAATATATTTTTGTATTATTTGTGCTAAGTTGTTATTATGATAATGTATGCATAAACTATAGAACAATTAAAAACAGTAATGTTGGAATGACAAATATGGTTTAATTTATACTTAAATTTTCTTAATATTTAAATATTGTCTTATACTTAATGACATTTAAAAATATTAATTTAAAATTAAAAATATTATTTCTAAACATATTTTCTAGAAAGGCACTTTATAATCTGTTTCTTTTTTATTTCAGAAAATTGAGTCAATATCTTCAGAATTTTGACATATCCATTCTCCATGATTTACAAAATATTACAGTTTTAAATCACATCAAAGAAACTAGTCACTAAAACAATAGATTATCTTAGTTTCTAACTTATAAATTTATCAGTAACCTTCAGTACTGTTGAACACTTTATTAAATATCTAATTTCTTTCAGAGTCTATCTTTTCTCTTGATTCTTCACATTATTCTTTGCCTTCATTAAACAAGTCATTAAACCTAGACTCACTCTACAAATGGAAACAGCCTTACAAATTTGTCTTTTTCCTTTAACTTTTTTCTTAAACTCTTAAGTATAATTTTACTTACTGCATCTATTGTAAGGACTTAAAATTTGAGGCTCTATTCACAATTTTACTTTCAGTTTCCAATGCTGAAATTAGACTTTTCAGCAAGATTGCCCTATCTTATTATTAACCAGCAATCTGAATTAATGTTACCAGGACCAATTTTATTATATGTCTTTCATAACAAGTTTATCAAATCAAATAAATATTTTCTATTTTTTAAATTATATTTTACCTGCATAACATGTTTTTTTTTTTTTTCTCATTAAGCTTTTGTTTTTAACAGATCTCAAAATTCTGTGACAGATTTTTGGTCAAGTTGTTTCCATTGAAAAGTACTGATTTTAAAAAACCAATAACTTAAAACTGCCACACACACACAAATGGTTCACAAAACATTCTTTTTTCTAAAGGTGGTTATTAATAGTCTTTTACTATTAAACTTAAATGGCCAATTGAAACAAACTGATTAAGACTGGGGTGGCAGATGTTAGGGTTAATATTCATTTAAGACTTCAGAGCTTTCTGGTCAGACTTAATAGTTCCAGCAGCCTTTTTGTCCGCTGCTTTGATTACACCCATAGCAACTATCAGCCTGATATCACAAACAGCAAAAAGACCAAAGAGGATACTCAGAGAAGCTCTCAACACACATCACCAGAGTTGAAGAAATAAGGACCATCTTCCAGTTTCTTATCAGAACAATGATCAATCTTTTCTTTCAGCTCAGCAAACTTGCAAGCAACGTGAACTGTATGACTATCCAGTACAGGGGCTTTAGCCAGCACTGATTTGGCCTGGATGGTTCAGGATAATCACCTGAGCAGTGAAACCAGCTGCTTCCATTAGTGGATCATTTTTACTGACACCAGCAATATTGCTATGATGAACATCTTTGACAAGACATGTTCTTGACATTGAAGCCCACATTATCTCCAGGAAGAGATTTACTCAGAACTTTATGGTGCATTTCAACATATTTAAATTCAGTTTTGGCATTGACTGGAGCAAAGGTGATCACCATGTCAGGCTTGAGAATACCAGTCTCCACTCAGCCCACAGGAATAGTACCAATACCACCAATTTTGTAGACACCCTGAAGGGGCAGATTCAAATGTGTGTCAATTGGACAAGTTTGTAGCAGGATGCAATCTAAAGTTTCAAGCAATGTGGTTCTACTGGCACTGTCATCTTTCCATCCCTTGAATCAAGGCTTATTAGCACTTGGCTCCTATTGTCATGATTTCAACCAGAAATTGGCACAGATGCTACTGTGTCAGGGTTGTAACCAATTTTCATAGTGCTGACTTCCTTAATGATTTCTTCATATCTCTTCTGACTGTAGGGTGGCTCAGCGGAATCCATTTTGTTAACACCAACAATTAGTTGTTTCACACCCAGTGTGTAAGCCAGAAGGACATGCTCATGAGTCTGCCCATTCTGAGATACAAGCTTCAAATTCACCCACACCAGCAGCAACAATCAGGGCAGCACTGTCAGCCTGAGATGTGCCTGTAATCATGTTTTTGATAAAGTCTCTCTGTCCTAGGGCATCAATGATAGTCACATAATACTTGCTGGTCTCATGTTTACACCGGAAGACGTCAGTGGTGATACCAAGCTCATACTCAGCCTTCAGTTTATCCAAGATTCAGGTATACTTGAAGGAGCACTTTCCCATCTCAACAAATTCCTTCTCAATTTTTTCAATGGTTCTTTTGTCAATCCCACCACATTTGTAGATCAGGTGACTAGTGGTGATAGACTTGCCTGAATCTACATGTCCGATGAAAATGATGTTCATGTAAGTCTTTTTCTTTCCCATTTTGGCTTTGATTTAGCTGTGGCTTCCATGACACCTGTGTTCTGGTGTCAAACCCATTGACAAAAGCTTTCATAACATGTTTTAAAATGTGGGAATTGTTAGACTGCTCTAATCTTCTTTATACCCAAATCCCATGGGTCAAATACTGCAGCCCTTACAATTGTTTCCAATCCAGGCATTTCAACCTCCTCACTTAGGTTAGATCTTTTATTAATCATCTTTTCTCAGTAGTTTTCAAAATGGCCTAAATATATTGAAAAAGGTAACATGGAAACAACCTAGGGCATTAGTATTTCAATTTTTGTTAATATTTTATAGTCTCTATAAGACCAAACTATGCATACAACATCAAATAATCAAACATGTATGGTACTGTGTACTAATTTTTAATGAAAGAGAAGCACAATCAAAGGGTTTGGATGCTTCTGCTCTAGAATATTTCAGTAGCTCACTATACAGCAATTGGCTTTTCTAACTTCACTGTCTGTCCTCCAACACACAGTGTACACATGACTGCCAGATGAATGTTTCCTCAGTGAAACAACAAACATCCTGATATCTGAACAAAGCCCTGTAGTGGCTCACTATTGCCTTCTCAGTGAAACTCAATTTCAGTACCATGGAACTCAAGGCAATTACAAGCTCACCTGCCTCTTTACAGACATAACTGTCACTCTTCTTGTTTTTAATACCATCATCCCAAATGATATTTTACCATTTGTCATCACATAAAATACCTCTATAAGTCTATGACAATAAGATACATGTTAATAAGCCTAAAAAAACTATATACATATGCAAAAGCCTCTATACAGTCATATCTATGGAAACTCACTGCAGAATCCAAAATTAAGTCTTAATGGAAATCCACTCTGCTTCATTGTCTTCAGGAATACTGACTGTAGTACTGACTCAAGTCCATTGTGATGGGGGGGCCATACTGCCACAATTGTAGACATCATGAATATCAGCCTTTCCTATTGCACAAAAGCAGCTGAGGTCAATTAATGTGACATTTGAATTTAACAAAAAACTTTAAAAGAATTAAATCGCATTCTGCAAATGAGTTACTGATAGAACATAAACATGTGTCAGGATAGGTACACAGGTAGACATGGGCACCGGAGTAAGGAGGAAAAACAGGGCTTACCCCATCTTGGAGGAAGAAAAATTCACTCCACCACAGGTGACAGTAATCCCATCCATTAACCTGCCTCTTTCTCAGTCAGGTACTATCTGCTTAAACTATAACAACAGGTGTAACCAGTTTAAGGGATTGTTCCAATTTTGAAACAGGTATAGAGCATGTCTGGATGGAGTACAGAGCATTGTAATTACCCTGGTTCACTGTAATTTACATTATGATTTTAAACCCCCAATACATTTTGCTTAGGTATTAATGTAAACTGTCTAGTGTAGGTGGCCTAAGCCGTGGCATGAAAACCAAAAACTGTACAGGCACACTGCTGATGCAAACTTTCCAAAATGGTAACACAAGAATAGGTGCACTAAGCCATGGCTGGAACACTGTAGTAACCACCCAAGTCCCCAAATACATGATATATGATGAGGGAGAGACACAGGAGACTAAATGTAAAAAGCCACCAGGTGGAAAATCCTAGGCAGTTTCCTCCCTGGGAGATCATCCACCCCATATGGAGACCTCCATCATGCTAAATAAATTATTTGAAATTATTTGTAATTATTCTCTAAGTTTCTTGACCAAAATTGTTCTTTGGAAAACACAAGATTTTGAGGACATTTTCATTAAGGATGCATGTAACCATGCCTCAATGTTTTCCTATTGAAAAAATGAAGATGAAGAAAGAAAAACAAAAGGTGAAAAATGCAATTTTTAAGGAATATCTATGTGTTAGTTTATTTTTAAAAAAAGAAATGTGAAATAGAATTGGAATGTCCTGTTTTTTAAGGATCTATCTATATTTAGTAGCTTTCTGACATTTAATTTTATTAGACTTTCAAGATTATCATGTAACATCTTTGAATTCAAATTGCAACAATAGGCTGAGAAATTAGGAGGTTGCTGTGGAAAGTTAATCTAAGTAACAGATGAAAGCTAGATTTATATAATAACTGATGCAGCAGCAGTAAAAGGAAGACTTCCCACTGCAAGAAAAATATAGTTCCTAGAATTTTCCTTTTATATTGGTACATATTTATATCATCAACATTTAATGTAACAAGCATTTTAAATTCCTATAAAGTCAAAAAATAATACTTGAGAAAATAAGTACTACTGAAGCAGTTTCATCAGGTCACACATCCAGACATTTTCAAATCTAACGAGGAATCTAAGAAGTGATGTTAAGAAGGATTACCCAAAAGAAGAATCTGAAGCAAGGATTCTCCTGAAAGCGACTTACTGAGTGTTTCAGAAGTGGAGTATCTGAATTAGAACAAGGTAAGGAAATAAAACTGAGCAAAGATGTGATCTTGGCTGAAGCCACACTTAGCCTTATCCCCCAAGGCACTCTGGAGCACTCCATTGCACTCTGTTGCACTCTGTTGATTCTACTTTGAGAAAAGGCACTGGTCCTTTTTTACTTCTCTTTTATTCAGTGTTGCTCCTCAAAGAGTGAGTGGAAGTAGGGGTGGGGGTAATCTCTAGGCACATTAGCTCTCTTTGGGATAAAGGGATGAAGGAAGGAACTACAACTCCTATTCTTCTAAACCGTTTACTGATTTTATGCATACATGAGTGAAACAGTGATCCATCTCATGCTTTAAATGTAGCCCTTGTGGCTCTGTCTCTGAGGCTTAAAATGGATATTTTTTTCTCTCTTCTCCCTCTCTCCCTCCAAACAGGTTAGCGAGACAGAGTTATCTTTTTTGTTCCCATCTCAGGCCCAGTTATCTGTCCTTGAACACATAACCACCACAGGAAGGAGATGCCACCAGAAGATCTTGGAGGTGAATATCACACAAATTAATAAGTAAACTTCAAAACTGATGAGGGTGCACCTGCGGTTCTTCCCTCCCTCAAACAGTGTAGCCCTTGAATCCTCTTTTAAAAACTTTCTGTTTTTTTTCTGATTGACAGAATCACAGCCTCTGGGACAGAAATCCCCTATTCTTCTCCTTTGCTAGCAAAGCAATAAAACTTCTTTTTCCTTCTTCTCAAAACTGTGTCCTCATTATTGAATTGGCATTTGGAGACAAGCATGGAGCTTTCAGTAAAAAGAGAATGTCCACATAGAAACAATATCTTATTATATTCTAAAATCATTTCCAGATGGATTAATATTAAAATGTGAAAAGCTTTTAGAAGAAAACACAGGAGAACATGTTCATGATTTGGAGTTGGGCAAAGATTTATTAAATAGACTAAAAAACCACACTGACCTTAAAGGAACCAATGATAAGACAAATTACTTTAAAATTAAATACTTTTATTCAGTAAAAGAAGCCATTAAGACCATGAGAAATTCTTGTAAATCAGGACTAAGTGGTCAAATAAGGAATAGGTGGTCAAACCTGCAGGTGAATGGGCAAAAACTTTAACAATTAACAACAGAGGATACTCAAATAGATAATAAAATTTGAAAATTTCTCAATATCATGTCATCAGGGAAATGCAAATTAAAACTGTAATGTAATGTAACTGAAATGGCTAAAATAGAAAAGCAAACAATAGCAAGGCAGAAATATGTCAAGTTAAAAGGTAATTGAGGGCTGGGGTTGTTTCAGTGGTTGAGTGCTTGCCAAGCACATGTGAGGCCCTGGGTTCCATCCTCAGCACCACATAAAAATAAATAAATAAAATAAAGGTTTTTTTTTTTTTTTTCAATGGTGATTAGAAAATTGTGTGTGTGTATGTGTGTATGTATACAAATTCCAAGTCAATAAGAAATTGATGTTCAAGTAAAAAATAGGAAACTACCATAAAAGAGCAATTTACTTTTATAAATAAGCTCAAAACATAAATTCTAAAATGAGTAAATAACATTTTTAATCTGGCAGTTAAAGAACGTTTAAAGTACTATTAACCAGTGTTGATCATAATGTGAGCAAACAGACACATTCCACATCTGTTCCTGGCAATGCAAATTAATTTGTCTTTCCTGAAGAAAAGTCTTAGCCATAGTTTTTAATAATATTAATCAAACAGGTTAAATTCTAAATATTTATAAGATTATAATCAGATATTTATTTAAGATGTGTATAATAGATGCATGCTACTACCATTAGTAGTTGAAGTACTGGAAAATATATTATCTTTTCAACAGTGGGTATAAACTGCTTTTTTAGGAAGAGAGCCACCTTTACTGAAAAGATGCAAGTAAAATGAAGGACAGTGGAGACTTTTTTCAATCATATGGATATCCATTTGACCCAGCACAACTTATTCAAAACATCATTTTTAAGCTTAATAAGTGGAATGATAAATTTAAATACTGATGGAAATTTGATAAATTGTGAGAATGAGATAGATAGAAACAAAATTCCCTGGAAATATCTTGGAAAGGAAATATGGAGTTGAAAGAAAATGATATAATAAATACATTGAATTAATATCTTCAAGGGATTTGTGTATTGCATTCATCTTCCTTTAGTGTAAAAAAGAACCTTGACCTTGTTTTACATATTAACAGAGAAAACAAATTTTAAGAGCATCCTTTCAACCTATATCCTTACTCAGCAGTGAGATAAGTCTATGAAAACCTCTCCTGCTGCTGGCACATTTGCAAATGCACTTAAAGTACTTTTATTATACTGCAATAAAGCTGATATATTTTTAAGAAAATACATGAAGTCAACTGCTGGAATATCTTTAAGAAAAATCTAAATAGGATGATTATCTCTCAAAATAAGCTAGAACATCTGCATTTTTCAGAAAATATTTGTGAGATGTGGTACCATTAAAGGTTTTGTTTTTTTTTTAATTTGTAGATAAGTTGAAATTTAGAAAATAAATCAAAGAGTTTGAGAAATATTTTCTTTTTATTTCCTTGTAAATGTGTGTGTGTGAGTGACATTTGAGACATTACTTATTGTTAAGGAGTAATCATGTTGTGATCTGAGGAATTTAAGAAATTATTCATAGCTCCAGTTTACAAAAAGTAGCTTAAGAGAACTATTGCTAAAAAAGAACTATTCATTCACTTCTTGTCTTCACTGTAGGAGACGTACTTTATCTCACTGAGAAATAATTGAGCACATTACTTGAAGCCATAACAAGTGTTTTTAGGGCTGAGCTTTAAGGAGAATTTTTTCTCTTTTTCTGCTTCTAGTCTCCTGTTTTCTTATAAACCAAATATATCTATACAACACTTTCACTACTGCTTCTGTTTGACATGTTATTATGTACAGTATAAATATTATTAAATACTCTCTACTACATGATTTCATTTCAAAAAGGCATTGATCCTTAGGATGGAAACAATTTTGTGACAAGCAAGATCAAGTTGGAAGAGATAAAAGGCCACTGAATCTATCTTATGTCATTGTATAACTCTGTGCAGAGACAAAGTACAGATAGACAAATGGTCACTAAATCTTGAAAACAAATGATTATTAATCAGATTATTAATTGTTTTGACCCAGTTTCAATTGCCTTTTCTTCCAGGTTTAAAGATATAAATTCCTAAGCAGAAGATGGAGTATTGAGCTCATAAATTTGATGAATCTCATCTTGAAAACAAAAATCTGCCAAGACTTTGAGGAAATGCTATAACTGTTGTATATAAATAAGCAATACAGCTGTGAAAAGTAGATGAAGATTAAAGACGTGTAGTTGTATTATAGAACATTTACATTGAAAAATGGATTTCTGGCTAAGGGAAAAAGAACATAAGCACAATCTTGCCATTTTTTCTTCTTTTTCTCAAGAAAGGTAATGAGCTAATAAATGTCACCACAGCTCCACAGTGCCAATGCTCTGAATTAATTGAAGCTGCTAGTTTCAAAGGATGGTTGTTTTACTAAAAAAACTGGAGTTTTATATTTTTCATCCTTTTCCCTATTCTGAAAGAAGACAAAATAAATTGTTATTCAGTACATTCTAGTTACAACCTGTTGTATTATCAATAAGAATACATTAAATCATTTCCTCATTGCATCAGAAGTTAGAAAGAAGAGGATAGATTGAGTTGACTTAGCATTATTTTTCAAGTAGTGTAATGTTTTGGACCTCTCGAACATATATTGATTTTAAGATGTGACTTAAGGTTAAATCCTTTTAG
This sequence comes from Sciurus vulgaris, assembly GCF_902686455.1. Lineage (NCBI taxonomy): Eukaryota > Metazoa > Chordata > Mammalia > Rodentia > Sciuridae > Sciurus > Sciurus vulgaris. The sequence continues at coordinate 41,887,546 of NC_136469.1, read as the reverse complement.
AAGAAGGAAAAGGACAAGGACAAGGAGAAGAAGAGGAAGAGGAAGAAGAAGAAAGAAGAAGGAGGAAGAGGAGAAAGAGAAAGGAAGAGAAGAAAGAAGAGCCAAGGTTTTGTTAAATTTTTTCTTCATTTAACTACATTGGAATCTAATAAATTAAGCTTTACAAAAATGTAATGCACTATATATAATAGACTATAATGCAAATGACAAAGTATTTTTGCATAAAAGACAAAGACTTCTGAGGGATACTTAAGGTACAAGAAAAAGAGTTGACTCCTCCACCTGATTTTATTTTAATTCTAATCTTTATAAGTTCATGGGAAAGGCTGTTCATTAGAATTTAAAATGAATAAAATAGCCAAGAAAATATATCATTTCTATAAATGTTCTTAACCAGTTCAACAAATGATCGTGAGGAAATAGGAAAGTCGATCCACAGTATAAATAAATACTTAACTATTCTTTGAAGAGACAACTAGAAAAAAAAAAATTACAAGTTAATTAAGCAGCCAGTGAGATTCGAGATGGCAGGCTAGAGGGTTAGGATTTAAGTAGCAGGAGTAACTGCTTCTCTATGAAGTGGGTGAGAGAGGGATTTCACTATAATTCAATATGAGAAAGTCAGAATGTCTTAGAAATTCAGAAATTTGGGTACATTAAACAAAGAAAAAAGACTAACTCGGACCTAAATGAGTTGTGGCAGCAGCGACAGCAGTGGCAACCACGGTAGTGAGGCTAAGGGACAAAAACACAGTCAGTGTAGGTAATAAATTATTGAGTCCAAGCAGAAAGATGGGGGCTGATTCAAGAGGAAAGAAAAGAAAATGCCAATATCTCCAAAGCCCTTACCCCTCCTCCTTCAACCTATTGCCAAAGTTCCCAGGGAATTGTTCCTACCTGCAGGGCGTGTAGTCCCTGCCAGGGAGTGAAGTCTCTACTGAGTGGCTTCTTTCCTGCCTGTTTGGGCAGACATAGAGAGGCACCCCTGGAAGGATTCTTTCCCACCTTCTGACTCAGCTTTTGGTCCTTAGTTATTTAAGCAAGATAAGGGGAGAAGGAAAGCATGAGAACAAAGGAAATCTAAAAAGTATAAAAGAGGCGGGATGCCTCCACTTCCCTCGACACCCAGCTCTAGGGCCCTTTCTCTACAGAGAAGTCTATCTGTTCTGTCCTTTAAATAAAACTTATATTCTACGCTTGCCTCAGTGTTTCTCTGGTGTTAAATCTTCAACATTGAACTTGGTCCTGATTGATTTTCATCATTGGTATCAGTAGCGGTGCTGATTCAGCACAGAGAGAGAACACAGTGAAATAAGACAGAGAGCTATAGTACAGAAAATCCTGAGATCAGAAAAGCAGCCTGCCTTTCACTGATCCAGAGGCTGTACTGTACGCTGGTGATTGAAATGTAGCCTGTGTTTCACAACTGGCTGCAGAGAACTGAGGTGGAAACCATCTTGAGGTAGCCACATTGCAGCTACTGCTGTGGGAAATAGATCTGAGCAAATAGGGCTACACAGTCCTACTGAGCAACTGCCATGTAACCAAGGTGTACCTAACAGGACAGGGTGAAACAAGCACAGAGAAAATTTTGCCCAGGGGAATTGAAGTTGAAAAGTGAAGAGGAGCTCAATTCACTTCCCCCTTTGAACTTGATGGCTCACGTGACAAATCGAAGTGGTCAGGAATCTGAACAGGCAGGTGTGAAACACTTAAGGACTAAAGCCCTAAATTGGAAGTGTGGAAAGGCTGTTTACATGGGCAGTACAGTGTATGGACTGGCTTCCCTGCCCCATGAGTAGAATACTTGGGATTCTTGAGATTCAGATTCTCAGCAGGGTTCACTGCCAGGTCCTAGGCAAGTGTTGATCTAATGTCTCCAGCCAGTCACCACCCAACAAAGCCCCTGAGGCCTTATTAGATCTAAGCCCCCCTGCAGGAATTCCACTCCTAGAATTCTGCAGCAGACCCACCCAGGGAGTGCATCAATCTGACCTTTGCAGACAAAACTCCATCTGAGAGTACTTTCCATCCATCCTACATTACACAGGGGAAAAGGGGAGCTGACGATTTTTGAACACTAACTGGCAGCTTGATGAGCAACACACAAAAAATAAAGGGTTTAGCAATCCTTGGCCTGTGTTCTCATGCTCAGTATACAGCTCAAGAAGAAACAGAAAGAAATACAGTTGGGTATAGACAGTGAATAAGCATTCTCATTGATTATTTTGACCACCTCCATGGAAATGATTCCTTCATTTTTCATTAGGATCATTTTTTCTTTCCTTTTCTCTTTTGTTCATTTATTTATATATTTATTTATTTATTTTGGTGCCAGTGATTAAATTCAGGGGCACTGGGCCACTGAGTCACACCCCCAGTCTATTTTGTATTTTATTTAGAAACAGGGTCTCACCAAGTTGCTTAATACCTCACTTTTACTGAGACTGGCTTTGAAATCGTCATCCTCCTACCTCAGCCTCCCGAGCTGCTGGGATAAAAAGGCATGCCCCACCATGCCCAGCTTGTTTTAAATTTTTTTTGTTTGTTTGTGTGTGTGTGTGTGTGTGTGTGTGTGTGTGTGTGCTTTTGTTGAGCTTAGTGATTCACGGAGATATATATTTCTTTTTTTTTTCCCTCATTTTTGGCACGTAATAATTTTTTCTTTTATGGCCTTTTGAGGGTAGGGTTTTTGATTAGTATATTTTGATTTTGTTTTGTTTGGTTTTTCATTTGTCAATTTCTCTTGTTTCTCTTTCTCTGTTTTCTTCTGCTAACAGCCAAGTTCCATTATTCTCTCTTTTATTCTCCCTTTAAAAAAAATCTTCCATTTTTATGCTCCTTTCTTATAGCCATCATATTCTATATCTCTTCTGCATTCTTTCTGTTCATTTTCTGAAATTGTGAACGCTTTTGTACCTTCCTATGTATGACATTCCTATGTATGTCATACTGTATTCTTACCATCTTTTAGTACTAATTGGTTGATATAACTCTTGCCCCCCACCATTAATCCTGCTGCACTTATTACTACTTTGGATGCCATAATTGACATATGTAGTTTACTTTAATACCAGATATATATCATAGTTACTTATCATTTTTGCTGATTGCAATTGCCAACCCTACCATTTCTGGGTTTTGAGGCAATGAACATCATAGGTGTCACAATATGAACCAAATATTTAGTCTAATTTTGCATATCATTTGGTTGTTGTTATTTCCTTTTTCCTATTCTGTGAGGTGCTGGTGTTGTGGGATTCTCATGCAGAGAATGAGGTCACAGGGACATTCAGTAGGAAACAACATTTATTAGTGCCATTTATTATTCACTAATCCATGAATTTCTATCAAAAGACTGAGCCCCAAATGCTGGAGCCATTGCCTTGTATACCTCTTGCTAGCTCCTCTTTACTAGTTAGCTCTTTATCTCCCATATAAGATAATACACATTTCAACTGAGCATTCATTCTATTTCTATAGTACAGAGTTGCAAACATGTTGCAACAGAGTTGTGAAATGTGCCCATTGATACAGAAGGTGACCTGTTCTTTCCTTTATTCTGAGAAAGTACCTCCCACACTATGAACCTACAAGTTCACAGGGTAGAACTATACTGCTGAACTAAACTCAACCAAAAGAAAGCACAATTTGCTCCACATACAAATTAATGACACTCAATCTTCAACTATACTTCAATACAAAGAATAGAAGAAATAAAACCCCAAGCTAATGACCAGTTCCCAAGTAGAAACATTCCCACATTCCACCTATGGACATTCATTGTTATAACAGAAACAGAGAGAAATGACACAAAAGCTTGGGACACCACTATGAGGGAGTCTCAATACAGATCATTCTAGGTCATTTTAGCAACTGAAAACTGTGCCCTATAAAGATCCACACTTAACAGTGGAAGAGAATTTCCTTCCAACAGATGAATAAAACCTAAAACATGAATATAAGAAATATGAAAAAGCAAGTTAACCAACACACCAGCAAATGACCCCAAAAGTACTGAAATGAATGAAGCATCAGATAAGGAACTCAAAAGAATCATTATAAAAATGACCGGTGAATACCAAGAGAACACAGAAAAACAACTGAATGAATTAAGGAAGTCAGTACATAATATGAATGAGAAATTCAGCACAAAGATAGAAATATTGAAAAAGAACCAAATGGAACTCTTGGGAATGAAAGACCTAATTAATTAATTGATTGATTATTTTTAAAAATAATTAATTATTTTAAATAAAAAGCCTAGTTGAGAGTATCTCTAATAGAGTAGATCATGCTGATGACGCAATCTCTGAGTTGGAAGACAAAGTGGTCTGCCTTGCACATTCAGACAGTATTAAAAAAAAGAATAATAAGTAACCATGATCAGGATATACAAGAACTCTGGGACAACATGAAGATACCAAATTTAGGAATCACTGGAATTGAGGCAGGCTATAAAATGTGGACTAATTGATTGGATAAACTCTTCAGGGATAGAATAACAGAAAATTTTTCTAAACCTTCACCATGAAATGGACATTCAGATATAGAAGACATTCAGATCCCCAGAAAGACAAGATCAAAAAAGAACCTCTCCACAACACATTATACTTAAAATGCCTAACATAAAGATCAAGGTTAGAATTTTTAAAGCCTCAAGAGAAATGCATCAGATTGCATTTAGAAGTAAGCCAATCAGAATCACTTCTGATTTTTCAGCATAAACTTTACAAGCCAGGAAGGCTTAGAACAATGTGTTTCAAGTACCGAAAGAAAATAGCTGTCAACCAAGACTTCTATATACAGTAAAACTATCATTCGAAACCAAAGGTGAAATGAGAACCTTCCAAGATAAGCAGAAACTAAAAGAATTCATGTAGCTTATACTACAGAACTTACTTAAAGAAACGCTGCACACAGAAGATATAAAAACCTTCAGAGCTCACAAAAGCATAAATCTCATTTGAAGAGTAGCTAAGCATATGAGAAACAGGACCAAGTTAAACATAATAAGTAAATAAAAATGGGCAGGAATTAATAAACATCCCTCTATAAACACCTTGAATGTAAAATAGTCTCAACTCTCCAGTTAAAATGGCATAATGAGTTAAAAAACAAAGAAACAACTACACGTTGTTTGTAAGAGATTCACTTTACAGGCAAAGATAGCCACAGGCTAAAAATGACAAAACTGAAGCCCCAAACAAGCAGGATTAGCTATTCTTATATCTACTAAAGTAGATTCCACACTAAAATTAATAAAAACAGACAAAAAAGATCACTTCATATTGGTAAAGGGAACAATCCAACAAGAAAACATAATAATAAATATTTATACCTCACACAAGGATGCAACTAATTGCATAAAAGAGACACTATTCAAATTGAAGAGCCCGATAGACCTCAGTACAATAATACTGGGTGATTTCTATGCAACTCTTTTGCCATTAGATAGGTCATCCAGAGATAAACTCAGTAAAGACTTTTCGGACCTGAAAAAATATTGTAAATCAAATGGACCCAGTAGACATATTTAGAATTTTCATCCAACAACAACTGGATACATTTTCTTCTGAGTGGCTCATGGAACTGTCTCCAAAGTAGATCATATTTTAGGCCACAAGACAACTCTTAGCAAATACCAAAAAATATATAAATATACATATAATTTCTTACATCTTATCAGACCATAATGGAATTAAATTAGAAATTAACACCAAAAACCCTACAGAAACTATATAAATATATGGAGATTGAGCAATACTCCTTTGAATGATAAATGAATGATACAGGGTGAAACTGAAAAATTCTTAGACTTGAATGAGTATAGTAATATGACATACTAGAACCTCTGGGACACTAGGAAGGCAGTTCTAAGAGGAAAGTTTACAGTTATGGGTGCTTACATAGTAAAATTAGAAAGATCCCAAGTAAGCAACTTAAGGATGCATCCCAGAGTGCTCCAAAAAGAATAACAAATGAATCCCAAAACAGAAGGAAGGAAATAATTAAGAACAGAGAAACAATCAATGAACTTGAGAATAAAAAAAAAATACAATCAATGAAATGAAGAGTTGATTTTTTTCATCCACTGAACAGTGGTTTAGACAAAAGGTATTGGAGGGAAAGGGGATAAGAATAGGAAAGACAGTAGAATGAACTAGACACAATGTTCCTATGTACCTGTATGAATGCAACACAATAAATTTCCACATCATGAACAATCACAAAACTGGGATCCTAAATAGAATAAGATGTACTCCATGTTTGTATAACTATATCAAAATATATTCTACTGTCATGTATATCTAAAAAAAATTAAAAATTTTAAAAAGTAAATTCTTTGCAAAGATAAACAATATTGATAAGCCCTTAGACAAATAACCAAAAGAAAAAGGGTAAAAAACCAAATTAATAATATTAGAGGTGAAAAAGGAGAAACCACTACAGACATCTCAGAAATCCAGCAGATGATTAGGGACAATGTTGAAAGTTTATACTCCAATAAATTGGAACACCTAGAAGAAACACATTTATTTCTAGACAAATATGATCTTCTAAAACTGAATCAAGAGGACAGAGAAAACCTATATAGTCAAATAACTTGTAATCTGACACAAGAAATAATAAAAAGCCTTTCAACAAGAATGGCCCAGAACCAGATGAATTCTCAGTTCAAGTCTACCAAAACTTATTTAGCAATCTCAATAGATACAGAGAAGACCTTCAACAAAATTCAGCATCCATTTATGATAAAAATGTGGAAGAAACTAGAAATGGAAGAAACTTACCGCAACATCAAAAGGCTTATACATGAGAAACCCAAAGTCAACCTCATAGTAAATGGAGAAAAACAAAGTATTTTCTTTAAAATCAAGGATAAGACAAGGATGTCTACTCTAACCACTTCCATTTAATATGGTGCTAGAAATTTTAGAGTATTTAGGCAAGAGAAATAATTAAAAGGGATAAAAATAGGAAAAGAAGTCAAATTATCACTGTTTGCAGATGATATGATCCTATACCTAGAAGACCTAGAAAAGTCCACCAAAAGACTGATAGAGCTAATAAACCAATTTGAAAATGTAACAGGTACAAAATCAACATAAAAAAACCAATTGCTATCCTATGTAGCAACAATGAATCTGTTGAAAAAGAAATCAGAAAAACAATTCCATTCCAAATAGCCTCAAAATAAATAAATAAGTAAAATGCCTAGAAAGAAATTTAACCAAGGAGGTGAAAAACCTCTACAATTATAACTATAGAACACTGAAAAAAGAAATTGAAGAAGACCTTAGAAGATGGAAAGACCTTCCATGTTCATTGATAGGCAGAATTAATATTGTTAAAATGGCCATACTATCAAAAGCAATATAGACTCAATGTAATCTCCATCAAAATACCAATGACATTCTTCATAAAACTAGAAAAAATAGACCTAAAATTCATTTGGAAGAATATAAGACCCAGAATAGCCAAAACTATTTTAAGCCAGAAGAAAATGGTGGAGGCATCACAATACTGGACTTCAAATTATATGACAGAGTTATAGGAGCAAAAACTGCATGGTACTGGCATAAAAACAGACATATAAACCAATGGTTTCAAATAGAAGGCACAGAGACAAACCCACACAGATGCAGTCATATCTTCCTTGCCAAAGGTGCCAAAAACATATATTGGAGAAAAGATAGCATTTTTAACAAATGGTGCTGAGACAACTGGTTATTCACATGTAGAAGAAAAAAAACCAGACCCTTAACTCAACCTGCACAAAAATCAACTTACAATGGATCGAGAACCTCAGAATTAGACCAGAAACTATGCAACTCCTAGAAGAAAATGTAGGATCAACACTCCAGCTTTTAGGCACAGGCAATGACTTTCTCAATAGGACCCAGTAAAACTCAGAAAATAATGCTAAGAGTTAATAAATGGGACAGCATCAAAGTAAAAAGCTTGTGCACAGCAAAGGAAACAATTAGGAATGTGAAGAGAGAACCACCAAAATGGGAGAAAATCTCTGCTATCTACTCTTCAGATGGAGGATGAATAATTAGAATACATAAAGAGCTCAAAAAAACTTTGCTTCCAAAAACTCAAATAACCCAATTAATTAATGGGCAAACCTACTAAATAGACACTTCTCAAAAGAAGAAATAAAAATGGCCAACAAATACATGAAAAAATCTTCAACATCATTAGCAATTAGGGAAATGAAAATCAAAACTACACTGAGATTTCATCTCACACCAGTCAGAGTGTCAGTCATCAAGAATACAAATAATAATAAAGGCTGGAGAGGTTGTGGAGAATAAGGAACACTAGTACACTGTCAGCGGGATTGTAAATTAGTACAAGTGCTATTGAAATCAGTATGGAGGTTCCTCAAAAGACTAGTCATGAAATCACCATATAACCAGCTATACCTCTTTTCAGTATGTATCCTGAAGAATTAGTCATCTTACTATAGTGATATGCGCAGACCCATGTTTACAGCAGCACAACTCACAATAGTCAAACTATGGAACCAGCCTAGGTATCCATCAACAGATAAATGGATAGAGAAAATGTGGTATATATACACAATGGAGTTTTAGTTAGCCATTAAAAAACAATGAAATTATGTCATTTGTACTCTGGTTTCTCTTCAGATCATATAAATCTTTCGTCTTTTACTAAAAATTTCCATGGAAATTATGTCATTTGTAGGAAAATGGGTAGAACTAGAGACCATCATGTTAAGCAAAATAAGCCAAACTCAGAAAGTTCAGAGTCATGGGTTTTCTCTCATATGTGGAAGCTAGAGAGGAAAAAGGAAAAGAAAGGTGGGGATAGAGCTCCTAAAAATCAAAGGGAGATCAAAAGGAAAAAGGGACCAAGGGTGGGAAGGAAGGAGGGAGGAAGGGGGAATGCTGGGGAGTGATATTGGCTATATTCTAATATATTGTGTACATGTATAAATAACAACAAATCCCATCAATATGTACAATATAATGCACCAATTAAAAATAAGGACAAATAAAAGAAGCAGCCAGTAAAAAATCTGTATCCTTTAAGATTTCAATAGATTAATATATGAAAAAGAGAAAAATGCATACCCTCAGAAAATGACCAAGACTCTGAACAGACAAAATACCATTATCATCGCTGTGGTTGAAGCTAACATATATCAGCCTAGAGGATATAAATCCTAAATCTCTTTCTGCAGAATGAGTGAAGTGGTCAAAAATTAATTTACTGACTTGTGCACACATCCTACCAATGTTTGCTAGAGAAAACATAGAAGTCAGAACCTCACGTATGTTTTCTGCTGTGCATTCATTCACTATATCTGCAAGTATTGGGAATTGACTGAGTTAACTGTACCTTGAGAATTCGTAAGTGACATCTTTCTTGGGACAAATGTTCAGTCTTCCTTTCTCCTATAGGACAGCCTTCTCCCCCTCCATCTTCAGGAGTAAAACATTAACTTCTCCTCCTCCTCCTTCTCCTCTTTCTCCTTCTGCTTCTTCTTCTGGAGGCGACAGATAGAACCCAGGACCTTGCATGTGCTAAGCATATGTTCTACCCCTGCACTATACTTCCAGACATTGTCTAATTTCTTTATGTCTCACTGCTTGAGGTGCAAATATTTGGAATAATTTTTGAAAATGCCTAGTTACCAATGACTTCAGATCTTAAAGAAAACTAAAAACTTGCTGCATGCTGCATCTTATGCCTGCATTAATGTATTTCCAGATATGAAATTATAATATTTATAACAACAAAATTGGAAAACTGTGTCTAGCCCATGGAGGGTTTTGATAGAATTTCAGATAGTCTCAAAGGCTTCTCATTAAAATGTCAGTACAACTAGAATGATAAGTAAATTCAAACCCTTGAGTCAATATTTGAGAACAAAGCAAGGATATTCACAACTGTACACAATATTCTTAGTTTGAAAGCTTACCATAGGATATAGAAAAATACCATGCTATTTCCCACTTTTTCATAATAGCATCAGCAATGCCAGCAAAGTCTTCATCTGCTAAAATCTCTACTGAACTACTTAAGAGTGAAATAAATCTATTGAAGTACTTAGAGTTTTACTTTAAAATACTTCAAGACCAAAATAAGAAGGAAAATACAGGGAGATAACTGAAACAAAACTTTTCAAGTTGATGATTGTTTAAGCTAAGCCATGATAATACAATAATTCACTATGTTGTTCTGTCTACTCTCTATGTATTTTCTTCCATAATACACAGTAAAAAAATAAGAACTACATACAATTCTAATATTAATATGACTATTTTTATTTATTGCCTTTCAGTTTCCTTATTGAAATCCCAAAAATAACTCCAGTGCACAAAAAAGTGAAAATAAAGACCCAGAAAAACTTGTGTACAGATTACCAAAGAACAATTCTGATAGTGCTTGTAGGTTTATTTTCCATTCATAGATTAGGTAACTGTCGGGATCTTAAGCCCCTTTGCTCTTCTCCACCAGTGACAAGGGAAGGGGACATTCCCCAACAAGGTCTGACTGGGAAAGGTAGGGCCACTGACGCCAACCGCCCCCCAGTCCTCCGGGCAGGCGGAGGACAATCAGATGCATCAGGGAGACCCGTCACAGCAGGAACTCATTTATTGAGGAAGTCACACAGCTTTTATGTAGGGTGGAGGCTAGGGGGGAACCAATCAGCTTAAAGGTCAGCAAGGCATGGGGGGTTCGCAGGTGAGAGTCCCATAGGACTATATAGCAAGCACGAGCTGATCACGTTTGTGGAACTGTTGTTAACTAATCCCTGACAGTGGTTCCATTTATCGTCATTAACCTTTGAAACCACCTTTGAGGCCTTGATCTTGCTCACCTGCCAGGGAGTAAGGAGTCAGCCTGAGTTAGGTAATGTGTCATTAGTCCCAACAGGTAAAAATGGAATTAGAGGAGAGAAAGGAAGAAAATGGAGGGAAAAAATGAGATGAGAAAGGACTATTCAAAGAAGTAGGGTCTTCCCAGTGGGAAGGGAAAGACAAACTTGAACTCTAAAGGTCCCTGAAAAGTTTCATCTCCCTTTACCCCAACCCTGTTGATCCAATATCTGTAGCAAACTTATTATCCAACAGTTGTGATCAAAGAAAGGGTACTTGGATAATTTTGTTTGGTGTTACAGACAGCTGTGGTCTCCAAGAAAGTGCAGTAACTAAACTCAGTTTCTCACTCAACCCAATATTTATGCTCTAATGTCACAAAAACTGAACAAGTAGCTTTTCACAATCAAAAAGTTTTCTATTTCTGTATGATATTTGAAAGTTAATATGCTTCAAATTCTATTGCAATGTTAACAGGACACATCTTAAATGATATAAGAAATTCAAGAAAGTGGCAAATCGTATATTTCTCATTAAATTCATTTTAAGTAACAGACATACCAAGTATTTAAAATTGCACTGTTGATATGATTACTAAAAGATGTTGTATGTGGCGGGCGGAACCCGGGGCCCAGGGTTACGCTAGGTGCATCCAAAGATGGCGACTGGCAGAGAGCAAACGGCATTCTGAATATGCATGGAGAAAGGCAGAACACGTTTACAATTGGCTGTATGATAATCCGTTCAGCTGCCTAGCATGTGGACAAATATACTTTGTATGTATGCTCGAGGGAGTGACTGCTTGACCTTTAACAGGATTGGATGGACATATGTGGTTACAATTGCTTATGCATGAGACTGCTTATATATTGAGGGTGTTATTTGAATAAACAAGAAGCTGCTTCATGAACTTCTAAAGAGTACATGTCTTCTGTCCCACTGGTCAGCTGAAAGCACGAGAAGCGGCTTTCCGTAAGCAGAGCCGCTGGAGCCACCGGGCAAGAAGTTGCAGTCTTTCGTAAGAGCAGCGAGAGCTGCTTGAAGCAGCCCGTTGGCAAGCAGCAGCGGCTTTCCGCAGTTGTACATGTCATATTTTGAGAACCACAGAATCCCAGGTATCATCTTATCTTTGGCCTATTTTTTAGGTAGAGATACCTGCAGACCAATAGTTTGCCATATCTTTGTGCAAGAGTCCACCTTCTTTTACTAAAGTAGGTGAATATACACTTATAATGAATAGGCAAAAACAAAACTGCTGTGCAAATCTGGAATTTAAATAAGTAACTTAAACAGTAAACTGATAAACATGAGAAGTCCAGTTCTGTTTGATAAAACCAATAATGCTATGAACCAAGTGGGGGAAGAGAAAGCTTTATTGACCATGAAAGATAGGGGCTTTCATCTTTTAAAAAACCATCTTGCTGCCGGGTGTGGTGGCCCATGTCTGTAATCCCAGTGGCTTGGGAGGCTGAGACAGGAAGAAAGAAAAAAAACTAGCCTCAGCAATGGTGAGGTGCAAAGCAACTCAGTGAGACCCTGTCTCTAAATAAAATATAAAACAGGGCTACAGAGCTGAGGATGTGGTTCAGTGGTAAAGTGCCCCTGAGTTCAATCCCCAGCACCAAAAAAAAAAAAAAAAAAAAAAAAAAAAGCATTTTGCTAAGAAGTTGCTGGTGTAAAGCTTATATAGGGATTTTTGAGCAGTTGTAGGTAGGTAGGCAGGGTACTGGGTTGGTCATAAATTTCCAAATTGTCTGCTTTTTTTTTTTGGTGCACATGTTGCTGTTTTCTGAAGGTCTTGGTTCTGCAACTCTAAAGAACAGTCCCTAATTAGAAAGTTCCTTTTTCTAGATATAGCTAATCTTGCAACTAATCATTGAAATAGAGAACCAGGGAGAAAAGCAATAAGCAACTTTCACAGAACAGTTTCAACCTGTTAGATGACTTTTGTCAGAGGTGTCATCTGCAGAAGAGCTGGTGGGAAACTAACAGTTACTCAGCTATGTAAAATTAGTGACTTTTAAAGTTAACTAAAAGCAAGTGAAATTAGGTTTACTTAGGTTTCCCTCAGTTATAAACCTATTTTTTTAAGTTTGTTTATTTAGTTTAATTAATCTGATTTATAAGAAGATATATGGTCATTTGAGGTATTTTAAAGAAAGAAAAAACTAGGCAGAGAAAACTAATTGTCAGGGACTTTGAGTTACAACATATTATAAAAATTACTAACACTTATTACGGACTGTAGATATGCAAGAATAATTAAAATACTTAATGTAGCTCAAGATGTAGCCATTACATAAACTCTGAGTAGATGCTATTAAAAATAGGTATTTTCAAATGAAAACTGAGACTTGAAGAAATCATTAACTTTCCTGAAGTTACAAAGTAGAAAGTGGTGGATTTAGAATTACCAGATTGTGTAACTTTAGAGACACCATTCTATAGTGCCTATCAGGTGCCAGTATAACTCTTATAAACTTATAGTTACAGAAATGGACTTACTTGCTTCTCTGGACTGATGTACAACCTATCCAATCAATTCCTCATGCTGGGAAAATTTATGTCTTCCTATCCCAGTCCTTCAGGGGAAAGAGAATCTGGTTGAGGAATAGCTGCCTGTGAAGGTAGTGACAGTCTGTAAGTGATGAGTGTAGAAAAGGATCATTAGATTTAAGGATACCATTTAAAAGGAATTTGGCAGAAGAATTACACTAGTGACTAATAGGCCAGTGTTAAAAATATTAACTGGATTACCTAGAAATATGGTTCCCAGTAGGGAAGGTGCTGAGTGATACTTGGGTAAAATGGATATTGGCTCTAAAGTTCAAATGAGGAAAATCTTAGAAGATTGTTCAAATAATTCTGAAGCTAAAGTCTCATTTATTGGTGAGTTTGATTACAGAATTTTTATCCTACCCATCTTGGCCATCTATTCCTATGTAAATAGTCTGCGGAGAATTTCAAAAACCCTGTGACATTTCTTTAAATATCTTAATCCTTTTATACAAAATTTGATTTTATACAAATAATTATTTAAAGACATTTACTGATGAAGACCAAGATTTAAGTGCATCAATATATTTTTATAAAATATCTGTTGTTCCTTAGGTCATTGGGATAACATTGATAAAAGCTAGAAAGAGTAGTGCTATGAGAAAGTGAACACATATGTAACACAGCATGTGGCCTCCTCAGTCAACCACATGAACTATCATGTGCCACATCAAATCCTTCAACAAGAAGATGCCAAAACACAACAATATTTTGAAGAAATGTATTGAGAGAAGAGCTTATCAGGGGAAAAGGAAAAGAAAAAAAAGAGTATCAGCAATACTAAGAATGTTTCAAACAGGCCCATGTGGAGTTAGGAAGTTTTAAAAAATTTCCTTTTCTTTCAGGAAAAGCCCATGCTCTTATCCCCACAGTACTGAGAGCAGTGAGGTAGTTACCTCAGTATCCACGAGTGGTGAATACACAAAGGCAGTAGTTGAGGCTGTCAGTCAACTTCAATCCCCAAAGAAATATATTTGAGCAGCACATTCCATATCTATTTCCAAACACACTTTCATTTACAGTGTATATATTTTATATAATTATTACAAACATTTCTGTTTTCAGTGGTCAAATTGACATGACACTATACCTATTCATTTTCAAAGTTGTAAGTAATATTCAATTCTCTGCCAAGAACCATTGGATGCATTTGGTATCAAAGATGAAAAGACAAATCAGTCATTGACATTTTCATGGAGAAAACTTCCATTTTCACATACCTGCTTGGGCTTGCTTTTCCAGGAATGAATTCAGAAAAACAGTTTTGCCCTCTTTTATCTTTTTTTTTTTTTCATTTATTTATTTATTTTGTTCCAATTGTTTTTTGATTTATTGAACACAAATGGGGTACAACTATCATTTCTCTGGTTGTACACAAAGTAGAGTCACACCATTTGCGTAATCATACATATACATAGGGTAATTTGTCTCATTCTATTATTTTTCTCCCCGCCCCCCCACTCCCCACCCCTCATTTTCCTCTATACAATCCATCGTTCCTCCATTCTTGCCTCTCTCCCACCCCCAGTTATGCCCTCTTTTTTCTATTCCTTCTATTTCATTCTTGGAAAGAAGTAAATTGAAATAAGTCTAAACCACCACAACCAACAAAAGATGTAGAGTAAAAGAAAATAAAAAGCAACAAGGCACACAGGATTTGAATTTAAATAGACTTGAATTTGAATGTTAGCTCAGCTGCTTACAGATTATATGACACTGGACATTGTCCTTAATATTTGTTTCACCTATAAGAAGGGCCTAAAATATTACCTTATAGATTTGTTAGAGAATAAGAAATAGTTTGTGTAAATAAGCGTGGCATAGAATAAGAACTCAATAACCTTCCTTATTGCTAAAAGATTGCTAATCTTTTCAGGAAATAATTTCAAAATTGTGCAAGATTATGAGCAGTAAGAATATAGACATTAATTCTTCCTGCAAATTTTCCTCCAAACACAAAAGGGAAATTCATATTCTTATTCAATGTTATGGTTGTTTAATGTGACCATTTTTATCTTAAAAGCAAAAGTTAAAAATTAAGTGCAAACTGTTATTCTTGAAATTCAGAATGAAGTTTTTCAAAAAGAACAGTGAAAATGTCCTCTCATTTTCCACTTTAAAAAATAAAATAAAATAAAATAATCTTAAGCAAGTTATATGTAAAATTTGAGTAAGGCCTATTGGACAGTAATAACCACCCTTTACCTGTAAACAGTTTTTGCTATCCCACATGTTAGTCTCACATGGTGTCAGTTTTGAAATAAGAATCACATCCTGATGTTGCAATATAATTCTTTAAAAATAAGTCTCAATGTGGAAATTATGATTGAAACGAGAAAGTGAAAGTCATGACTTCAATGTACAGTTACTATTCTTATCTAATCCCAAGTGATGAAAATACCACAGACACCTAAATGACAGAATAGATGAAAACTATTTAAATTTCTGGAGGATGATTAGCACATTCTGGATTCAACAGAAAAATTTAAATATGTTCCTCATCTTACGGCTGTATTCAACCTGAGAATACTAAAGTAGCACAAATCCTAAATATAAAACGACTAGCCCTACTTATGCTTTTCAGCACCCAGATCACATAGTGCTGTGCTTGTATATAAGCGTGAAAATGTGTTCTGGGAAGATCAAATTTCCCAGCTAGTTGTCTAAAGGACATTAACCCTCCATTATTTATTAGGTCTATTATAAAAGAAAGTTCTGTATGGTCCCAAAAGAGAAAAAAAAATTGTCATGGTTCCCAGGAAGAAAAAATAAGAAGCAAGGATTATCCTTGAAAGCATAGAAGAGAATAGATTTTTTTGTCTTTTTTTTTTTAACAAGATGTCAAATGAGTTGCCATGGGTACCATTAGGGGGTTTAAATGTCAGATTTGTCTTTGACTACTGTCTTTTTAGTATACTTTTGTTATTGTTGTTCTGTTTTATTTTCCTGATAATTTTTTCAAGATTTAACTAAATGTCCTTCTTGCTCTACTATTCTTAAAGTAGCCCCTTTTCCCAAAAAGTCAAAATTATTTTGCTTCTAAGTAAATAAATTAGTACTTTGTATTCTCTTATTGCACCTATATTCATATGATGTAATAAAAGTGTATTTAAATCATAGAGGATGATTTACATACCATAGTGTAGAAATAGCCATTATAAATAAGATATAGAATTTGACCTCATCAAACCATCTGGTTATTATGCTTAATGTTGATGTATGACATATAGTATATTATTTACTTGATGGAGGGTGTATATGTGTGTGTGTGTGTGTGTGTGTGTGTGTGTGTGTGCGCGCGCGGCGCGCAAAGAAAGGAAATACCCATGAAGATGAAAATAAGAAAGTCAACTTAATCTTAAGGGGCAAGACTGACATGAATTAGCCACACTATTTGAACTGATACAAACAAGTTTAAATAAATTTAAATTCATGTTTAAGAAACACTGGAAGGAATTCATGTTGCCAGTTCTGGCAGGAGGCAAATGGTAACTCCTTTTCACTTGGGGTTGGCAAGTTGATTTTGTTTCTAGACTGTAATTGTCTAGGAAGCAAAAACAAGCTTAACTGTTAACTGTTTGTCCTGGTCTCCTCCTCTTTCCTAGTCTTCCTGCTGGCATGCTCCCCTCCCCTTTAAAAAGTTGTACATACGTGTTTCGCATATTATTTGCTAGTGTTAACATGCAAATGAACATTGATGACTGCTGAAGTTGTTTCATGAATAAGAAAAGCAGGCATGTGGAGGGTTGTATATCTCTGTTGATGCAGTTGTGTCAGAGCTTCCTTATGGAAGCATGAGCGCCATCATTTGCATAAATGAAGGCCAATTTCCCATTGGAGGGAAAGGAGAATGTTATATTTTTTTCAAGGGACTGCTTATGGACTAATCACTAGGGAAAACTCCATGCATTATGTTGGAGGATTTGAACAACCCTTTAGAAGTGGGGTAGTACAGAATTACTGAGTAATCCATTTAACTTCCCTTCTGACCAGCAGCATTGTCCCTTCACTTTTCACTAAAAAAGATGAATGTCTTCAAATTAAAAGACTTTTAGGTGTAATTGCTAAGAGTATCTTTTAGAATAGTCGCTTAAGATCAGATGGTCCTACCACTTCGAGGAAAATATTATACATTTCAGTAACTCAGAAAAGTAACAAGATACTTTTAACATACCATAGTACGGCAATTAAAATACTATCATCTTAATAGTAATAAATTCCTATAATCCTGTGTATAAGAAAATAGTCTTTTCAAAGCAAATAATAATAATGATGTTTTAGTTCCTCCAGATGCCTGTGGAATAAAATCCAAGGGATAGAGAGAAACTCAAGGAAAAAAGTTGCCATTTTGAATTCCCTTTCCTGCTGGAAGGTGGGTCTGGCAGAATGCTCCTCTATTTTTAATCCTTGTTTTTGTTTTTTGTTTTTTTTTTTAATCTAGCTTTAGTAGGGGAGAAGCATGCCCTTACCCATAAATAACTTAAAATCTTAGTCAAGTACATAGTGAAAGTATGCTCTCTATGTTGCAAGTAAGAATGAAAAATAAGATGCACAGAGAAGCAGGGTAAGTGTGAAAACATCAAAGTAAGAAAACATGTAAATACCTAAAAATTGCTGTAGGGATTATTAAAGCTTCAGGACTTCCAAGAAGCAGGAATATCTATAAACTTTACCTGATTAAGTAATCAATAAATACTTTAGGGAAAGAGTGATATGTGATATAGATCCTATAGATCTGTGATTCATGTGATAGCCCCAAGCCACACATATCTATTTATATTTTCATTTAAATTAAATAACATTTAAACATAATTTCTTTATTCACCATGTTTCAAGACTTGATAGCTACATGTGGCTATGTAAATAAAAAAAATTTCTGTCATCAAAGAAAATTCTAAAGGATGAGTGTGATTTGATACAATGAAAGGGTCAGATTTGTACATTCTGGCAAGAGGACTGTGAGCTGAACACATGAGAGTGGAAAGGAATATGACATTGAGTTCTTGGAAAAAAGAAAAGATCAGATTGACAGGACTCAACATTTTTATACTGGATAGAAGAAGGGAAAAAATACAAGGAGTACCTAGCCTAAAGGCCTTTGAAACTTGGGCAGATGAGGTGAAAAAGGAAATAATATGACAAAAGCTAGGTAAGGATTATTATTCTGACAGCAGTGTGATTGGATCACAGAGGGAAAAGTCTGAAGGACTTACAGAGGATGCCACAATAATACTCCTGTGCAAAGATGATGGCCTGCATTGGAGGAGTGAGGATAGAAGGGCAGGGAAAGAATGACCATTAAACATATCTGTCTACAAATAAAATATTTTATATTTATAATATATACATATGTGCATATACAACTAGTGCACATGTATATGTGTGGGTGTGTGTGTGTATATATATATATGTATATATATACATATAATCAATTTATGGAAATTAATTAGAAAACAAAACAAAAAAAAAATGGAGGACAAGGAATGATATTTAAACAAACTTGCTTGTCTAGAAGAATTTCAATTCTCCAAAACTGAAATAGGATTATGATGATGATCCTCAATCATTCATTCACTCCTCTGTACATCCTCCATCTTTCACTTTCATACTGGCCAAATGATGACTTGACATCCTCTCCTCTTGTCTCTACATTCCTCTGCCTAACCCCCTCTTTCATCAACAACCGATGATTTTGTCTCATCCTTTCAGGGGAAAATAACAGCCATCGTCTAGAAACTCCTTCCTCACATATGAAACTAGCAAATTTCTTCCCCAGGCACACTTTCTCCCTTTCTTCTAAGTGACTGGATAAAGAGGCCCTAATCCTGCTCAACACCAATCCCTACACTTGTGTTTTGGAACACTTCTACTGACTCAAAGGTCTCACTCTGAAATGACCTCCACTGTGATTGGATTCTTCCTCTGGCTTCTTTTCCAAAGCGTAGAGTCAAAGCTCTGAGTTGTCAACTTACCCAATTTCTTTATCCTCAGTGTTCATCAACCAAATAGTAAAAGAGATGTCCTTTACCTTAAGCTTCAAGGTATGAAGAATTCAGATAATGTTATTCCCCTATACATAGCTATTGTTTGGGGGAATGGTTGGTTCCAGCAATTTCAGTTCATGAAATTCCTTTGAATATTATGATTGATTTATGTTGCTCCAATCAGAGAGGCATGTCAGGACTTTTGTTCTCCTTTCATTCTAGATTATGTGTTTTAAAGATGTACAGGTAAGAATTATTATTATTTTGCTGTTGAAAGCTGAAATGGTGTAAAAAATGGTGTAAAAAATGTACAGAACTGGAGAACTAAGAGATGCATAAAATATATAACTGGAATCTCCACTTCTGAACTCTTTTAGTTACATGATCTTTTCAGTTTTCTTTATTGCTTAAGGCAATTGGAATTGGAATTTTTATAAGTTACAATAACAAAAAACAAGTAGCAACTTAAAAAAACTACTTAAAAGTTTTATGTGTATAATTTCTCTCTTACTTCTTCACTTTCTATTTTCTCTTCAACCTCATCTACTTGGGTTTCCTCCTCACATTCTAGTGAACTGTGTTTTTTTTTTAAATGTTATTTCATTTGATCTGTCAGCATTCAACATAGTTGACAATCCTCTCTACCAGAAAATACTTTTTTCTCTTGTCTTCAATGAAATCATATTTTCTTGTTTTTCTACATATTCGTACTATCAGAATTCAGTTGTAAGAAATAGAAATCACATAGTACCCGAGAGATAGAGGGATGTAATAGAAGGAATTATTTACCAACCGATTGAAGAGGCTGAAGAAGTAGGCTTTCTGTGAAACCTGAGGAAAGACCCAGAATAATTCTGCTGAGCTGCCAAAATCAGAACTTTGGGTAATCTGAAGGTCACCACATTCTTATCTCTAGGAAGGAGAGCTGTTATCCACAAATATCACCATCATTCAGTTTCTGAAACCAAATTCCAGAAATCATTCTAAATACACATATGTTTTGGTATTTTTTCTCCACAATTACTTCTACAAACAACATAATGATTATCCCGATCCTCAAAATAGCAATTGTAAATTATGTTATCTTCACTCTTCTCAAAAATATTACTGAGACTTTTTAAATTTTCAACCATCAAGTCTCCTTACTACCTAAGGAGATTGATACTACTTAATGTAATTTTTTCTCCTTTTTTCGATCTTTACATGTCTTTGTAGCTGTTTCTTCAATGCATTTTCTCTTGTTTTCCATTCTTTTGTCTGATTTATAATTTCTTTTCTTCCAAGTCTGAGCCCCATCTTCCTAGCCTATATTCCCCTATTTCCTTGAACCTCTTCTTAACTCATATCTTCCTTTTATTAGATACCGTGTTTCTTATTTATCTATGTTTTTAAAAAATAAGCAGGCTACTTGAGAAAATTTCCATCCAAACTGATCTCTAAGGGCAGCAATGCACTGTCTGTCTACTTAGAAATAGTGCAGAAGGTAGCTCGGGGTTTCTAAGAGCAGCTTCTTATATGGTTGGCAAAATGTAAAGTGGCAATCTTCCAGAGTAGACAGCACTCTCAAGTGAATATAAAAACACTTTTCTTCATTGCCAATCTTTTCCTACAGCCTAAGTATCACTTTTTTCGTGTTTAAACACAAGTTTCTCAATACAAATACAAATCTCAATTTTTTTTACTAATGTGCTAACAGCCCTCATATCATCACTTACATTTGCCAAGCTTCAAAAATTTTCCATTACCATCAGAAAGAAAAGTTTATTTTACCCATAGAAACTATCCCAGTTTATCATTAACCTATAATATATTATTTTGATCCTTCACTTCAATAAAATTATATACCTGTACCAATGAATTAAAAGTTAATAAATAAGAAGACTTTTTGTTAGACCTTAGCCCAACAGACTCTGTAGCCACTGATATTGCTCTTTGTAAACTTTCCTGTATAAGCTTAATAATTCTACACCTTAATTTCCCTTGTGCCTCCTTGACTCTTATTTAAAGTGTAAAACCCTCAAGAAAACATTCCCTAACAGTTGTGCTCAGTAATCACACAATTCTTAGTCAGATTGAGTCTCAGAGTTCATTAAATCATTTAAAATCTTGAAGTCACTTCTAAACTCCAGTTCTTTGTTTAGTGCCTACTAATTGTCTTGCCCTATCACCTCAGAACTATCTCCTCTCTCTCCCTTAAGGGTTTGATGCATTTTAAAAGCAAAGATTTAGTAGGAAAGTGAAAGTTATCTCTGAGTGGAGAACTAGTTAATACAGGAAATATTAGATAACATATGAAGTATCACAAAAAAGAGCTAGTACCAATTAACAAAATCTCAAAAAGGAGGATTTTGAGTCATGATAGGTAAAAAATTTCTAGAACTTACTAAAATTATAGGTAAGTATAAATATTGAATGTTTGACAAAAATGTTCAGAGCAATATGTAGAGATCAAGTGCTTACTTATGTATTACTGTCAATAAAATCAAGAAATTCATAACTTCTTACTGTATCAATAATTTGTTTATAATAAATTAGAATTATGTAGTTCCAATAACATGAATCAAATAACAAAGCTACCATCATATGCCAGATAATTATTTGTATTGGCAATGTCATGAAGCAGCACTAATCATAAAAGAAATGATAAACTAAATATTGTAAAATTAAATTAGAACTTTTTTATAAGAAATTCTATTCATTAAAAATACCATTAAAAGAATTAAGACAAGCCACACACTGAAAAAAGATATTTTGCAATATGTGCATCTGGCAAATGAGTCATACCTCAAATATACAAGTCACAATAAAAAGTAAACTTTTCTAAGACATGAATAAAGTTTGATATACTTTGGCAAAATCCTCTTTTCATTTTCCTTTGAAATTAACACTCCAATTTACTAACTAGAAAGATCAATAAATAAAAGTAATAATGACTATTATTAGTCATTGATAATTATCACTAATCATATTAATTATTAATAATTAACCTAATAACTCAATCATTAATCATTGAGTTATTAGACTAACCAATCTAATAATTTCATCAGGATAATATCTGATAATTTGTGTACTCATCTGAAGAGCTGAACTTATGAGACACTTGAGAATTGCATTTAAATTATTATTTGATAGTGACTTTTATAGTGTCTAAACCTGATTTTTGTTTAACTGAAAGTAAAGACTTATTTTTTTATTCTTGTTTGTACAGCTTTGAATAAGCATGATAAAACAAATTATATAATATAAAATTATAAAGCTACTGTAATAAAATATGTGATTCATACACACAAAGCCCTAGCTTAATCTTGGAATGAAAATAACATAACATCAATCTTTTATTTTTCCTCCTTCTAACACATTTCTTCTGGCCACCTCCAACCTCTTCTTCCAAACTGTCCTGCTATTGTCAACTAAAGCATCATTTTATGTTTTCCAAGAGTTAAATTTATTCACTCTTAAAATATTTCTTTCAGTCAACAATGAGCAATTAAAGAGCAAAAATAAAATCATACTTGATAGATATTATGAAGAACTAAGTACTAAAAAAGTTGAATTTAAAAATAATATAGATTACTTATTTTGAAACTGTACATTGAAAAGTTAATCTCTCCTTCTTCTTAGAAATCATTCGAAATAACAAAGAGAAACAGAAATGCAAACTCCATCTTCAGTGAAACTAAAAGTTTTCTACAAACAGAAACTATACATATGCCAAGATCAACTAGGGTACAGGTTGACATAAGAAAGAATGCTGGAAAACAGCAGAGATGGAGCATCAGGCTGTAATTCTTTTAAGAAGACGAAGAGTGATGTACAAGATAATGATATCTAGTGTGAAACAAAAGAGACATAATGAAGTAAAGAGAACTTCCTAGATCCAGGAAATTTTTTTTAAAATAAAGAAGGTACTGCATAAGGATTCACATAAACAAGCCAGAATGGCAAAAGACTGTAAGTGGACAGGGAAAGAAAAAACCTGCATTATAAAGAGCCTAAGGAGTTAATATCAGTGAGTAATGGTGGAAAAGAATCTCTAACAGACATAATGAGACACTGGAAAAGTAATGGTGGAAAAGATTCTCTTACAGACATAATGAGTCATGAGAAGAATCCCTACTAGAGCACAGGCATGGCCCTAACTTCATAAAGATAATTTGCAAACAAAAAGACATTTTTAAATAATCTCATTTTTAAAAGCATGTTTTATAAAATCCCAGATTAAATATTTTAAGAAGATGATAAGAATGTGTAGGGAAGAAAATAAAGAAGGAAGAAAAGCCAAACATATCGACACACAAACTGTTACCATGTTACCAGTGAAAACTGTAAACTATGTTAGAGAAATAACTTTTAAATTTTTATCAAAATAACATTCTCAATAAGATCAGAAGACAAATCTTCAGGTAAGATATAGCACATTAATAGGAGATGGAGTTTTGACACATCAGAGTTCAGGGAAGAATGAGAAGAAAAAATATATCACAGAAATGAGAGCAAAATTAGAAACATCATGAAGAAAAAAAGAAACTTTTGCAATACAGTCTTAAAAAGGTCTATTTTTCCTTTTAAAAAAATTCTATAAACCTAAAATTTCTTTGAAAAGTCAAGTCTATTAATTTTTTTGCCTCTGTTCACAAAAATTAATGACAGATTTGAGAAAAGATTCAAACAAAATTAAATGGAAATATAACCTCATTAACATAAAAAGAATACACTTTTTTGCCTGTGCCTTGAAAGTTTATTACAGAAGTACTAGTAGATAAATTCAGTGAAAGAAGAGCTAGTAACATTAAAATTGCACAGGACTAAATAAAGCTATTTGGAGATAAAATTATTACTTGCTGGGAAAGTACAGTAAGAACAACAAAAAAAGCTATCACAAACTTTAAAAGAAATGAGAAGGATGAGTGTGAACATGATCAATCAGAAGGTAGGGGAAGAAAGTCACTTTATAATAATATCAAAATAATATCAATATAATTACTAGGAATTATATGAACTTACATATACAAGATCTGAATAAAATTATTCTCCTCTTCACAAATTACTAAAGGACACAGAAATGAAGACATAGCATATTCTTAGATTAGAGCTCTTGATATGATAAGATTATCACTTTTCTGAATTACTCAATAATTTCAATATGACCCCAATAAAAGCACCACTTTTAAACAAACCAAGAAGTTCTAAAATTAATGTGCAGTCTGATCATGCAAGAATAATCATGATTGGGGTGATAAGATGGCAAAGTAGAAGAAGGGTGTGATTTGTGATTGCTCCGTGGAACAGGATTTAAGGAGCAGAAATACAGCTGCCAGTGAGGTAGATGGAGGGAATTCACTGAAATTCAATATCAGAATCATAGAGATACAGAAATGTGAGTGCTTTGATCACAGGACAGGAAACAATACCTCAGGAATCCAGTCAACAAAGCCATGGCACTGATTTGCCAGGGAGGGGGAGCAGAAAGACAAACACAGAAAGACTGACTGAAACAGTGAAAAAAAATTGACACAGGGGGACCTGTAGAACAGAGGGGCATCTGAACTTGAGTGTTCCAGAGGCAACACAGCGAGCTGTGTTGTGTGTATGAAGGCACGCTGTTCTTGTCTTGCGAGGAGAGCTGGGGTGAATGACATCTTGAAGCAGCAGTGTGGTGGTTTTCTACTCTAGGAGCCAGGGAAGTTCTTAACAAACGATAGACGACTATCTCTGCATGATTCTGCTGTAAAACCTTGAGTCCCCCTGGCAGGGCACAACTAAAGTGGGCACCAATGGGATTACCCACAACAGGACTCAAAATAAGGATAAGGAACAGAGTGCAATTCACTTTCCCTTTGGGTTTGGTGTATTGTGGGATTAACCAGAGAGAATCCAGAAACTGGATAAGTGGGCACATTTATACTCAGGATCTGATCATGGGGAATCCATATCTATGGATTACAATGAGATCGGCAGAGAGTTAATCACTTTGCCCCAAGAGTAAAGTTCTTGAAGTCCCTCTCCCCAAATCCAGATGTTCAGCTTCACATTTAGAATTCTGCATCTGCCCTATCCTGGGAGGGCATCTTCCTAGTTTGAACAAACAAAACTCATATCACTCCCTGCACATTCTCTCCTTCCTTAAACCAGTGAGAAGAAAAGCTGAGAACTATTACAAGCAATTTTGATTCCAGTCCTTTCCAGCTGACAGATTAGTGAACAAATCAAAGAAGATGGGTTTAATAGCACAAAGGCCTTGCTCTCCCAAAGAGGTACATCCAAGGAGAAATGGAAAGAAGGATGTTACAGTATAAGCAGTGAATATCCAATCCATTCTTGCAACTGTTTTGACATCAGGAGAGAAAGTTTCTTCACTTTTCCTTATTATTTATTTTACTTTTTCTCCTTTTTTCTATTAAAGATGTGTGTGTTTTCAAGTATTGAAGATGGACTCTGGATAAATAATCTTCTTTTTTATAACTTTTTTCTTTCTTTTTTTCCTATTCTTTCTTCAAACATTTGATAATTCATCACCTTTTGAATTTAGGGAGACACATTTTTTAGTTTATTTATTTATGTTTAACTTTTTTTTTTTTTTTTGGTGGTGCTAGAGATTGAACCCAGGGCCTTGTGCTTGGAAGGCAGGCACTCTACCAACTAAGTTATATATATATATCCCCAGCCCTATGTTTAACTTTTTATTTGCTTTGGATCTTGTTTTTGTTTCTTTTATGTCTCCTTCTCTTCTCTCTGACTCCTTCAAGAGCGAAACTTGCTTGTTTTTTTTACACACATAAAATAAGACATTTATTATGCTAAAGAACAGATTTTATTCTCCATTTTCCCCGAACACTAAAACAGCACATTGCATAATAATTTAGCACACAATATAGATTGATATATGCAATCAGTTATCCCCCAAATAGCCGTTTTAAGTCTTACCTTGGGAATCCTTAAAAACTTACACTCTTAAATGACCTTTATTAATAAAATTATCAGTGGACAACAAAACAAGTCACTTCAGAAAAACCTTAGTGTAAAAGACCTCAACTCTTAGGACTTTTGTAAAGGAGATTCTTGATTTGCCTCTCTCCATCTGAGCCAGAGCAGAGAGTCTCCAGTTCCTTTCTTCTTAGGGTAACATTGCTAAGATTCCTAGTTTGAAATGATTAAATGTAATGCAACTTTCACAACAGGGCCTCCTTTTAAACAGTATTTCAAGTGGAAGGAGTGTGAGAAATCAAATTTTGCCGCAGACCAAAATTATTCTATGAGATGCAAAAATGGCAACAGCTTGCCATGAACTCAGGAAGGTTTAATAAATATACAGTGGATAGACTTTACAAATATTCACTTCCAGGTGGTGATCAGAGACTAACTAAGGAGACAAGATGATGTCTGGGACAATAGCCTTTTGGAATGGGTAGAGATTTCAAGATGCATAAAGAATTTCATGTTAAATCACCTTGTGCTCATCTGATATTAAACTGGTATATCAATAATCACCTGAAAGGGTTTCCCAACTCTGAGTGTGTTTTAAGCACAATTTAAAACATGCTAAAAATTTTCCTTCTGCGTCCATCAGGTTTTGGTGGGGGAGGGAACTTGGCTTATTCTCTGCCTGGTCACACAAACCAAAACAGGATCTGAGCAGGCTGAGCTGTCTACATCAAGACTTAATGGGAAAGAGATTATTCTAAAACAACTTTTAAAATTATTCTGTTTTTATTGTTCTGCTTGTACCTTAACTATGGCATAAGGGATCTGCTAATTGAAAAGGCTGTAGAGCCAGAAACCCCAGTGTTATCTGCAGACCATTTGAGGTATCTTTTACACAGAAAGCATTTTCTTATATTCTGTTGTTTGCTTTGAAAACACAGGCTTTAAATGGTCAAGGAAAACACATCTTGTCTTATCCTCTAGGAGTACTTCAGGATTGGAGTGCTGTGTTACAGGCAGCACAAAATGCAGGCAAGACAGTTGACTCCAAGCCTAGTCCCTCATGAAGAGCACTTGGTGGTTCACCCTTAAGAACTCCCATTTCCCACAGTTTTGGATGGACTGGTCGTCCTGACACCCAAGGCTCTCCTTTGAGGCACTATTCTCAGTGGCTGTCCATGGCTCTGACCCGCTTCTTAGTCAGTCCCTCCCCAGAGCTTCCCCGACACTTAGGAACACCCAGCAAGATGCTCTTCTGCAGGAGCAAAGAATAGATCTGTGACCTTGGTTGGAGCAGCTGCAGGAGCTAAATTTCTTCCCATTGATTTCTTAAAATATGGAAGCTCTTTGTTGCCATTTTGAAGCATCAGTGTCACTCAGATAGTTTTTCATTTCCAATGATAACATCTTATTCTGTGAATTTCCATATACATCAACCGCAGACTTACCCATCCAGAAAGGTATATCTGCTACGCAAGGGCTCCCCTTCTGTGTTCTTTTCTTAAGGCTATATAATTGTTTGTCCCATTCACCAACTCCCTCCCCCTTTGCTTCTGTCTGGCAAGTGCTGAGCGTCCCTTCTCCCTCCCTCATGCTTTGTGTTCTTTGATGCAGTGAGCGTGGGGTGACACCTTTATAAATCAGGGAGGGCCTTCAGTGGATCAAAATAAGCCTGCAGGCGCAAGTTGAGCATCATGGAAGCCACGATGTAGAGGTAGGGAAGTTGATGCGCCGACACCAGGTCAGGTCGAAGAAGATAAGCAGTGTGGGGTCAACCACTTGCCCAAGACTCAGAAGCGGGCGGCGGCCGGGCTTGTGAGAGCCGGGCAGCCAGGTCAGACAGAGCCGCCGCCTTATAGAGACCGGCGCTCCCAGTGCCCACCCGCAGTCCCACTCAGCCAAGTTGTCTTGGGCCTCCGCGGGGGCCGCGGATCTGCTCATTGTGCACTCAGGGAATGAGAAAGGCAGTGAGGCCGGCGGGCAGGCGGGCCACTGGGGATCCCAGTCGTGCATCACGCTTAGCAAGCGCGGGAGCCTCCGCCTGGTCCTTGCCAGGCCGCACCGGCCTCTGCTTGTTTTCTTTCTCCCACTCTTGATTTATTTTAGTTGTTTTTTTACTCCTCCTTCTTTACAGCCATCACTTGGTAATTCTCTCTTGCATTTACCTTTTAAACTTTTGAATATTTTAAACAATTTTGCTTTCCTGCCACATTTTCTTTTCTCTTAATTAATTGCAATTTTATTATATCTGAGAACAATTTATAATTCCAGCTCCCATCACTCATGTTGGTGTGGTTATTGGTACTGGAGAGGGCATAGTGGACACCTCCTGTTTAGGTTAATATTGGATTTAGTTCACAGGTGTTTCTTGTTTGTACTGTTCTCAAACACTGAACTCATCCTTTTTCTTTTTGCAATAATTAATAGAGTGTATGCCAGAGTTTGCACTGTACATTTATTCTAATGCTGTATATTGATCACTATTGTTGTTGATGTTGTTCCCCCCCCCCCCCCCTTTTTTTCTCACAGGTGCTGGGAAGTCATCAGTACACTACAAACTTACAAAGTAGAGCCTCTTCAGATGAGCTACATATACAGGTCAGCAAAGTGAAACTGCATCTTCCTCCACACACAAACTAACCCCACCAAAGCTTCAACAATACTTTAACACATAAAAGAAAGATGAGACAAAACCCCCAACTAATGACCAAATAGGAACAACTAGAGGAGGGGCCTCACTCACAGACATCTACAACAAAATCAAAGAAAGATTTCAAAATAAAAGCTCATAAAATCCCATGGTGTTATAAAAACTCCATAAGGGAGAATTAACTCAGCAGATTTGTAGAAGTAATAGAGAAGGATTGGTTGTTGGAAGTAACACTGAACCTGTGCATTGGAGCTAAGGGATGCAAACAACACTGCACTGATAGAAGACAAAACTACATACCAAAAGACATACAAAAGGGGAAGAGAAATTCATCTCAATACATGCTGAAGTCTAATATCTCTGAAAATAACAGGAAACAGGCAAAAAAATTGCCTTGCAAAAGTAACAATCACCCAACAAAGGAACACACAAACATGGAAGAAGACAAAATTGGAAAGACTTTAAAAATTTGATGATTAAAATAATTGAGTTAAGATATAAAAAATGAATAAAGTAATGAAATAAAAATTGAAAGAACATTTTAATGAAGTGATAGAGATTCTGAAATAAGAACACATGTAAATGAAAGACACAATAAATCAAATAAAAATTTTATTTGAAAAAGTCACCACCAGACTAGATTATATAGCAAACAGAACCTTGGGTCTTAATGATAGCATATTTTGTTTGGAACATTCAGTAGCCAGTAAAGGAAAAAATAATCAGAATATACAAGAACTCTGGGACAATATTAAAGGACTAAAGAATCACTGGAATAAAAGAGTGTATAGAAAAACAGGTTATTGGCATTAAGAAGCTATTCAGAGTGACACAGCATATCAAAATCTCTGGGAGGCGGTTTCAAGATGGTGGACTAGAGGGTGGCTGCATTTCATGTTGCTCCAGGACTCAGGATTCAAAAGAGGAGATATTGAGAGACTTGGGACCAACTCAAAGCAGCCGGGTGAGTCTCTCCCGTTGGGGAGGCATCCTGGATGGGACGGTAGTCCCGGGACGCAAGGAACTTTGTGAAGTAGAGCTGCCCGGCGAGACACCCCTCCCCCCGCTGGAGCAGTGAACTTGGACAACTGGCAGCGTTGTAGAGGAGGCCGCTCAGCACAGCGCTGGGACTCGGAGCAACCACTGGGGCTCCCGTGGTTGCCCGGGGAGGAGCGGCGAGGAGAGCTGTGTGGACTCAGAAAACCGGGGCCTGCCCTGAGGAGGACGAGGAGGAGCGTGGCCGCTTGGATTCGGAGTGACTATACCAGAACTACAGGCGGTTGCCAGAGGAGGAGCTGTGTGGCGAGCTGTTTGGACTCAGACCACTTCTGAACACCGGAGCCTGCCCGGAAGAGTAGGAGTAGGAGGAGAAGGAGGAGGAGGAGTGCGACAGGTCGTTTGGACTCGCAGTGACTGCATTAGAGTTCTAGGCAGCTGCTCAGAGGAGGAGGCGATTGGTGAGTGGTGAGTTATTTGGACTTAAAGCGACTGCTCCTGAACACGGGGGGGGGGGGCGGGGGTGCCTGGAGGAGAAGCATGGTGGGTCGCTTGGTCTCGAGTGGCCATACCAGAGATCTGGGCGGCTGCCTGGAGGCGTGCAGCGGGTCACATGGATTCAGAGCCACTCAGAGCGACTGCTCCTGAACACCCAGGGGGTTACCTAGAGGAGGAGGAGGTACAGGGCGGGTCACGTGGACTCGGAGTGATTGCCCAGGGCTATGGGCAGTTGGTGGGAGGAGGAGGCATGCAGTGAGTTGCCTGGACTCCTAGTGACTGCACCGGAATACTGGGCAGCTGTCTGGAGGAAGAGGCGTGCAGCGGGTCTCTGGGACTCAGAGAGATTGTACAGGGCCCCAGGTGGCTGCTCAGAGGAGGGGCCACATAGCCAGGCGATTAGGTGCAGAGCAGGGTCCCAGGATCTAGGAGGCTTCTTGGTGAAAGAGCCACACAGAGACACCCTTAGGGGCGGAGCAAAGGTTCCAGGACTGGGGGCAGATTCTCTGAGGAGGGGCAGACTAAGAAGATTCATCTGCGAAGGGTGAGGATCCCAGGCCCAGGAGGTAGGGCCGGGCCCCTGGGAACTTTGCAGAGGAAGGCAGCCCAGCCCAGGCTGTAGCTGTAAATTGAGGGGAACCTTTAGGAGGGGAACTGACCAGCGAGACCTCCCCACCGGGTGAGTTTTCTCTGCCGGGTGAGGTTTTCCCACAGGATGGTAAAACCAGAGACACAGGCCCAAACAGGCCTTGCCTCAGCCCACAGCCTAGTTCCCCCTTGGATGACCATTGGTCAACAAGTGGAGGCACCTCTGCCCACTAGCAGGGAATATACACCACCTGAAGGCCCCCACTCCTAGAGAGGCAGCTTCCTTGTGGAGCACCGCATTATCAACTTCCTCCAAGACTTCAGCCTACTGAAGGCTAAGAGGGGATATATAGAGAAATCTTCAGGGACATTGTAAGTCAATAGAGGAAATCTGCAATATCTCAGTGGTCCACTAATACCTGAACAATATGATAAACAAGGTAAGAAAATGCCCCAAACAAATCTAGATGTTACATCAGATTTGACAGCATGGCAGAAGAAATGACGCAAAAGGAGTTCAGAATGTACATAATTAAAATGATCAGGGAAGAAAATGATGAGATGAAAGAGCAAATGCACACACTGAATGATGAGATGAAAGAGCAAATGCAGGCATTGAATGATCGCACCAATCGACAGTTAAAAGAGCAAATACAGGAAGCAAAAGATCATTTCAATAAAGAGTTAGAGATATTGAAAAAAAAAACAAAACAGAAATCCTTGACATGAAGGAAACAATAAACCAAATTAAGAACTCCATAGAAAGCACATCCAGTAGGATAAAACACCTGGAAGACAGAACCTCAGACATTGAAGACAAAATATTTAACCTTGAAAACAAAGTTGAACAAACAGAGAAGATGGTAAGAAATCATGAACAGAATCTACAAGAACTATGGGATATCATGAAAAGGACAAATTTAAGTATTATTGGGATTGAGGAACGCCTAGAGAAACAAACCAAAGGAATGAAAAATCTATTCAATGAAATAATATCAGAAAATTTCCCAAATCTGAAGAATGAAATGGAAGATCAAGTTGAAGAGGCTTATAGGACTCCAAATATACAAAATTACAACAGACCCACACCAAGGCACATTATAATGAAAATACCTAACATACAAAATAAAGACAGAATTTTAAAGGCTGTGAGAGAAAAGAACCAAATTACATTCAGGGGGAAACCAATACGGATATCAGCAGATTTTTCAATCCAGAACCTAAAAGCTAGAAGGGCCTGGAACAACATTTTTCAAGCCCTGAAAGAAAATGGATGCCAACCAAGAATCTTATACCCAGCAAAACTTACCTTCAAATTTGACGATGGAATGAAATCCTTCCATGATAACCAAAAGCTAAAAGAATTTACAAAAAGAAAGCCAGCATTACAGAACATTCTCAGCCAAATATTCCATGAGGAAGAGATGAAAAACAAAGAAGCAAATCAGCAAAGGAGGAATTATCCTAAAGGAATTGTCAAATAAAGGAGGAACCAAGTCGTGTCAAATAAATAAATAAATAAAATTTAAAAAATGAACTAAATGACCGAGAAACCAAATCATATCTCAATAATAACCCTGAATGTTAATGGCCTGAATTCATCAATCAAAAGACATAGACTGGCAGATTGGATTAAAAAGAAAGATCTAACAATATGTTGCCTACAAGAGACTCACCTCATAGAAAAAGATACCCATAGACTAAAGGTGAAAGGATGGGGAAAAACATACCATGCACATAGACTCAGCAAAAAAGCTGGAGTATCCATCCTCATTTCAGATAATGTGGACTTCAAGCCAAAGTTAGTCAGAAGGGATAAAGAAGGTCATTTCATACTGCTTAAGGGAAGCATAAATCAGCAAGATATAACAATCATAAACATCTATGCCCCAAACAGTGGCTCATCCATGTACATCAAACAATTCCTTCTCAATTTTAGAAACCGAATAGACTATAACACAATAATACTAGGTGATTTTAACACGCCTCTCTCACCACTGGACAGATCTTCCAGACAAAAATTGAACAAAGAAACCATAGATCTCAATAACACAATCAATAATTTAGACTTAACGGACATTTATAGAATATACGATCCAACCAACAGCGAATACACTTTCTTCTCAGCAGCTCATGGATCCTTCTCTAAAATAGACCATATGTTATGCCACAAAGCTAATGTTAGCAGATACAAGAAGATAGAGACACTACCTTGTATTCTATCAGATCATAATGGATTGAAATTAGAAATAAATGAAAGAGTAAAACACAGAAACTATTCCAACATCTAGAGATTAAACAATATGCTATTATATGATGAATGGATAACAGAAGATATTAGGAAGGAAATTTAAAAATTCGTAGAGATAAATGAGAACAAAGAAACATCATATCAAAATCTCTGGGACACTATGAAAGCAGTACTTAGAGGGAAATTTATTTCATGGAGCGTGTTTAATAAAAGAAGTAAAAATCAACAAATAAACGACCTAACACTACAGACCAGCACCAAAAGTAGTAGAAGACAGGAAATAGTTAAACTCAGAGCTGAAATCAATGAAATTGAAACAAAAGAAACAATACAAAAATTTGACAAAATAAATAGTTGGTTCTTTGAAAAAATAAACAAAATTGATAAACCTTTAGCCACACTAAAAAAGAGAGGACGAGAGAAAACCCAAATCACTAAAATTCGGAATGAACAAGGAAATATCACAACAGACAGGATTGAAATACAAAACATAATTAGAAGCTATTTTGAAAATCTATACTCCAAAAAAATAGAAAATATCGAAGACATCAACAGGTTTCTAGAGACATATGAATTGCCTAAACTGAACGAGGAGGACATACACGATTTAAATAGACCAATTTCAAGTACTGAAATAGAACAAGTCATCAAAAGCCTACCAACAAAGAAAAGTCCAGGACCAGATGGGTTCTCAGCCAAGCTCTACAAAACCTTTAAAGAAGAGCTCATTCCACTACTTCTCAAAGTATTCCATAAAATAGAAGAGGAGGGAACCCTCCCAAACTCATTCTATGAAGCCAGTATCACACTGATACCTAAAGCAGACAGAGACTCATCAAGGAAAGAAAATTTCAGACCAATATCCTTAATGAACATCGATGCAAAAATTCTCAACAAAATTTTAGCAAATCGCATACAAAAACATATTAAAAAGATAGTGCACCATGATCAAGTGGGTTTCATCACAGGGATGCAAGGTTGGTTCAACATCTGGAAATCAATAAATGTAATTCACCATATCAATAGACTTAAAGTCAAGAATCACATGATTATTTCAATAGATGAAGAAAAAGCATTTGATAAAATACAGCACCCCTTCATGCTCAAAACACTAGAAAAAATAGGGATGGTGGGAACATTCCTTATCATTCTAAAGGCCATCTATGCTAAGCCCATGGCTAATATCATTCAAAATGGTGAAAAACTGAAAGCATTCCCCCTAAAAACTGGAACAAGGCAGGGATGCCCTCTTTCACCACTTTTAAACAACAGCGTTCTTGAGACTCTAGTCAGAGCAATTAGACAAACCAAAGAAATTAAAGGAATACGAATTGGAAAAGAAGAACTCAATCTATCCCTGTTCGCTGATGACATGATTATATATTTAGAGGAACCTGGAAATTCCACCAGAAAACTCTTAGAACTCATAAGTGAATTCAGTAAAGTAGCAGGTTACAAGATCAATGCTCATAAATCCAATGCATTTTTATACATAAGTGATGAATCTTCAGAAAGAGAAATTAGGAAAACTACCCCATTCACAATAGCCTCGAAAAAAATAAAATACTTGGGAATCAATCTCACAAAAGAGGTGAAAGATCTCTACAATGAGAACTACAGAACACTAAAGAAAGAAATTAAAGAAAACCTTAGAAGATGGAAAGATCTTCCATGTTCTTGGATAGGAAGAATTAATATTGTCAAAATGGCCATACTACCTAAAGTGCTATACAAATTCAATGCAATTCCAATTAAAATCCCAATGACGTACCTTACAGAAATAGAGCAAGCAATTATAAAATCATCTGGAAGAATAAGAAACCCAGAATAGCTAAAGCAATCTTTAGCAGGAAGAGTGAACCAGGGGGTAGTGCAATACCAGATCTTCAACTCTACTGCAAAGCAATAGTAACAAAAACAGCATGGTATTTTTACCAAAATAGAAAGGTAGATCAATGGTACAGAATAGAGGACCCAGACACAAATCCAAATAAATACAATTTTCTCATACTAGACAAAGGTGCCAAAAATATGCAATGGAGAAAAGATAGCCTCTTCAACAAATGGTGCTGGGAAAACTGGAAATCCATATGCAACAGAATGAAACTAAATTCCTATCTCTCACCATGCACAAAACTAAACTCAAAATGGATTAAGGACCTCGGAATTAGCTCAGAGACACTGCAGATTATAGAAGAAAATGTAGGTCCAGATCTTCAACATGTTGGCTTAGGACCAGACTTCCTTAACAGGACTCCCATAGCACAAGAAATAAAAGCAAGAATCAATAACTGGGATAGATTCAAACTAAAAAGCTTACTCTCAGCAAAGGAAACTATCAGCAATGGGAAGAAAGAGCCTACAGAGTGGGAGAATATCTTTGCCAATCATACTTCAGATATAACACTAATCTCCAGAATCTATAAAGAACTCAAGAATACAAATAATCCAGTCGACAAATGGGCTAAGGAAATGAATAGACACTTCACAGAAGAAGATGTACAAGCAATCAACAAACATATGGAAAAATGTTCAACATCTCTAGTAATAAGAGAAATGCAAATCAAAAACCACCCTAAGATTCCATCTCACCCCAATTAGAATGGTGATTATCAAGAATACAAGCAACAACAGGTGTTGGCGAGGATGTGGGGAGAAAGGTACACTCATACATTGCTGGTGGGGCTGCAAACTAGTGCAGCCACTCTGGAAAGCAGTGAGTAGATTCCTTAGAAAACTTGGAATGGAACCACCATTTGACCCAGCTATCCCACTCCTTGGCCTATACCCAAAGGACTTAAAATCAGCATACTACAGAGATACAGCCACATCAATGTTCATAGCTGCTCAATTCACAATAGCCAGACTGTGGAACCAACCTCGATGTCCTTCAATTGATGAATGGATAAAGAAACTGTGGTATATATATACAATAGAATATTACTCAGCCATCAAGAATAAAATTATGGCATTTGCTGGCAAATGGATGAAATTGGAGGATATCATGCTAAGTGAGATAAGCCAATCTCAAAAAGCCAAAGGGTGAATGATATTGCTAATAAGTCGATGATGACACATAATGGGGGGAGTGAAGTGTTAGTGTTAGGGGTAGAGTTAGGGTTAGGGATGGGGGCAAGTATGGAGGAAGAAAGGACTGTATAGAGGTAAAAGAGGGGTGGGAGGGGTGGGGGAAGGGAAAAATAACAGAATGAATCAAACAACATTACTCTATGTTAATTTATGATTACACAAATGGTATGTCTTTACGCCATGTACAAACAGAGAAACAACATGTATCCCATTTGTTTATAATAAAAAAAAAATCTCTGGGACATTATAAAGGCATTCTAAGAGGATAGTTTATTGCATTGAGTTCATTCATTTAAAGAATAGAGTTACCAAATAAATAACCTAACATTATATCTTGAAGCACTAGAAAAAGAAGAACAAATCAACACCAAAAACAATACAAGACAGGGAATAATTAAAATCAGAGCCAAAATCAATGAAGTAGAAACAAACCAAAATAAATTTCAAAAAAACAATGAAATAAAAAGTTGATTCTTTGAAAAAATAAATAAAATTAATAACCCTTATTCAAACCAACAAAAGAAAGAGAGAGAGAGAGAGGTGGGGGGAGGGTGAGAAACACAAATTACTAAAATTCATGATGAGAAGGGAAATATCACCATAGAAACAACTGAAATACAGACAATAATCAGAAGCTGTTTGAAAATGTATTCTCCAATACAATAGAAAATCATGAAGACATGGATAGATTTCTAGAGATGTCTGACCTACCCAAATTGAATCAGGTAAACATAGAAAATTTAAACAGATAAATTTAAAGCAATAAATTGAAGATGCCATCAAAAGCATACCAACAAAGAAAAACCTAGGACCAGGTGGATTCTCTCTACCATATTATCAAGGAAAAATAGTAACAATACTCCTCAAATTACTCCATGATGCAGAAAAGGAGTGAACCCTCCCAAACTCATCCTATGAAGCTAGTATCACCCTGTTACCAAAACCAGTCAAGGACACACCAAGAAAAGACCAATTCTGTGGTGAATATAGATGCAAAAATTCTTAATAAAATACTTACAAATCACATACAAAAAACATATTATAATGATAATGTACCATGATCAAGTGGGGTTCATCTCAGGAATGCAAGGTTGGTTCGACATATGGAAATCAATAAATGTAATTCATCACATCAATAGACTTAAAGATAAGAATCACATGATTATCTTAATTGATACAAAAAAGCACTTGACAAAATACAGCATTCACTCATGCTCAAAACACTAGAAAAACTAGGGCTAGTAGGAACATACTTCAACATTTTAAAAGTCATGTAAGTTAAACCCAAGGCCAACATCATTCTAAACGGAGAGTAATTGAAACTGGTCCCTCTAAAAATTGGAACAAGACAGGGATGCTTTCTTTTGACACTTCTATTCAATATATCCCTTGCAACTCTAGCCAGAGCAATTAGAAAAAAGAAAGAAAAGTGATATGAATAGGAAAATAAGAGCTCAAACTATCTATCAAATCATCAAATGATGATGACATGATTCTATATTTAGATTCAAAAAACTCCATGAGAAAGCTTCTATAAATCATAAACAAATTAAAGTTAACACCCCAAAATCAATTGCATTCCTATATACTAATAATGAATTAGCTGAAAGAGAAATCAGGAAAATGATCACATTCACAATAGTCTCTCTACAAGACCCCTTAATGCTCAAGAAATAACATTAAAAATCAATAAATTGAATGGTATCAAACCAAAAAGATTCTTCACAGCAAAGAAAACAATCAAGAAAGTGAAGAGAAAGCCTACAGAATGGGAGAAAATCTTTGCCACCTGTGCACCAGACAGAGCATTAATCTCCATGATATATAAAGAATTCAAAACACCTAATACCAAAAAATAATAATAACCCAATCAATAAATGGGAAAAGAAACTTAACACTTTGCTGAAGAAATGCAAATGGTAAAAAAAATGAAAAATGTTCAATATCTCTAGCAATTAGAGATTTGCAAATTAAAATTACACTGAGATTCCATCTTACTCCAGTCAGAATGTCAATTATCAAGAATACAATTAAGACTGATGTAGGCAAGGATACGGGAAGAAAGATTCACTTATATGTTGCTGGTGGGACTGCAAATTTGTGCAACAACTCTGGAAAGCAGTATGGAGATTCCTCAGAAAACTTGTAATGGGATCACCATGTGACCCAGTTGTCCCATTTCTCAGTATATATCCAAAGGGCTTACGTATAATGTAGTATATTTATATAATATACAATGTTTATAGCAGCTCAAGTCACAATAACAAAGCTATGGAACCAAACTAGTTGTCCTTCAAAGAACAAATGGATAAGGAAAAAATGTGGTGTGTATTCACAACAATATTTCTCAGCCATAAAGAAGAATAAAATTATGGCATTTGCCGGTAAATGAATGGAATTGAAAACTATCATGCCAAGTGAAATAAGCCAAATTCCAAAATCCAAAGGCTGAAAATTCTCTCCCATATGTGGATTCTAACATGAAACAAGGGGTGTGTGGGGAGTCAAATAGAAGTTTATTGAATTAGACAAAGGAGAATGAAGGGAAGGGAGAGGAAATGGGCTTAGAAAAAACACTAGAATAAATCAGATATAACTTTCCTATGTTTATATATAACTACACAATCAGTGAAATTCCACATAATGTGCAACCACAAAATGGGATTCTAATTATAATAAGTTCTACTTCTTGCATGTATAATATGTCAAAATACACTTTACTATCATGTATATCTAAAGAGAACATTTTTTTAAAAAAGTTAAAAAGAAACTATTCAGAGAAATAAGAACAAAGAATTTTCGAAACCTTAGGAAACATCCACATATAGGTTGCATACAGAAACTCAAATAGATGAGATCAAAAAAGAACCTCTCC
This sequence comes from Sciurus vulgaris, assembly GCF_902686455.1. NCBI lineage: Eukaryota > Metazoa > Chordata > Mammalia > Rodentia > Sciuridae > Sciurus > Sciurus vulgaris. The sequence continues at coordinate 41,848,278 of NC_136469.1, read as the reverse complement.
AAGACACACTATAATCAATGCTAAATACAGAGCAAAACAATGGAATATTAAAACTCACAAGAAAGAAATGTCAGAAATCATTTAGAAGCAGCCCAATAAAATGTACATCACACTTCTCAACTCAAACTCTAATAGCCAGGAAGACTTGGAATGAGATAATCCAAGATGTGAAGAAAATGATTGCCAACCAAGATTGCTATATCCAGCAAAGCTATCACTCAGAAATGAAAAAGAAAAATAAACTTGCTATGCTAAGAATAACTAAAAGATGTCATTACTACTAGACCAGCACTACAGAAAATACTTAAACAAATACTACACAAGAAACTCAAAAAAATAAATTAAAAAAAACAAAGCCCTCAAATGCATGAAGCATTCCAGAAGAGCAATTATGCAAATGAAAATTAAGAATGAATTAAAACTATTGAAAATACCAAAACATGACTTGATAAAAATCTATCCACAATACCTGAATATAAATGATCTCAATTATCCAATTAAATGTCAAAGAGTAGTAGGATAGATTAAAAACAAGAGCCAATTATATGCTATTTGCAAGAGAATAGTCTTCAAAGATATCAAGAGATTGAAAGTAAAAGAATGGATAAAAATACCTCATGCAGGTGGAGAACAAAAACAAAGGTGGAATAGTTATTCTTATATCTGAGAAAAAAGCACAGCCCAAGAAAAAAATCAGAAGCAACATGAAAATTTGGATGTTTAAAGGGACCGATCCAATGAGAAGATATAATAATAGTAAATATGTATGCCACAACTGTCAGGGTACTTAATTACATTTAAAAAAATTCTTTACTTAAGTCCCAGATAAATCCCAGTGATTTCGACATACCCTCTTCAACAAAATGCAGATAATTCAGATAAAAAGTCAAATAGGACACTCATGATCTAAATGGAACTATAACAAATATCAATAAAATATTTCACCCAGAAAACAGCTGAATAGAATTACTTTTGAGCATCTCATGATACATTTAGAAAATTAGAATATATTTTAGGACACAAAGCAATTCATAGCAAATACAAAAATATTTTCAATATTATCACATGCATATTATCATATAATATATTTATTAGAAATGAGCACAAATTAAATTGTAGAAACACCACAAACACATAGGGAGTTAATAATACTCTTTTAAATGTGGAAGGAATCATAGAAAAAATGAGAGGAGTAATTAAATTTTTCTGGAATAAAATAAGAACAGTGATACAGCATACAACATCTCTGGTGTACTGTAAAACTGATGCTGAGACAAGAGGTTATAGCATTAAGTACCCACATTAAAAAAAAACAGAAATATCAAAATAAACAATGTAATGCTGTATATCAAAACCATAAAAAAGCAAGTTAAAAAGAAACTCATTCCAAAACCAATAGAAGACAGAACTTAATTAAGCTCAGGACTAAAGTTAATGAAATAGACAATAAAAAAATACAATGTATCCATGCAACACAGATTTGGATCTTTGGAAAAATAAATAAGATTGGTAAAACCCCAATCAAACTAATCAAAGAAAGAGAAAATCCAATTCTACAAAAGCACAGATGAAAAAGAAGATACCCACAGACATTTCTTAAATTCAGAGGATCCATATGCAACAGAGTGAAACTAAATTCCTATTTCTCACCTTGCACAAAACTCAACTCAAAATAGATCAAGGACCTTGGAATCAGACCAGAGACTCTGCATCTTATAGAAGAAAAAGTAGATCCGAACCTTCAACTTGTTGGCTTAGGATCAGACTTCCTTAACAGGACTCCCATAGCACAAGAAATAAAAGCTAAAATCAACCACTGGGATAGATTCAAACTAAAAAGCTTTCTCTCAGCAAAGGAAACTATCAGTAATGTGAAGATAGAGCCTATAGAGTGGGAGAATATCTTTGCCATTCATACTTCAGATAGAGCACTAATTTCTAGAATCTATAAAGAACTCAAAAAACTCTACACCAAGAATACAAATAATCCAATCAACAAATTGGCTAAGGAAATGAACAGACTCTTCACAGAAGAAGATGTACAAGCAATCAACAGATATATGAAAAAATGTTCAACATCTCTAGTAATAAGAGAAATGCAAATCAAAACTACCCTAAGATTTCATCTCACCCCAATTAGAATGGTGATTATCAAGAACACAAGCAAAAATAGGTGTTGGTGAGGATGTGGGGAGAAAGGTACACTCATACATTGCTGGTGGGGTTGCAAATTAGTGCAGCCACTGTGGAAAGCAGTATGGAGATTCCTCAGAAAGCTTGGAATGGAACCACCATCTGATCCAGCTATCCCACTCCTAGGCCTATACCCAAAGTACTTAAAATCAGCATACTACAGAGATACAGCCACATCAATGTTCATAGCTACTCAATTCACTATAGCCAGATTGTGGAACCAACCTAGATGCCCTTCAGTTGATGAATGGATAAAGAAACTGTGGCATATATATACAATGGAATATTACTCCACCATGAAGAATGATAAAATTATGGCATTTGCAGGCAAATGGATGAAATTGGAGGATGTCATGCTAAGTGATATAAGCCAATCTCAAAAAACTAAAGGACGAATGATCTCGCTGATAAGCAGATGAGGACATATAAGGGGGGGTAGGAGGGGTTAGCTTTAGGGTTAGGGTTAGGTTTAGGGTTAGGGATAAGGAGGGTGGTAAGAATGGAGGAAGGAAGGACTGTATAGAGGGAAAAGAGGGGTGGGAGGGGTGGGGGGAGGGAAAAAATAACAGAATGAATCAAACAACATTGCCCTATGTAAATTTATGATTTTTAATTAAAATTAAAAAAAGAACCAAAAAATTTTCAGAGAATCATTAGAGACCATTATATTTCAATAACATGGGAATCTAGAATATATTTTCTAATTTCTGAATGTACATAACCTATTCAAATTGAAGAAACAGGATATAGAAGGCAAAAGCAGACCAGTAATAAAAGGCCTTTCAATAAATGAAAATTCAGACTCAGAAGAATGCTCAAATGATATCTACTAGTTTTTTTCAAAGAACAACTAATCCAAATCCTCAAATCTTCCATAAAATAGAAAGGGAGGGAATGGTTCCACACTCATTCGATGAAGCCAATTTCACCTAGATAGCAAAATGAGATAAAGAAAAAGCAAGGAAAGAAAACTATAGACTAACAATCCTGATAAACATAGTTGCAAAAATCATTAATAAAATTGTAATAAATCACATTTTAAGAACACATGGAAAATTGTACACCATGAGTAAGTTAGATATCCTGAATATAAGGCTGGCTTAATAAATGTAAATCAATAAATATAACTCTTCCCATTTATGGGACTATAACTCTTCCCATAAATATGTCAATAAATATAACCCTTGCTATAATAAATATAACTCTTCCCACAAATGTCACATATTCATTTCAACAGAGGCAGAAAAAGCTTTAATGAAATTTAGTACCAATTCATGCTCAGAACACACAAGAAACTAGGGATAAAATTAACTTCCCTCAGCATCATAAAGGATATACATGACAAGCCCAAAGTCAAAATCATGCTAAATGTAGAAAAATTGAAAACATTTCCTTTGTGAACAGGACCAGACAAGGATCTCCACTCTAAACACTCCTATTTAATATAGTTCTTGAAACTCTAGCCAGAGCAGTCTGGCAAGAGAAGAAAATTAGAGGAATACATAAAAAAAAGAGTCAAAGTATTTAGGTTTGCTTATGTCATAATTCTATAGTACAGGACCCCAAAAACTTCACCACAAAATGGTAGGTCTGAAAAACAAATTCAGGAAATTTAAATGGATTCATAATGATTCAAATTCAAAAGCTTTCATGTACTTCAATAATAAATCTGCCAAGAAAGAAATTAATAAAACTATTCCATTTACAATAGCCTCAAAAAATAGGCATGATCTAACTAAGAGATAAAAGACCTCTATTTTGAAAATTATAAAAAAGAGAAGAAATTGAAAAGATCAAGGTCTACATGTTTATGAATATGTAGAATTATAGCCAAAATGCATTATTACCAAAATAATGAATTTTACCAAAATAATGTTACCAAAAGCAATTTGCATATTCAGTGCAATTCCCATCAAAACACAAATAACATTCTTTGCAGAAGTGGAAAAAATCAGTTCTAAAATTTGTATGAAAGGGAAAAAAAACGATCTATAATATCCAAAACAATCCCAGTCAAAAACAGCAAGGCTGTAGACCACACAATACCTGATCTCAAGTTGTACTACATATCTATAGTAACAAAAACAGCATGACATTGAAAACAGATAGGAAAACTAATGGAATAGACTAAAAGTCAGAGAGACAAATCCACATAAAGGCCATCTGATTTTTGACAAAGGTATCCAAAACAGGTTGGAGAAATTATAGTCTTTTCAACTAATGGTGCTGGGAAAACTGAGTATCCACATGTAGAAGAATGCAACTACATCCCTTCCTATCATACTGCACAAAATTCAACTGAAAGTAAATCAGAAACCTAGGAATGTTCGGAAGCAGTAAAAAGTGCCAGAAGAAAACATAGGGACCACATGCTAATAACATTAGCACAGACAATTATTAACTTCCTTAATAAGACTCCTAAAACTGAAGAAATGAAACCAAGAATCAATAAATGCAATAACATTAGATCAGAAAGTTTTAAAGGAAACAAAACTTGCAGAGAGAGCCTACATAATGGGAGAAAATTTATGCCAACTACTCCTTCAACATGGGATTAATAATCAGAATATATAAAAAATTCAAAAAACATGTCAACACCTAAAAATTAATAACCCAGTTTAAAAAATGAGCAAAAGATCTGAAAAGGCACTTCTAAAAAGAAGAAATTCAGATAACCAATGAATTCTTTTTAAAAGTTCAAGATCCTCAGGAATCAGAGAGATACGAATCGAAACCACTAAGATTTCATCTCACTCCAGTTAGAATTAAAATCATCAAGAGTACAAATAATGACAATTGTTGGTGAGGACGTGGGGGAAAAGCATACTTACTTATTTCTGGTGGAACTGCAAGTAGGATAGCAGTGTGGACATTCCTGAAAATACCTATGACTCATTTATGTCATTATTTAATTTTATCTAAAATTACTAAAATCACCATACTATTGTGATACATGTATGTCAATGTTTTTTGCAGCACAACCATAATAGCAACTTTATGGAACAAGTCCATGTGCTCATTAATAGATAAATGGGTAAAGAATGTATGAACAATGGGGTTTTACTCAGTCATAAATAAAAATGAAATAGTGTAATTTTTTTGTAAAAGAATAGATGTGAACATCAACATGCAAAGTGAAATTAGACTCAAAAAATCAAAAGTTGATGTCACACATGAAAGCTAGAGGAAAAAAAGAAATAAAAAAAGGGATAAAATGAAATCAGTAAAGTAGATGTGGTTGAGCAAAGAGGAGAGAAGAAAGAAGGAAATGGAGAAAATCTGGGGAATGAAGTTGACCAAATTTTATTATGTGCACATTGAATATATCACAATTCACTCCAATTTTATATGTAACTATAATGCACTAGAAAAATAAAAATGATAAAATAAATAGGAGGGAAATCAATATAGTAGAAGAAATGGCCCAGGGAGAGGGAGGAGGGGAGCAAAAGAGGAAGTACTGAGGATTGGCATTAGGAAAACTTTATTAAATGCATTTATGAATATGTCAAAATGAACCCCATTATTATGTATCACTGTAACACACTAATGTTTTTTTAATAAAAGAACAACCAGGAAAATACAATAAGGGTGAAGGAAACACTAACTGGACAATTAAATCTTTCCTAATACTAGAAATTAAGGTTTATTTTTTTATTTTTAACACATTTATTTTTAACTGAACTTTATTCAGTATCATGTGATGCTTTGATAACATGCATACATTACATCAGATTTAAATCAGGTCAAACATTTCTCTCCTCAAATATTTTTCATTTATCATGTTAAAAAACTTTAAAAATCCTTTCTCTTAACTTTTTGAAATATATAGCAAAGTGTTATTTTTTATATTACTCTACTGTGCATAGCACACCAGTATTTCTTACTCATGTCTATTTAAAACTTAGTATACATTGATCAACCCTTCCCCCTACTGTCTCTGGCCTGTTTACCCCATTGTTCTCTCAACTTCTATTATATCCATCTTAGATCCTCCATATGTATTAGATCATATTGTGCATGTATTTCTGTGCCTAGCTTATTTCACTCAAAACAATGACCTCCAGTTCCATCCATGTATTCAAAAATAATAAAATATCATAACATTTTATGCCTGAAGTGTTTTCCATTGTTTATATGCAGCATGCTTTTTTTTAAATTTGTTCAGTTAAAGGATAATAAGGTGTCTCTATTTCTTGGGTGAATAATGCTACAAAGAATATGGGACTCTTATGTCTCTAAACATAGTGATTTCATTTCCTTTGGATATATAACCAGGAGTGTGGTTGCTAGCTCATTTGGCAATACTAGTTTTTAATTTTTCAAGGACCGTCTGTACTCTTTTTCAAAATGACTGTACTAATTTACATTCATATCAACAGTGCAGAAGATCTCTCTTTTCTCCACATAACCAACAGTACTTGTTTTTTGATAGTGGCAATAATTACTGGAATGAAGTAATTCTTTACTCTAGATTTGACTGGTGTTTCCCTGATTATTAGAAATGTCTGTATAAGTCCATTGTCCATTTTTTTAATCAGGCTATACATTTTAAAAATTGAATTATTTTAGATTCCTATATATTTTAAATGTTACTCCCATGTGCAATGTATAGTTTGCAGATATTTTCTCTGTAGATTTTCCCTTCACAAAATAAATGTTAATCATTTATTTTGCTGGGAGAAGTTTGTTTTCTGTTTCTCTGTTTTGTTTTTTAATGCAACCATTGATCTATTTTTACTTTTATTTCTGAAGTATGGTAAAAAAGAAAAATTAAAGCCCTGCTCATTTCAGTGTCCTGAAGAACTTCCTCTATTTCCTTGTAATAGTTTTATACTTTTTGATTTAAGCTTTTCATGTATTTTGATTTAATTCTTGTAACTGGTGAGGAATAGGGGTTTGGCTTTCATTGTTTGTCTGTGGATATACCAGTCTTCACATTATTACTTATTTAAAAGACATCTTTACTCCTATGTGTGTTTGTACAACCTTTGTTAAAAATCAGTTGACTGCATCCCAGATGACGGATTAGAGGGAAACCGCATTCTTTATCACTCCATGACTCAGGATTCAAGCAGAGGCAATGCTGTTTCTTGTTTATCAGCATATCGCTTACCTTTTGCATGCAGATAGCTTGTTGACAGTAGTTGACTGCTAGCCACTTGCCCATTTGCCTGCCTTTGGCATGCCCATCGCCTGCTGCCACCCTACGATTGCCCACAGACCACCAGAACACTGCCCTCATATTGCCTGGTGCCCACTGCTGGCTGCTGCCTAAAGTCAATTGTCAGGGTACTCCCAGGTTTGGTCACATGTGGCCACCACCATATTAGGTCACCAGTCAGGGCTTGGGAGTCCAGGGCCAAGGGGCCTGCAGGTTTAACACTGCCACTGCTGTCATCCTGGGCACAGCCACCTCAGTCTGGGAACGCAGGCCAGGGCCTGGTGATCTATTGTCAGGGTACCTGCAGGTCAGATTGCATCTGAGGACTTCCTACTGGGTGTGCCAGTGGTCACCATCTTGCTTCATCTTTGCAGGGTTTCTCCTTTGTGTGATCACATCCCTGGTGGTGTCTCTGCAAGTTAAAATGGCATTGAGATCTTGGACTACAACAAGGCAGAGCCTGGGGAGTCTGAATCCCAGATCCATTATATTACAGCTGAATCTCTGTGGGCCAGTCTGACAAACCTGTGGAAAGCCAGAAACTGGGGGCAGTTCCCCAAGGGGAGCAAAGGTTGAAGAAAGGAGAAAACTGGGCTCTCTCCAGCTCAGTGAGACCTGAAGTCTGTGGGGACTAAAGCAGCCTGCTACAATGGGTGGGAACACTAGAAGAGGGTGAGCCGGCATCCTGCTATCAATTTGCTCAGCCAAACAGTCTGGCACCCACTCGACTGGAGCTACCATCAAACTTCAGACAACTCCACCTATCAGCAAAGAAGGGAAGCTGAGAACATTTATGAAAGCCAACAGAAACAATTGTTCAATTTTCCATTGAGACTTTTTTTAAAAAAATTTTTTTTGCCCTCTCTCCCAACTCTATACTGTCTTTGAATTCAAATACTTTTCATGCTTCAATTTATTGAGGAATGGGATATTTGGATAGTATATTATTTTGTTGTATATTCTTATATTTTTACCATTTTCTTTCTTTTTTTAAATATATATATATTTATTCTCTCATTTATCATCTCCCTGAATTCTCCTTCTCACTTCTCTCATGCTAACAATCAACCTCTATTAATTCTTCCATAACTCTTACTATAAATTTTTACTTCTATCTTCCCTTCTTATCTCTCATCAACATCACATCCTACACTACTTCTATTCCCTCTTTGCCCATCACTTGAAATGGTAAACCCTTTTAGCAAACTTACTGTTTATATTGTAGAAAATAATTGAACACATCATTTCTGTTTATTGTGACAAAAGAATAGATGCCTTAATAGGAGCTATTTGGTTTAAGGTTGTGTACTGTTTGCATTGGGTGGTGTTAGTATAGGTCTGCCCCTTAAAGGTGAGATACTGGAAGCCTTGTGGGATACTATAAGACTATAGGGTGGAAACTATACGGCCTCAGATACATACTGCTAGATGGAAAGACACTAAAACAACATGAAAAAACAAGGGAACAAAGTACCTCAAAAAAATCAAGATGTTCCAACAACAGAATCCATAGATAACACAGTAGAAAAAATGTCAGAGAAGGAAGTGAAAAGGTACATAGTTAGACTGATCTTCAAAATAAAGGATGGTATCAGAAAAGAAATACAGGAAGTGAAAGATCATTTCAATAAAGAGGCAGAAATTAAATCCTTAAAATGAAGGAAACAGTAAACCAAATTAAAAATTCAATGGAAAGTATCACCAACAGACTAGACCACTTGGAAGACAGAACCTCAGGCAATGAAGAGAAAATATATACTCTTGAAAATAAAGTCAACCACACAGAAAGATGGTAAGAAACCATGAAGAGAACTTCCAAGAAATATGTGATAACATGAAAAGAACAAATTTAGGATTTATCAAAATAGATGAAAGCATGGAGATACGAACCAAAGGAATGCACAAATCTATTCACTGACATAATATCAGAAAATATCCCAAACATGAAGAATGAAATGAACTCTTAGCAAATACCTTGCATTATATCAGATCATAATGGAATGAAACTAGAGTCAATGATAAATTAAAAAATAGAAGCTATTCTAACACCTGGAGACTAAAAAACATGCTATTGAATGATGAATGGATAGCAGAAGAAATCAGAGATGAAATAAAAAAAAATTAGAGGTAAATGAGAACACCAATACAATGTATCAAAATCTCTGGGATGCTATGAAGGCAGTGCTAAAAGGAAAGTTCACTGCATTGAACTCATACATTAAAAGAATAAACAGTCAACAAATAAATGACCTAACATTACATCTCAAAGACATAGGAAAAGAAGAACAAATCAACAACAAAAGTAGTAGAAGACAGTAAATAATTAAAATCAGAGCTGAAATAAATGAAATTGAGAAAAAATTAACAATTCAAAAAATTGACAAGACAAAAAGTTGGTTCTTTGAAAAAATAAATAAAATTGATAAACCCTTAGCTACACTAATGAAGAGAAAGAGAGAAAACTCAAATTACTAAAATTCATGATGAAATAGGTAATACAAGATGGACATGACTGAAATACAGAAGGTAATTAGAAACTATTTTGAAAATGTATACTCCAATAACATAGAAAATCTCAAAGACATCAGGAAATTCCTAGAGACATATGACCTACCCAAACTGAATCAGGAAGATGTTCACAATTTAAATAGATCATTTTCAAACAATGAAAGATGCATCATAATCCTACCAATCAAGAAAAACCCAGGATCAGACGGGGTCTCAGCCCAGTTCTACAAGACCTTCAAAGAAGAATTAACACCAATACTCAACTTATTCCCTGAAATAGAAAAGGAGGGGACTCTTTTCTACCAAAACTACCAAACTACCAAAACCAGACAACAACACATCAAGGAAAGAAAACTTCAGACCAATATCCCTGATGATATAGATGCAAAAATTCTCAATAAAATTCTAGCAAATTGCATACAAAATCATATTTAAAAGATAGTGACCATGATCAAGTGAGTTTCAGGGATGCTATGTTGGTTCAACATACAGAAATCAATAAACGTAATTCATCACATCAATAGACTCAAAGACAAGAATTTTATGATTATCTCAATAGATGCAGAAAAAGCACTTGGCAAAGTGCTTCATGTTCAAAACACTTGAAGAACTAGGGATAGTAAGAACATACCTCATCATTATAAAAGCTATTTGTTAAGCCCAAGGTCAACATCATTCTAAATGGAGAAAAATTGAAAACATTCCCTCTAAAAACTGGAACAAGACAGGGATGCCCTCTTTTACCACTTCTATTTAACATAACCCTTAAAACCCTAGCCAGAGCAATTAGATGAAAGAAATTAAAGGGATACAAATAGGAAAAGAAGAATTCAAACTATCACTATTTGCTGATGACATGATTCTATATTTGGAGGATTCAAAAAATTCCACCAGAAAACTTCTAGAACTAATTAATAAATTCAGTGAAGTAGCAGGATATAAAATCAATATCCACAAATCAAATGCATTTCTATATATCAGTGATGAGTCCACTGTAAGACAAATTAGGAAAACTACCCCATTCACAATAGCCTCAAAAAAAAAAAAATACTAGGGAATCAATCTAACCAAAGAGGTGAAAGACTTCTACAATGAAAACTACAGAACACTAAAGAAAGAAATTGAAGAAGAGCTTAGAAGATGGGAATATCTCCCATACTCTTGGATAAGCAGAATTAATATTGTAAAAATGCCCATATTACTAAAAGTGTTATACAGATTTAATGCATTCCTATTAAACTCCCAATGACATTCTTCATAGAACTAGAAAAGGCTATTATGAAATTCTTCTGGAAAAATTAAAGACACAGAATAGCCAAAGCAATCCTTAACAGGAAGAGAGAAGCAGGAGGCATCACAATCTAGACCTTAAACTATACAACAGAGCAATAGTAACAAAAACTTATTGACACCAAACTAGACACATAAACAAATGGTACAGAGCAGAAGACACAGAGACAATAAATACAGTTACCTGTACTTTTTAGTACTTTTGAATTGAAGTCTATTTTATCTAACAAATAAGTATGGATATTTCTGCCCTTTTTTATTCCATGTTTACATTCCATTCCTTCACTTTCAGAGTACACATGTATACATACTAGACAAAGCTGCCCAAAACATACATTGTAGAAAAGATAGCCTATTCGACAAATATTGCTGGTAAAACTGGATATCCATATGTAGCAAAATGAAATTAAATCTCTATCTCAATCTACACAAAAATCAACCAAAGTGACTCAAAGACTTAGGTAGTAGAAAAGAGACCCTGTCTAATGGAAGAAAAATTGAGACCAAATCTTCATCATATTGGCTTAGGACCTGACTTCCTTAACAAGACTCCTAAAGTATAAGAAGTAAAATCAAGAATCCACAAATGAGATGTATTCAAACTAAAACACTTCTTTTCAGCAAAGGAAAAGATGTGAAGAGAGAGCCTGCAGAATGGGAGAAAATCTTTATCACATGCACCTCAGATAGAGCACTAATCTTGAGGATATATAGAGAACTCAAAAAACCATAACACCAAAAAAAAAATAAATAAATAAATAACGAAATCAATAAAGGGGCTAAGGAACTGTACAGACACTTCACAGAATAAGATATACAATGCATCTGTTTCTTTGTTGATTTTTTTTTTTTTTTTTTTGGTCTGCCCATTCTTGTATTAGCATCTATCTCTCTCTTTAGGTTGATTAATATTTGTTTTAAATATCTGGGTTTGTTTTATATACTGACTGCTTATATATTTAGAATTATTATTTCTTCTTGCCAAATTGCCTCTTTGTTATAAGATTGTTTATATATTTGTTACAAGATTTTCTTTCTCCCTCTTTCTTTTTAGTACTTTTGAATTGAAGTCTATTTTATCTAACAAATAAGTATGGCTATTTCTGCCCTTTTTTATTCCATGTTTACATTACATTCCTTCACTTTCAGTGTACACATGTCTGAAATTGAGGTGGAATGGGTTTGTTGTGAGCAATGTGTAATTGAGTCTTATTTGGGGTTTTTGTTTGTTTTGTTTTGTTTTTCCTTTTTTCTATTCAGTCATTCTGTCTTGTAATAAGATAATTTAACTCATTTAACTTTAAGATAATTAATGATAGTTAGGTACTACTATGGCCATTTTGTGAATTGTTTCCTAGGTTTATTCCTTCCCCCACATCTTCTCTTTCTCTCTCTCTTTTCCACTGTTTCTCTTATAGTGTTCCTTTGTGGTTGTGTGATTTACTCTAGTAGTATGTTTCTATTCATTGATTATTATTATTTTTTTTTTATTTATTATGGGCTGTTGCTTTTTGGTTACCATGAAATTTACAATAAAAGTCTTTTGATTACAACAAGCTATTTTGAAATGAGAGCAACTTAATGCAATTTTAAAGATAAGGAAAAATAGAGAAACTACATAAATAAAAATACCCTACTTGCTTCCCATTTCTTTCCACATTTTTAATATTTTTTGTTCCTCTTTACATGCCTCTATATTGCTTGTCTGTAATATATTAACTTAGTTTTTATTTTTACATTTTTTCTTTTTAGTTTTAATACTAGAGATATTAATAGTCTATATACCACATTTGTTATATCAGAAAATTGTGAATTTTTTTGTATAATTACTTCTATTAGTGAGAGTTATACTTTCTGATGCTTTCCTTTTAATAGGTTTTTTATTTTTTTTTTTTCAGATTTAAGAACTCCTCTTAAAATTTCTTGTAGGACAGGCCTGGTGAAGGTTTTGTTTTTTGTTTGATTGGTTTTTGTTGTGGTGGGGGGGTTATTTTTGTTGTTGTTGTTGTTCTTGTTGTTTGTTTTTGGTTTTGGGCTGGAAATGTTTTCATTTCTAAAAGCTTTCCTTAGTATAGTATCCTTGGTTAATTGTTTTGTTGTTTTGTTTTGTTTTGTTTTGCTTTGTTTTGTTTTGTTTTTAGTAATGTGAAAAATCTGTTCTGGCCTATAAAATGTCTACTGAGAAGTCTACTCTGGGGGAAATTAGGAGATACTTACTATTATTTATTTCTTTTTTTCTATAGTCTTAAAAATCTTCTCTTCATATTTCACCCATTAAAACATGATTGCATTAACTTTGGGGAGTAATTTCATTCAGGTAAATTTGGTGACATTTGACCTTCTTATACCTAGATATTCATGTCCTTCTCTGGGTTTGGGAACTTTTTTGTTTTATCTTTTTGAATAAGTTTTCTATACCTTTGGCATTCTCAAGTTCCTTTTGAGCTCCAATAAGCTAAATGTTTACTCTTTCAATGCTATCCCAAAGCTTTTACATGCTTTATTTATTCTTCTTCATTGTTTTGTCTCCTCTGATTGTGCATTTTTCAGTAGACTGTCTTTGAGTTCACTGGTTTTTCTGCTTCATCTATTCTTCTATCATTTTTTTCTATCATTTTTTCTATCATGTTATAATTTTTTTCTTCTATCATACTTTTCAGCTCAAGGATTTGCTTGATTTTTTTGTTCCCATCTCTCTGTTAAGATTCTTGGTTAGAGTATTTATTCATATCTCCATATTATGTTGAAACTCATTGAGTTTCCTTAAAACACTTGTTTGTAATTCTCCCCCCAGAGTTCTCTTGTATTTGATAGTATCCCATCATTTTCTAGTAAATTCTCACCTTAACGTAAAGTGAGGTCATGTTTCCCTAAAGATTTTTGATGTTTATTGGTGCATGATGTGGTCTGAGCATTGAAGGATTGGTTATATATTTATTCAGCTTCTTAATCTGCCTTATTTTGTGCCCATCTTTTCAGATGTACTAAGTAGTTTGCTAATTTTCTTTGAGCCTGTCGTAGTTTTTGAAAACATTGGAATTAGTAATTGTCCATGAAAGAAGCATTTTGAACTACTTGTATTATCATATCATAGAGACTTTTAATTACAAGTTTAATGTTTTAATTACACAAACATTGGTGAAAGGTTTATTTCATTTAGCTTTTTTGTACTCTTTCCTCTGTGTGTGAGTGAATAACTATAGCAATGTTAACCTACTTGAGATCAGATTACCTACAGAAAAAATAGAAACAAAATATGAAATATTTTTTGGTAAGGAGTCCATCAATATGTACATTAAATAAAAAAAAGAAACAGAGAGAGAGGGAAAGAAAGAAAAGTGTCCTAGTGTCCAAGGCACAGAAACTTTCAAAATTTGTCTTGTTTTTTAGACTAATACTGTAAACATCAGCAAAATTCACAAGCCCAGTTGCCATTGCCTGTGAAAGGGGCAAAGAAATCTGACTTCTCATTCCAGAATCTCTAAGTGCTATATGTATCTTTATGGGACTGACTATATCTCTTACTATTCTCCTTTGCAACTAGGCCAGCTTTACAATTTCTTATAACTACCATTTAAATTACTACAAAGTAGTAGCTTTTGAAATTGAATGTTTTAGTATGAATCAATAATCAAAAATAAGAGTTTTCATGTATCATGTTATTCATATTAGTCTTAACAAAGATAAATCAAATAAAATCTATATTTGTATCTGTATCTATATATCTATATCTATATACCTATATATTTGTAGAATTCTAATGACCTGTTTTCTCTCTTCCTTACAAATGAGTAGAACAGGGACAACAGAGGTTTTCATAAGATCAAAGCTAAATGTTTTGTTGGGGGTTGACCAAGTTTATTTTTCCCAAAAGCACAGAATGAGACAAGGACCTCACTGCAGATAGCTTATATGAGACATAATCTCAGGAAATAGAAGGGAAGGACAATAAAAGGAAGGCAGGAAAGCCAATTAAAGGGTACATTACTGAGCTGGTTATGACTTAGGACAAATGGATTTCAATCCCAACTGAAAACCTGTGAAGAACTTTGTATTGCACACCTTTGCTTTGTTTCTCTGATGAATGGGGAGAGTGAGAGTTTATCTACCAATATTAGTTCATTCGTTCAGGATGTCCAAAGGGCACTAACTCCCTGCACTTTCAGCTGCTTTGCTTTTGGCAATGCCAGAATCGCCTAGGACTTCAGAAAATGCCAAGAGATGTGCAAATACTTCAGGTGAAAAGTCATCAGTGTGAACAGGAACATCCCATCACCACAGCTACTGAGGTCACAGGGAGGCCTAGAGGATGTGATACAAAGTACAAAACATTTCTGCTCCCAGATAAAGAAATAAAGTTGAAGACTATAACTAAAAGAAAAACTAACTTATAAATACATTTACATCATGCCATATGCTATATCCCTGAAAGTCTTAAGGGATTTCTAAACTCTCTCATACTGCAGATGGTCACAGTTATCCACCAAGATTTTAGTGAGCAGGGCCTCGTGGACGTATAGAACTAAGATAAGAACCCCTTTTCTTTTTAAACATATTTGCAAATTCAAACATTTATTATGAGGTTTTTGGTATTAACCAGCCAAAATTCTCAAACTAAAATTATTTAATTTAGAAGTTTCCACTGAATAAAATGAAACCAAAAATCAACATCATTCCCATACCAACTAGCTAGTTTTATTCATGATGTTCTTTAAGGTTAGTGTTTGTCATATTGAGGCAAAGATAGTACATTATCCAAAATTCCTATCCACCTTCCACAATGGAGCTACCACTGTCAGATGATAGGATCTACACTTCTAGCCATCTCCTGCCTCTTTGTATCTCCTTATGAACATGAGACTTGTGTCCCTGAACCCATTTTCCTTTAGATTCATTCTCCCAAGAGTCTCTGCTGACCCAGGTTAGGCACTTTCACAATTTCTCAGAGTGTCAGCTGTTAGGTGGAGCGTCCACTGTTTAAACTGCTTTTTATACAGACTTTCAAAGAGTCCACCCATTTTCAGCCCTCCCCACCTCCAACACCATCCTCTTGTTTCAGAGAGATAATTTATTGCTGATGCCAATTTATAATACTTTCTGTCATTGCCTTGAGGGAAACTACCATTCTACCCTTTATTTATTTATTTATTTTGGAGGCATGAATATATGCATTTATTTTCATCCCCTTAGAAGAACAGATAGTCGAAGTACTTAGGGTGAATTTTAGTAACTTCTGCCAATTTAAGAGTATGTCACTCACAAGGAGACTTTCATTATTTCATAAATTTAATCTCATTATTAGAACTTTTACATAGCTCAATTTCCAGCTTTTGCCTCTTCCCCTTTTGGTGGGTAAACACTTCTTCATAGCCAACCCAGGCTTCTTTTTTCTTAAGTCAGCCTAGTTAATTGCCACTTGTGCATTTGTTGTTAATGTTTGAAACCTCTAATGCTACATCTCCTCTGCTTTTCTGCATTTCCTAGTAGCTTTAATCCTTTGAAAATTCCTTTAATGTAATTGCTATATGTTTTGAAGAGTCAGTGGGTGCAAATGCAGGCATTCTGCCATGTTTAACCCTCGTTGTCCAAACGTAGGTACATGCAAACCATGCGCTAGGGATTATTAAAAATGAATGCAGGTTGGCCTATTTCCCCCAAAGTCTCTTTATAGAAAAATACATGTCAACTCACCTAATATTCCAAGTAAGAAAGTCTTCCAAAAACTCGGCCTATCAAAGAAAGAACAATATTTGGTGAATTTTTAAAGATCTCATGCCATTTTAAACCATACCTCAATAACTGCATGACTAGAACCTAAAAATATGCGTGGCCCATTATTCTAGTTTTTGTGTAAAATGACTCAAGGTACTATTCAAATCTTGTATGATTCATTGAGAAATCTTCCCAAAGTTATACTTCAACCTGTTGAAAGAAAAGTCATTCATCACCCAGACAGGGAGTCTTGGATAGAATTCCAGACATCTGCGAGGAACCAAGCATCCAGAATGATCTAGTCTTCTGGCAGAAAGTAGAAGCTGTTAGAACTGACAAACAGCTGTGGAAGCTTATATAGGATATAGTACACAGAAACAAACTAAAAATGTTAGGGCACAGGAAGGAAGTCAATACAAGAAAATTAAGTGTTATTTGTTAGTATCATTCATTTACTTGATTGTTAGTCACATATAAATATATAAATATAAATAATCAGGCTAGAAAAGTAGCAAGGTCTGCATAAATCAATTATATCACATTTTACTGCCTGAACACTGTGTGCTGGTAGCATATCCAAAAAATGCTCTTCTCTTAATATGCTAATATTGATTTGTGTGGCTTTGAAACAATTTTTTAAAAGAAAAATATACCCAGGAAAATGTTGCATAGAGACCAGATTTCTATTGTTGTACTTTAGAGACCCCTATGAGTCAGCCTTCTGTAAAGCAATCTAAACTTGTAAGAAAGGTTTGGTAAGTATCTGTCAACACAGTTTAAATATATATTCTACTTTGACAAATAAAACTATATCTATAAATAATGGAAAAAATAATGATTTGTAAAATATTGTTGATGACAACACATACTGATTGTTGTCTAGTTCTACAAAAGTTTACACTTTGATTAGATGGAGGCTAAAACAAAATACTAAAAGTGGTGGTAACTTGTCATTACACTGGAAAACATGCACTTAGCCCTTGCCATAACTATATACATGTTTCAGTTTTTGAAGAGAGGACAGAAGAAAAAAAATGGAAAGGATTCTGACAATATAAATACAATTAATCTCTGCCAAAAGGAAGCTGCCACTGCCTATCCCCATGGGATCAATCTTTTTTTCTTTCATTTGTAGATTTTTTTATTATGTCATTTAGTGGTGGTAGCACATGGCCAAAACTAGGTATACCAAGAGGCAATTTGCTTTATCTTTTTCCTTTAAATATTGCTCATTTGCCAGGTAACCAAACCAGAAAGAAAATAGAGCAAAGGAATTAGCCATGGCATTTGACCAGGGCAAGAGCCAACCTGGGAACTTCAAGTTAAAGTATCTGTCTATACTTTAAGTCACTGAAATACATACCTTATGTTCAAATTACTATACTAGAAATTACTTTTGACATTGAAACTATTGATTTTAACGTTTGAAATGTAGATGAATTCTTTTACTTAATATTCATTTTTAACTTTGAAACACACACACAAATCTAATTTAGTCACGTGAAACATTCCAAGTGGGCCAGAAGCAAATGCCAGAAAGTCAAAATATACAAACTTCTCTCTATCTGGCCGTCATCAGTCAGTCTCAGAACCAAGTCATGAAAAATATATGTACTCTCTCAAGTCTTTGGGAAAAGGATTTCCTTCCTTTAATTTTCTTCCTCAACTCCTTACTTGTAAAAGTAGGATGGCATTATTTATATCAACAAACTTGTTTCCCTGCCTTCTTTCTCTCTTCCTTCTTCTCTTTAAGGTCTGGTTGACTGGTTTCAAACCTAGATAGAATTTTTCCTATTACATATCTTGATAAAAAGAAAATTTCCATGCATCAACAGTTTTTGTTTTCTTGAATCTTTCTTTCTTTGTTTTTCTTATTCACATAAAGTTGCCAGAGGCAGAGGTTGGGTGAGAAGGCAAGATGTGACATTTTTTTTGTCTATCCTTTTGGATACAGAATATAATGGTCAATTATAAAGACACTTCCAAGTGACATGAATACAACCAAGAATACTAAAAAATATAGGTCCAGGGAGAGACCATGAACCTCCAGGAAACCAGCATTCACAGTGACATTTCATCATGACAGAAAGACATTCCTATTTGAAGCAGGTGGATATATAATTCTTCTACTGAAATAATACTAACTTCTAATGGAGTGCATGTGACCTGCAGAAATTTCTTACATTTTTCAGTGTGTAAATTAGAAGTGTTGATGGAGTTGGAAGTCTTAGTAAAAACTCAAAGGAAAAAATTTAAAATAACTCACATCATCTTCTTGTGCTCTCAAAGTGACATAACTAACAAAAACTCAAATTGTATAAACACTCCTATTTTACTCCCTTGCAATTGTACATATGTTTGTTCCAAGAAGAGGGATATTTCCAACTTCTCATTTTCTTTTTTTATTTTGATTCATTATGTGCAAATGGGGTACAACTTTCATTTCTCTGGTTGCACATGGAGTTACACTGTTTGTGTAATCATACATGTACATAGGGTAATGATGTTTGTCTCATTCTATTATCTTTCCTTCTCCACACTCCCTCCCCACCCCTCATTTTCCTCTATACAATCCATCCTTCCTCCATTCTTGTCCCCTGGTTATGTACCATCATCCACTTATCAGAGAAATCATTCAGCCTTTGGTATTTGGGGATTGGCTTATTTCACTTAGCATGATATTCTCCAACTCCATCCATTTACCTGCAAATGCCATAATTTTATTCTTCTTTATGACTGAATAATATTCCATTGTGTATATATAACAGTTTTTCTATCCATTCATCTACTGAAGAGCATCTAGTTTGGTTCCATAATCTAACTTTTGTGAAATGAGCTGCTATAAACATTGATGTAGCTGCAGCACTGTAGTATGTTGATTTAAAGTCCTTTGTGTATAGGCCAAGGAGTGGGATAACTGGGTCAAATGGTGGTTCCATTCCAAGTTTTCTGAGGAATCTCCATACTGCTTTCCAGAGTGGCTGCAACAATATGCAATTGCACCAGCAATATATGAGTGTACTTTTTTTCATGCATCCTTGCCAACATCTACTGTTGCTTGTATTTTGATCATAGACATTCTAATTGGGGTGAGATGAAATCTCAGGGTAGTTTTGATTTGCATTTCTCTTATTACTAGAGATGTTGAACATTTTTTCATATATCTCTTGATTACTTATAGATCTTCTGTGAAGTGTCTGGTCATTTCCTCAGCCCATTTATTGATTGGATTATTTGTACTCTTGGCATAAAAGTTTTTTGAGTTCTTTATAGATTCTGGAAATTAGCACTGTATCTGAAGTGTGTGTGGCAAAGATTTTCTCCCACTGTGTAGGCACTCTCTTCATATTGTTAATTGTTTCCTTTGCTGAGAAAAAGTTTTTTTAGTTTGAATCTATCCCAATTATTGATTCCTGCTTTCATTTCTTGTGCTTTGGGAGTCATGTTAAGGAAGCCTGGTCCTAAGCCAGCAGGATAAAGATTTGACCTACTTTTTCTCCTATTAGGTGCAGGGTGTCTCTCTAATTCCTAGGTCCTTGATCCATTTTGAGTTGAGTTTTGTGCAGGGTGAGAGGTAGGGGTTTAGTTTAATTTTGTTGCATATGGATTTGCAGTTTTCCCAGCACCATTTCTTGAAGAGGCTGTCTTTTCTCCACTGTATGTTTTTGGCACCTTTGTCGAGTATGAGATAACTATATTTATGTGGGTTTGTTTCTGTGTCCTCTATTCTGTACCATTGGTCTACCTGTCTATTTTGGTGCCAATACCATGCCGTTTTTATTTCTATTGCTCTGTAGTATAGTTGAAGGTCTAGTACTGTGATACCACCTGCTTTGTTCTTCCAGCTAAGGATTGTTTTAGATATTCTGGGTCTCTTATTATTCCAAATGAATTTCATGATTGCTTTCTCTATATCTATAAGAAGCATCATTAGGATTTTAATTGGAATTGCATTGAATCTGTATAGCATTTTTGGTAGTATGGCCATTTTGACAATATTAATTCTGTCTATCCAAGAACATGGGAGATCTTTCCATCTTCTAAGGTTTTCTTTCATTTCTTTATTTAGTGTTCTGTAGTTCTCATTGTAGATGTCTTTCACCTCTTTTTTTAGATTGATTCCCAAGTATTTTATTTTATTTTTGAAGCTATCATGAGTGGGGTAATTTTCCTAATTTCTCCTTAAGAGGATTCATAACTTATGAATAAAAATGCATTAGATTTATGAGTGTTGATTTTATATCTTACTACTTTGCTGAATTCATTTATGAGTTCTAGACGTTTTCTGCTGGAGTATTTTGGCTCCTCTAGGTATAGAATCATGTCATCAGCAAATATTGATAGTTTGAGGTTTTTTTTTTTTTTCCTATTCATATCCCTTTAATTTCCTTAGTCTGTCTAATTGCTCTGGCTAGAGTTTCAAGGGTTATGTTGAATAGAAGTGGTGAAAGAGGGAATCTCTGCCTTGTTCCAGTTTTTAGTGGAAATGCTTTCAGTTTTTCTCCATTTAGAATGATGTTGACCCTGGGTTTAGCATAGATAGCTTTTACAATGTTGAGGTATGTTCCTACTATCCCTAGTAGAAGAAGCATAATAAATGTCAAATACAGCCTTAGAGTCAATTACAGCAGGAGGGACAGGACTGTAGTTTATTCCACTATATTCTGTGTTCTAATGGTTTCCTCTTTAAATAAGAAATTAATACTTACTTGAAAAATCAGTGAAAGAACAGACATGAGTAGATCTGAGCCCTAAGCAATGGACAGTTGCAGACGTCATCAATGCCCTCATCCCTAAACATTTCCATGGATTTTTAATATTTTCTTATATTTGCCTATGCCATTTGCTCCCTGAAGACTTTGTCCAGCACATGTTCAGTTAGCACACTGAGAAAGAACTTCCAGGCAGTTAATGCCCCTGCAATCTGCTCTCAATAAATTGTGAGCTGGTTTGGGCTGGTAATTATTCCAGTTTCCTTGCCACTAGGCTGGGACAACTCTGAGATTAGTAACTATCTACACAACATCAGATAACACTGCATCCTAGCAGTTCACAGAATAACCTGCTTTTTAATGTCTCCTTCTGTATCTGTTTCTGTACTAGTTTATATTGCTGCTCTAACAAATTACAACACAGTAGTTTAAAGAAACACAATTTAATTTATTTTTACAGTTCTGAAGATCAGAAGTCCAAAATGGGTTTCAGTAGGCCCAAACTAGTTGTGAGCAGGGCCAAAATTCCTCTAGAGTCTCTAGAAAATATGTTTCATGCCTTTTCTGGCTTCTAATGACCACTCCCTCTCTCTCTCTATCTTCAAAATGCATCACTGCAATCCTTTTCTGGAGTCACAAGATCATTTTTCTCTTTTGTAACAAAATATCAAGTTACTTTACTTTAGTAAAGATACTTCTAATTACATTTAGGGCCCACCCTAATAATCCAGAATAATCTCTCCAACTCAAATCTGTAATTTAATCACATCTGTAAAATTCTGTAAAATTAGTTGTGTGTTTGTTGCTGTTATTTGGTTGGTTGTTTTGTTGGTTTTGCTTATGCTTTTTTTTTTTTTTTTTTTTTTTTTTTTTTTTTTTTTTTTTTTTTTTTTTTTTTGTCACATAAGGTAACACTGCTCCTAGGGAATAAATCTGTGTGTATGGGTCACTCATTATTCAATCTGCAACAGTTTGCTTACTTGTCTAAAAATTCATTAACTCTCCTACCATGATTTCCCGAATCAACTCTCAAACTCTTGTCCTTAAATTGTAATCTCAAATTTTGCATCTTACATTAGAGTAACTAGAGTTACTTATTAATGAATCCTGTTATGAAGTATTTCTCTCTTAAGTCTAGCAACATATATCTGCAAATAATATTGTTTTGTTCTTCCCCTTGTGCTTAATTTCCAGAAAGATTTTTTTTTTTCAATTTTACACAACAGTGTAGATGTTCTAAGTTCCAAATATGACTTCCTGGCTCTTTAAAAAAGACTACAAAGGCATATAGTATTTGTCCCCTGTCTTCCTCCTTGGCAACTTTCTCCCCCAAACATCCTGGAGTAATTTTATTTCTACAAAAGTACCAAGCATTTTCTCTCTGATCTAAGTATTTTGATTAGTCTGCCCCAAAATAAAATCCTTCCATTCATTTATTAGTTAAGCCCTACTCATCTTCCAGGTCCCATGGAAATATGCCCTAGCATAATTTTTCCTAACACCCCATCATAATTAAGTCTTCCAATTATTATAGCTCATATTATTTTATATTTTTCATTCTATCTGTTGTCATGATTTGCAAAAATGTGTGTAATCAATTAGTTAACATCTGCTGCTATGGTAGTCTCTAAGTTCACAAGTTCAGGGTCATATGGGATAACCTCTTAAATGCAGCTATGTTAGGCACATAGGAAGCAATCAATACATATTTGGAGGTTAAAGGAATACAAACAAAGGAATGAATGGGACTTTAAAAGCCACCTTAGTCTTAAGATGCATTGTCTGAGCTGGATATCTTGGAGGAAGAAGTAAGTATGCTTTTCAGTCATTCTATCTGTTTTTTCAGGGCTGTGGTACAGAATATTTTTTAAAATGCAATGCATAATATATTTAAATTCCACAAATAAACTTTTCAATTTTATTCTGCTAGCTATAAATATTTAGTGTTTTATTCACTTTCATATTTTCTAGCATAAGTTAATTTCTTTTCTCTGCAAACAGATAAACAGTGTTAGAATATGTGTAAATAGGTGGCACTTGCATTTGTGGTTCCTAATCTTAGCTAAGCACTGGCATTCATTAAGGACATTGGTCTTCTTTCTGCTTTCACCCAATTTTCCCCCTTTTCTTTGATTTCATTTATTTATGCTAATTTTTTCTTTGACCGCTTTTCTTTTCCACGCAGAGGCAAGAAAGACAGCAAATACCATTATCAATTTAAAGATTGCCTAGTGCAGTCCCAGTTACTCCATTCCTTATTTTTTATGATTTTCTTCACTTTATTTTCTTCTTTAGTTTATATTTGTACATCTATGCTATTATAATTTTTTCTTTCTCTTTACTATCTCCCCACCATGTTGAGTTAACTTTTCTTCCATGACATTTCATGTATTCAGTCTTCTACAGAGTTTTCAATCAAATCAAATACTCAATTTATTTTGGAGTCATTCAGTCAACAAGTTCATTCATTCCCTCATTCAATAAATACTCATGGAATGCCAACTCTAAGTCAAACACATTTTTAGGTGCTAAGAATATAAGGTTCAGAATGCCTTATTTTGTTATTCTATTCTGTTCTTATATTTAAAACACATTTTGTATTTGGATAACAAAATATACTATTTACTTAAATCTATTTTTACTGGTGTGTGCGTATGTGTGTGTGTAGGATAGAGGAGGCAGAGATAAATTCAGTTGCTTGCTAAAAGTTGGATTTAGTCAAATATATAAATGCAGTGGGAACATTAAGTTTTAGATGTTTATTAGACACCTGAATGGAAATGTCAGTAGATAAATAAATCAACGGTTCATAGGAGGGGACTAAACTGTATATAAAAAAATTGTAAAGTGTCAGTATGTAAAGGATGTAATCATTTTGGATCAAGTCACATTAGCTACCTAGATAGTTACCTAAAATGTCCTTTCTTATGTGGTTTTGTTGTCCCACAGGCATTTCTGTAGGATTTAGAAAGTGGAAGTACACTAAAATCTGGGGGTTAGGGCAAGAGGCACAGCTGTAAGTTTGCACATGTCCATAATTTGCTTGTGCAGCTTAATAGCATGAAGCAGCTCTCAGGCATGCGTTTCCTCTAGCACACCCATGGAACTTCTCCCAACTTCTGAGTCCTGGACCAGGATAAGTATAGTTCTATGGATAAAGGTATCAACTTCTTCCATTTTGTCCAAATTAGACACGGATTTCAGTTTTTCCTTTAGAATTCAGGTTTCCTCACTCATTGGCTCCAGGTTGTCCTCAGTATCCCCTGTTTCACATCCAGATTTTCTTTCACACTGCCAGCTCTTGGCTAATTTATAATAACCTTAAATACATTTGGTTTCAGAATAAAGTCTTTCTGCAGTACTTAGGCACCTTCAGAGGTCCTCCACTACTCGTTCTTGAGATCACACTGAAAATATTTCAGTCATGTTGCTCAGAGGTGCCGGGGTCTTAAGCCCCCTTGCTCTTCTCGACCAGCGACAAGGGAAGGGGACCCTCCCCAACAAGGTCAGACCAGGATAGGTACGGCCGACTGACCGCCCGCTCCCAGCCCTCCCGGCAGAGGACAATCAAACGCTTCAGAGAGACCAGTCACAGCAGGAACTTGTTTATTGAGGAAATCACACAGCTTTTATGTAGGGTGGGGGCTAGGCCGGAACCAATTAGCTTAAAGGTAAGCAAGGTACAGAGGATTCACGCAGGTGAGAGTCCCATAGGACCATATGGCAAGCATGAGCTGATCACGTTTGCAGAACTGTTGTTAACCAACCCCTAACAGTGGTCTGATTTATCATCATTAACCTTTGTTTTTTTTTTTAATTAAAAATCATAAATTTACATAGGGCAATGTTGTTTAATTCATTCTGTTATTTTTTCCCTCCCCACCACCCCTCCCACCCCTCCCACCCCTCTTTTCCCTCTATACAGTCCTTCCTTCCTCCATTCTTACCACCCTTCTTATCCCTAACCCTAAACCTAACCCTAACCTAACCCTAACCCTAACTCTAACCCCTCCTACCCTCCCTTATATGTCCTCATCCGCTTATCAGCGAGATCATTCGTCCTTTAGTTTTTTGAGATTGGCTTATCTCACTTAGCATGATATCCTCCAATTTCATCCATTTGCCTGCAAATGTCATAATTTTATCATTCTTCATGGCGGAGTAATATTCCATTGTATATATATGCCACAGTTTCTTTATCCATTCATCAACTGAAGGGCATCCAGGTTGGTTCCACAATCTGGCTATAGTGAATTGAGCAGCTATGAACATTGATGTGGCTGTATCTCTGTAGTATGTTGATTTTAAGTACTTTGGGTATAGACCAAGGAGTGGGATACCTGGGTCAAATGGTGGTTCCAGTCCAAGCTTTCTGAGGAATCTCCATACTGCTTTCCAGAGTGGCTGCACTAATTTGCAACCCCACCAGCAATGTATGAGTGTACCTTTTTCCCCACATCCTCGCCAACACCTATTGTTGCTTGTGTTCTTGATAATTGCCATTCTAATTGGGGTGAGATGAAATCTTAGGGTAGTTTTGATTTGCATTTCTCTTATTACTAGAGATGTTGAACCTTTTTTCATATATCTGTTGATTGCTTGTACATCTTCTTCTGTGAAGAGTCTGTTCATTTCCTTAGCCCATTTGTTGATTGGATTATTTGTATTCTTGGTGTAGAGTTTTTTGAGTTCTTTATATATTCTGGAAATTAGTGCTCTATCTGAGTATGAGTGGCAAAGATATTCTCCCACTCTGCAGGCTCTCTCTTCACATTACTGATAGTTTCCTTTGCTGAGAGAAAGCATTTTAGTTTGAATCTATCCCAGTGGTTGATTTTGGCTTTTATTTCTTATGCTATGGGAGTCCTGTTAAGGAAGTCTGATCCTAAGCCAACAAGTTGAAGGTTTGGACCTACTTTTTCTTCTATAAGATGCAAGGTCTCTGGTCTGATTCCAAGGTCCTTGATCCATTTTGAGTTGAGTTTTGTGCAGGGTGAGAGATAGGGATTTAGTTTCATTCTGTTGCATATGGATTTCCAGTTTTCCCAGCACCATTTTTTGAAGAGGCTATCTTTTCTCCATTGCATATTTTTGGCCCCTTTGTCTAGCATGAGAAAATGGTATTTATTTGGGTTTGTGTCCATGTCCTCTATTCTGTACCATTGATCTACCTGTCTATTTTGGTACCAATACCATGCCGTTTTTGTTACTATTGCTTTGTAATAGAGTTGAAGGTCTGGTATTGCGATACCCCCTGCTTCACTCTTTCTACTGAGAATTGCTTTAGCTATTCTAGGTTTCTTATTCTCCCAGATGAATTTCATAATTGCTTGCTCTATTTCTGTAAGGTACACCATTGGGATTTTAATTGGAATTGCATTGAATCTGTGTAGCACTTTAGGTAGTATGGCCATTTTGACAATATTAATGGGAGATCTTTCCATCTTCTAAGGTGTTCTTTAATTTCTTTCTTTAGTGTTCTGTAGTTCTCACATTGTAGAGGTCTTTCACCTCTTTTGTTAGATTGATTCCCAAGTATTTTATTTTTTCGAGGCTATTGTGAATGGGGTAGTTTTCCTAATTTCTCTTTCTGAAGATTCATCACTTATGTATAAAAATGCATTGGATTTATGAGCATTGATCTTGTAACCTACTACTTTAGTGAATTCACTTATGAGTTCTAAGAGTTTTCTGGTGAAATTTCCAGGTTCCTCTAAATATATAATCATGTCATCAGCGAACAGGGATAGTTTGAGTTCTTCTTTTCCAATTTGTATCCCTTTAATTTCTTTGGTTTGTCTAATTGCTCTGGCTAGAACTCATTCTATGAAGCCAATATTACCCTGATACCTAAACCAGACAGAGACACATCAAGGAAAGAAAATTTCAGACCAATATCCTTAATGAACATCGACTCAAAAATTCTCAACAAAATTTTAGCAAATAGCATACAAAAATATATTAAAAAGATAGTGCACCACGATCAAGTGGGTTTTATCCCAGGGATGCAAGGTTGGTTCAAAATCAGGAAATCAATAAATGTCATTCACCATATCAACAGACTAAAAGTTAAGAATCACATGATTATTTCAATAGATGCAGAAAAAGCATTTGATAAAATACAGCACCCCTTCATGCTCAAAACACTAGAGAAAATTGGGGTAGTGGGAACATTCTTTAACATTGTAAAGGCCATCTATGCTAACCCATGGCCAATATCATTCTAAATGGTGAAAAACTGAAAGCATTCCCCCTAAAAGCTGGAACAAGACAGGGATGCCCTTTTTCACCACTTCTATTCAATATCGTCATTAACCTTTGAAACTGCCTTTGAGCCTTGATCTTGCTCACTCACCAGGGAGAAGGAGTCAGCCTGAGTTAGTTAAAGTGTCATTAGTCCCAACACAGAGGAACAGGCATGAGTTTATTAAAAGGAATAGGAGAGGGGAAGAGGCGACAATCTCACAGGAGAGAGAGGGTCCTCTCAGAGGAGGATGGCATATCCCTCCAATCCTCCTTATTGTGGGTCCTACAGAAATTTCCAGACAGTCTCACTCAGGTCCACCTCTTGATTTTTGACTGAGAGTAGATTTGTATTAGATTTTCAAGTACCCACTGCTCATGGTTTCCCTCATGGTGGGGAGATATGACATGCTAAATATCTAAGTCAACTTTGGGTTATTTTGGCCCATACTGAATATATCACCCTGAATTCTGGAATCTGGTCTGTGTCAAGATAACAAAATTTTCTGTCTTCAGGATAACTTGTCTTCCTCTTATCATCAGGGTCTTTAGGGCCTGCATTTCTCATTTTTTGCTGAGGAAGGTAGCATATTTTATTGACTTAGAACAGCCTGCAGGTAAATTGTTTTTGTAAAAGAAAGCATGCATGTGTCAGCACAGTAGGCCAGGTTTATGGGATTATTTTTTTGACCTCATGTTCCCACAACTCACACCTTTTTTGTGTGTATCAATACCAGAAGCAAATTCAACAATATTCTATAGATGTCTTCACCAACATCCAAAAGCAGTCCCAATGCCTATGATAAATACTTTATTCCATATTCCTTATGGTGTTTCTGCTTACCTGATCAATTTTAATTGCTATTATTGTACTTACGGAAATAAAACTAAATAAAAGTACTATAGGAAATAAGACGTGAAATTTGGACCCCAGGTCAGTGCTTTCTTCAGAAATTAATTTCATGAGAGGAAATGAACAAGACTGAGATTTAGCACTCAGTATGAGAGGAAAGAAAAAAATTATAAGTACAATCAATTATAACAATTATTGATAGATTGAGAAAGATACATAGTGAGGTCCTTTGGCCCAGATGGAGTTAAAAGACAAAAAAAGTTTATGAGCCATGTGACCTAATAGGAAAGTGCTAAAGGACATTCACAAGGGTTGCCCAACATGATTAAGCCATCCATGTTTGTTAGTTGGTGCTTCTTCTTCAAATGATCCCTCAGACCGGGATCTAGTGACACTGTTTTTCCTATGATTATATTACAAAGACATGTCTCCTAGGGCTGGGGACGTGACTCGGTAGAATACTTGCCTATATGCGAGGCCCTGGGTTCAATCCCCATACAGCCCCAAACAACAAAAACCTAAGGACTCATTAAGGAAAAAATTAAATTTTAGGCGGTGGCTCCCAGATCTTTGAGAAAGACAGTACTGGGGTGTAAAACTGGCAAGAATATTAAAGAAGATTTACATCTCAAATGGTAGAGATAGAATTTACAATTGCAATTTTTCTGAGGTCAATTCTTTAAGAAAAGGGAGGTTGGGCCTATTGTCAGGAAGAAGTCAGTCTAAAGTTTAGGTGAGTTAAGCAGAACTGTAAATCCTCTCTTGATCAGTTTGTCAGGATGGAAACCATTAGTGATTTTGTCAAAAGTAGTTTTGGTGTTCAAGTTGAAGAATTAATGTAAGTAGTTTCAAGAGAAAAGGAGAGAAGAGGGAGTAGAGAGAATATATACAACTTTTGCTGAATTTTACTTAAAGGAAGAAGAGAAATGACCCAATGGCTGGAGGGTGAAAGGTAGTTAAGACAGTGATTTAGATGAGAGAAATAACTACGTTTTTATGCAGATGTGGTGATCCATTAGAAAAAGAAATTAATCATCAAGACAAGTAAGAGGAGAAATTCTGGGAGATAATTCTTGATTTGTTAAGAGGAATAAAATATAGTTTAAGGGTTGCCTTAGGTATGAACACCAATTGTCAATTGTAACAATAAGAGGGGCAGCAGAGTCTCTTAGATTCAGGGACAGAAAAGTGGGAAGATAGATTGACGAGAAAAAAGCATAACTTTTTTGCATTCCACACTAGGAAGCTAGGTTTTTAGCTAAGCATAAGAACAGGGAAGAAACCGATTAAGGATTAAGTGTGAGAAGGTACGAAATAGTTGGACAAGGACAATGAAAGAGTGGATGAACAAGAAAAACATGGATTCCCCAGATAACATTAAGGTTCAGTTAAAGATGACTGCCTATGAGGCTAGTCTCAGAGTCTGTTATTTTCTCCAAATAAGTTCATCTCCAGTGGAGAATTAATTTTGATCAGGATGGGAGTATGAGAAAAAGAAATTTTGAAGAAGACAAATTTTTGACCACGTACAGAATCAATGGCTTTTCCATGTCATCACCCACATTGATATATTACATTTCTTAACTGCTTTATTAATTATTATGCATGTACTTTTTGTTTCCTATTGACAAGTATTAAGTGCTAATATTTACTTGGCACATAACTATATTTCAGGCAACTGCTTAAGAAAATTTGCCAGCATTTTTATTCATTTAATCTCCGTATCAACCTATGAGTGAGGTAATATTATCTGCACTTTCCAGATGAAAGCATTGAGGCAGAAAGAAATTAAATAGCTTGTCTCAAATCAGGCAGTAAGCAGCCAAGGTATAAATCCAGTAAGAAATGTCAAGATCTGGGTTTCTAATCACCATGTTGCAGTTATCTGTGAATTACATGACCTATTAGTCATTATACAGCATAAGAAGTAGGTAAGGTTTAGTTAATAAATTGGTTAGGAAAACATACACCTATGAAACAAAGAATGAGGAAAACAGATTTATATATTAGCACAGTGTTTGAGATTGAAAATTCATATATAGAATAAAGAATAGTCAGAATGGATACTGAAGTATGGGTAGAATAAAAAGACAAAGGAAAGCAGAGATGGTGGGATAGAACAGCAAAGTGTAGGGGGTGGACTTGATCTTACTGTACTGAGCAAGAGAGTAAAGGGTGTGGCAGGGAGGAAAGGTTGTACTTGAATAGAAGCAGTGAGGAGTAAATATAGCAATAAATTTTGGATATGGGATCTTGCAGGGGAGGCTTTAAGATTTTTGCAACAAAGCCTGATAAACTTGATGTGTTGGTTGTGTGAACACCTCCTCATGAGTCTTTCATAAAGGAAATACCACACTTGATCTATGGTATAAAGGAAGCCAGCAGTCATGGGAACTGATAGAGACCAGGAGCTGTGGCCATGTTATATTCATCTTTCTCCCTTCAGCCCTCTTAGCTCATTTCATTTGTCCAAGCCTGGTACATGTTAAATAAAGCTTAAACTTAAAAGATGAATAACTATTAATGGGATTTGGTGATTAACTGAGAAAGGGAATAATGAAAATAATTTCTGTGTTTTAAAGTTTTTCACAGACCATGAAATTAACAATGTTAATGACAAAATGAGAATATTGAAAAGGAAAAGCAGTTTAGAAAGAATGTAAGTTTCAGGACACCAGGGTAAATATAAATACTACACTTTTCAGCAGTCCACTCACATGTTTCAGAGTTGCTCATTAGTAGCCAAAGAGAAGTCACATCTAAACCTGGTTAAAAAAAAATTGTGATTTCTGGTCACAAATGCACTGTGCAGCACCAGAAGAATAATGAAGAGGTATGCCTTTTTATTTCTCCTCCCCTTATCCCTAGGTGGGAAGCCTGAAAATAATGATAATAACAGCAGCTGTACTTATAAATATCTCCCTCCTACTGAAAAAGTGCTGTTCAGCTAGATGCAAACCTAGTGTGTAATTATACATTTACAAGGCATACATAATAATAACTGGGTGGTAAACACTGAGGAAGTAAAAGGAAAAAAGTCTGAGTGGTGAATGTAAAGAGAGTTTAGAAATACCTTGCTGCTCAGTGTACCATGCACAGTCCTTCATAAATAAAATTTTATGTCTCCCAATGAAGTAAGAGAAGTTAATTTGACAACTAACAATATCAAGTGAAAAATTATCCTTTAGAAAACTGTTGTGAATTTAGATTGTTACCCCCAATTTTCTCAAACTTTGGTGGATGATCCATTGTTACCGAGGTGGTTTGTTCTGTGTCTATGGTTAATACAGAATCTATTTTCCCAGAATTCCCTTGAGGGTCCTGCATTAGAGGAATTTGTACACAATTTGGAAAATCAGAATCAGAGCAAGTGGAAGTCATTAATCTCTGAAGGTGTTCTGTTGACATTGCATGACACTAAGGGTGATGGTGCTGCAAGTTCTAAATGCCCTCCTTCTCCCACACTCCACATTCCATTCTTTTACTCAATTGTGGTGGGCGAAACCCGGGGCCCAGGGTTACGCCACGTGCATCTAAAGATGGCGACTGGCTGGCAGAGAGCAAACGGCATCCTGATTATGCCTGGAGAGAGGCAGGAAGCGCTTACAATTGGCTGTATGATAATCAGTTCAGCCGCCTAGCGTGTGGACAGATATACTTTACATGTATGCTTGAGCGAGTGATCGCTTCACCTTTAACAAGATTGGATGAACATATCTGGTTACAATTGCTTATGCATGAGACTGCTTATATATTGAGGATGTGTTATCTGAATAAAGGGGAAGCTGCTTCATGAACTTCTGAAGAGTACGTGTCTTTTGTCCCGCTGATCGGGCCGAAAGAGTAAGAAGTGGCGCAAGCAGCTTGAAGCAACTCAGGTTAGGAAGCGGCGGTTTTCTGTAAGTGGTGGCCCAGACTGGGATCAGACAAGGATTGGACTGGGAATTGGTGAGCACTCAGGTAAATAAAAGACAGTTTTGCTAGCGTAATTAACGAGAAGGTTTCCCTATTTGAAGAAATGGTTGCCTTAAGGTTTTAACGGAAGGGTCCCCTAGAGAGGGAATATTAATGGAAGATTCTCCTAGAGAGAGAATATATTGAAAGGCTGTCCCAAGAGACAGCAAAGGACGTCCCATAACAAATATGTGTAAGTTGCTATTTGTGTTACCTTTCCTTGTTTGGTTTCTGTTTGTTGTTGTTGTAGTGATGTGTACATTAGTTCGTTTCTGCCTGACTTCCAAAAAACCAAAATCTCAAAAACAGTTAAGAGAAGGGGAAAAGATATTAGAAACTGTAGAAAAAGAACAATCAAGTCAAGCTTCTGAAAGAGAAAGTAGATGTTCAGACCTCTGTGCCTCCGCCAGAGCAGTATTAACTCCAGAGATGGGAGTACAGCCAATACCTACTTCGGCTGTCGGCCCATTACCTAAAGGAACAGTGGGACTAGTTCTGGGGAAGAGTTCTTCTGCTTTAAAAGGATTAAATATTGTCCCTGGAATTATAGACCCTGATTTTATGGAAGAAATAAAAATCCTTGCTTCTTCACCAAGAGGTGTAGCAATAATAGCTCAGGGTGATCGCATAGCACAATTGTTGGTCTTACCCAGTTGCTATGATCAATATCTATTAAGAAATATTATTAGGGGAAATAAAGGGTTAGGTTCTACTGGCCAAAATATGGTCATGTTAACATGGGGTTTAAAAGATAGGCCTATGACAAAGTTAGTGATGGAAGGCAAAAGTTTTGAGGACTTATTAGATACTGGGGCTGACAAAAGTATTATCAAAATTACAGAATGGCCAAAAGCCTGGCCACTTCAACAGGCAGATCAGACTTTAAGAGGATTGGGTATGGCTTCCAATCCTAACAAAAGTGCAGCCATATTAAAATGGAAGGTGGCTAACCAGGAGTTATGTTCTGATACTGCCTGACATAATGCAGTTGCGGGCAGTCCTCAATGGAATCTATTACTATAGTTAATGTTACAGAAACATTGTTGTTTAATACTCTATCTGTACAACAAATGGAACTATTAGTAGCTATAGAAGTATTCAAAACCCACCATGAACCTTTTAACCTATTCTCTGATAGCAAATACATTGTTAATGCTGTTCAAAATTTAGAATTAACTGGTCTGATTTCCCTCACCTCCACTATTACTAAATATTTGCAAAGTTTACAAAAACTTATTTGGGACAGAAAAAATCCTTTTTTGGGGGGCATGTTCGGGCTCATACTGGCCTTCTAGGTCCTTTAAGTTTACACAATGATTTAACAGACATGGCCGCCAGAGACTCACACATTTTTAATACGCTTGAAAATGCAAAAACTTTTTATTCCAAATTTCACGTAATGCTTCCACTCTTCTATAGCGCACACGCTATAAAATTACTAAGGCAACAGCTTGGGACATAGTCATGTCTTGTGCTAAATGTGTTACACTTATTCCTAACCCCTCCTTAGGAGTAAATCCAGAAGGGCTTCAGCCCAATCATATTTGGCAAATGGATGTAACTCATTATTCAGAATTTGGAAAACTACAATTCATTCATGTGTCTATTGATACCTTTTCAGGATTTATTATGGCCTCTGCTCTCACTGGAGAAAAGACCAAAGATGTGATAACACACTGTTTACACTCTTTCTCCATCTTAGGAGTTCCCAAACAAATTAAAACAGATAATGGTCCTGGATATACGTCCCAGGCCTTTAAAAATTTTGTTCCACCTTTGGTATTCAACATGTCACAGGAATTCCCTATAATCCTACTGGACAAAGCATTGTTGAGCGTGCCCATTTAACGCTTAAAAACATGCTTTATAAACAAAAAGGGGGAATAGGGGCATCATACAGATCCCCAAAAGACAAATTGTCTGTTGTCTTGTTCATATTAAATTTTTTAAATCTTGATTCTGAGGGCCAATCGGCTGCTGACCATCATTCAGAGCCTAATGAAAAGCATCTACCTCAAGTGCTCTGGAAGGACATTCTATCAGGACAATGGAAAGGCCCAGATTCGGTATTAATCTGGACCCGGGGGTCTGTTTGTGTTTTCCCACAGGATGCACAATCGCCGATTTGGGTGCCGGAGAGATTGGTCAAGGCCTCAACAGAGACCCAAAAACAGGAAGAAGATGAGGAGGCTTCTCCTGCTGATGGTGCTGGCGAATTCTCGCCAAGTTAATGGAGGAGACTCGCGTGTATCCTCCTATTTTTACAACATTTGGCCACATTTCTGCAGTTGGCTGTTCTATGGGGAAAAGAATGGTTTGGGTTTTTGTCCAGGGGAGGTCTCTTGTGTGTTGTATCTGTCATGTGCAAATACAAAATGCATATACATCACTGCAGAGAAACAGCCATTATTCGCCAAGCTCTCATCGCAACTGATGCTGGCCCATCCCCCCAAGTCTGGTTAAATATGCTGGACCAGTAGCCAATGACGGGTAAATTCATGGGGAGCTCATACCGACCTAAGACAGGAAATGAGGGCTAGAGCCTCATTGTCCAATGATGGATAAGGATGTTGGTCTGCCGTGGACAATCTAAGACAGGCACGGTTCCTTTTATAAACAGAAAGGGGGAGTTGTGGCGGGCAGAACCCGGGGCCCAGGGTTATGCCACGTGCACCCGAAGATGGCGACTGGCAGAGAGCAAACGGCATTCTGAATATGCATGGAGAAAGGCAGAACGCATTTACAATTGGCTGTATTATAATCAGTTCAGCCGCCTAGCACGTGGACAAATATACTTTACATGTATGCTTGAGTGAGTGATCGCTTGACCTTTAACAGGATTGGATGGACATATCTGGTTACAATTGCTTATGCATGAGACTGCTTATATATTGAGGGTGTGTTATCTGAATAAAGGGGAAGCTGCTTCATGAACTTCTGAAGAGTACGTGTCTTTTGTCCCGCTGGTCGGGCCAAAAGAGCAAGGAGCGGCGTGACCCTCTTGAAGCAACCCAGGCTAGGAAGCGGTGGTTTTCTGTACTCAACTGCTAGACCTGCTCACCTACAATGTCTGTATGGCCCAGAGTGTGTTTGGACCTACAGAAACAATACTTAGGCAAAGTATTCCCACTGACCCTTCAACTTTATTAGGATGTAACTCCAATGTGCACATTTTTTAAAAGTATACAATTAATGTGTTTTGACAAATGTATATATCTATTTATGTACATGGATATGCACCATCTTATCAAATGAGAGACAGAACATTTCTGTCACCCCAAAATTCTCCCTTGCTAATTAATTCTCCCTATCCTTACTCCCTAGAAAGCAATTGATCTGGCTTTTTTATATAAATAACTTTTTTTTCTGTATAAGGGGCATCCTATGTTGAGTACTTACTTGTAGTTGTCTCCTTTTGTTCAGTGTGTTTCTGGATTCATCCATCTTGCATTCTTCAGGATTTCATTCCTTTTTATTGTTTGTAGAAGTACTCACATCATGAATATGTCACAATTTGTTTATGCATTCTTCTGTTGATCTACATTTAGCTTGTCTCCAGTTTTCAGATTTAAAAACAAGCCATTTTCAATATTAGCCTATGTATTCCTGTGTCACATGTTCATATAGGTAAATATATAAGAATAGAACTATTAGTTCACATATAATTAATTAATTTTCTTGCTATTTTGGATATATCTCCTTGTTCAGCTTTACATAGGATAAATATTTACTCCCAGTGCTTGGCTTACTTTTTAATTTTATTTTTTATTTCTCCTGAACAGTAGAAGTTTTGAATTTTGGTAAGGTTCAATTTATCAATTTTCATGGCTTGTATTTCTTATATCCCGTCTAAAAATAGATTCACTTAACCCAACATTGCAATATTTCTTCCTATACTTTTTCCAGAAGGTTTAGTTTTTATTTTTGTATTTAGACCTATGATGCTTCCAATAATATCTGTATAATATGTGAGTCAGGCTGATGTTTACTTTTTCTATATGAATAATCAATTCTTCCAGCACCATTTGTTGAATAGAATTTTTATAAATACTGAATTTCATAAAAACACACACAATGGAATTTTGACTGGGATTATGGTAGATCTATAATGCTACTTTGTGGAAAATGACCTCTTAAAAATAGCCCCTCCCAATTCAAAAATAAAAACAGCTTTCCATTTTTTGTTGGTATTCTTCAGTTTATTTCTCAAGACTGATTTTTGGTGCTGAGGTCTGCATATCTTTTGTACATTTATTTCTTCTCAGCTATTTTTTTTTTAATTCAAACTTTCATTTGGCTTTGAGTTTAATATCACTTAACACATAAAATAGATGTTTAGAATAAATCGCAAATTCATATTCAGAATAAATAGTTACCTAATTTGCATTTTTTATGCTTGTTATTGTATAGGCACAGTTTGTCATTTTACTAAACATTTAGAAAATTCTCCTAAACTGGAGTTGAAGCTTGCACTACTAGAAAAGTATGGAAGTACTGTCCCAGGTGGGTTCCCTGGAGGTGGGCCCTGCATGCAGTGCTGCAGAATATGCTGGAAGGGAAGGAGGTGGGCACAGGCCTCGCTGACCCCCAGAGAGCGCTGGAGCTGGAGGGCTTTACAGGGCCATCCCGGGCTGGGGAGGCCAGGCCTCTGTGCCTCCACATGCAACATTCCAGAGGCCTCAAGAAGGGGGCATGGCCTTGGGCAAGGCAAGGAAAATTCCCAGAGGTCTGACAGCTGCAAACACAGCACATGCTGCAGTGTTTTCCCTCTTAATAATACCGATGTCCTTTCCTTTTGTATCACCTTTTATCTTGTTTTATTTTATTTTATTTTATTATTTTTGCTTAAGTATTTGGAAGCTGGGTTCAAAGTTGAGCTAACCTTTGCATTGTTGGCTTAAGGGAAGTGGGGAAGTTCCTCTAATAAGGGTCAGAGAACTTTGTCCCTTAAAGAGCCAGACAGGTACTACTTTCAGCCTTGCTCCAGCATGGCAGCTCTCCATTGTGACTACCAAAACAGGCTGTGGGCTGGATTTGGCCCTGCTGGCCCTGAGCTGTGATTTGCAGGTCCCCACTCTAATGGATTGCTTTTTGATATTGCATTTCTAAGGGATTTCCATTTGGGTTTTTGGTTTGTTTGTTTGTTTGTTTGTTTCATTTTATATTTTGTCTTTTAGAGTCTTTAGAACTGTAATACATAGTAAATTTTGTTTCTTTATTTCAATCTCCATGCTTTCCTTCCTTTTTGTTGTTCTATGAAACTGGCTATGATGAATAGAAGAAGTTAAAGAAAACATCTTTGCCTTTTTCTTGGTCTTAAGGGAAAAGAGCTGAATATTTCACCATTAAAAATAATTTTTGCTATACTATTTTTAATAGATTCTCTCTATAAAATCAAAGAAAATTCCTTCTATTCCTAGTTTTCTGAAAGTGTTTATCATGAATAGTTGTGGGATTCTGTGAAATTTTTCTTCTTCATTTATTGATAAAATGTAATTACTTTTTTCTCCTTTATTCTGCTAACACGGTAAATTGCACTGTTTTCAAATGGCGAATTAATCCTGCATTCCTAGGATAAACCTCACTTTATTTCTATATAATTCTAGACTTTATTTGCTAATACATTGTTGAGGATCCATGCCTGTGATCATAAGGACAGTGAGCCATACATTTCTTTTCTGCAATAGTTTTGTTAGGTTTGGTATCAGTGTTTTGCTGATCTTATATAAGAATTTCTCATGTATATGTTGGTTGGTTCCTTCCTTCTGTTTTCTGAAGGATATTAAATAAGATTAAGATTATTTCCTACTTGTGTGTTTTATGGCATTGACTAGTGAATTCATTTGCATCTGAAGTATTTTTTGAATAAAGTTTTTGATTGCCAATTTAGTTTCCTTAATCAAAATAGGACTCTTCAGATTTTATTTCTTCCTGAGGCTATTTTAATAAATTGTGTTTTTCATGATATTATTCATTTCATTAATGCTTTCTTATTTGTTGGCAGAGACTTGCTAAATTAACACTTTGTTATCTTTTTAATACTTATCTCCTATAAATAATCTCATATCCTTGAATTAGGCATGTTTTACAAATTTAATTTTTTGATCTTTTAAAAAACTGAACTTTAGATTTATTTTCTCCATTGTTCATTTTATATTTCATTGATTCCTTCTAATCTATTTTTACTTGTTTAAGTTTCCTCTTTATAATAGTGGAAAATTAAATAATTTGTTTTAAATTACTATTCTTTTATGATACAAGCATAAAATAATAGGCATAAATTTTCCCCTTACCAGGTGTGATGATTAATTTTGTATATCAACTTGACTGGGCTAAGGGTTACCTAAGTAACTTAAAAAACACTATTTCTGAGTGTGTCTGTGAGGCTATTGCTTGAAAAGTTCAGCATTTGAGTCACTATAAAGAGTAAAAGATAATTCCTCATCACTATTGCAGTCATCCTATCATTCATTACGGGCCTAAGTAGAACCAAAAAGTATAGGAGGCAGCAAATTTCTTTCTTTTTAAAAATTTTATTTTGTAATTTGTTCTAATTAGTTATACATGACAGTAGAATGCATTTTTATACATTGTATACAAAAGGAACACAACTTCTCATTTCTCTGGCTGTACATGGTATACTTACATCATTAGTGTAATCATACATATATATAAGGCAATAATGTTCATCTCATTCCTCTGTCCTTCCCAACTCCACACCCTCTCCTCTCCCCTCCTCTCCTCCCCCTCCTCTGACCAATCCAAAGTCCTCTCATTCTTCCCTACCCACCATTGTAAATCAATATCACTTATCAGAGAAAACATTCAGCCTTTGGTTTTGGGGGTTTGGGTTATTTTACTTAGCATGATATTATCCAGCTCCATCCATTTACCTGCAAATACCATAATTTCATTCTTCTTCAAGGCTGAGTAATATTTCATCTTCTATATATATGCCACATTTTCTTATCCATTCATCTGTTGAAGGGTATCTAGGTTGGTTCCACAATCTAGCTATTGTGAATTGAGCTGCTGTAAACATTGATGTGGCTGCATCACTGTAGTATGCTGATTTTAAATCCTTTGGGTATAAGCCAAGGATTGGGATAGCTGGGTAA
Organism: Sciurus vulgaris; assembly: GCF_902686455.1. Classification (NCBI taxonomy): domain Eukaryota; kingdom Metazoa; phylum Chordata; class Mammalia; order Rodentia; family Sciuridae; genus Sciurus; species Sciurus vulgaris. The sequence continues at coordinate 41,808,531 of NC_136469.1, read as the reverse complement.
AATGGTGGTTACATTTCAAGTTTTCTAAGAAATCTCCATACTGCTTTCCATAGTGGTTGTGCCAATTTGTAGTCCTAAGCAGTGTATGATTGTACCTTTTTCCCCACATCCTCACCAACACTTATGGTTGCTTGTAATTGCCATTCTGACTGGAGTGAAATAAAATCTTAGTTTTGATTTGCATTTATTTAATTGCTGGAGATGATGAACATTTTTTCATGTTTGTTAATCGATTGTATTTCTTATTATGTGAAGTGTCTGTTCAGTTCCTTAACCCATTTATTGATTTGGTTATTTGTTTTTTTAGTGCTAAGTTTTTTGAGTTTTTATATATCCTGGAGATTAATGCTATACATGAGGTTCATGTGGTAAAGATTTTCTCTCATTCTGTAGGCTCTCTCTTCATGTTATTGATCCCTTTTTCTAGTTTGAATCCATCCTATTTATTGAGTCTCGATTTTACATTTTGCCCTTTAGGAAACTATTAAAGGAATTTAATTTCCTTAGCTGACATGGTGGAGATTTGGTCCCATATTTACCTCTATAAAGTGCAGGGTCTCTGTTCTACTGCCTAAGTCTTTGATCCACTTTGAGTTGATTTTTGTGCAGGGTGACAGATAGAGGTTTGATTCATTTTGCTAATATGCATTTCAAGTTTTCCCAGCAATATTTGTGGAATAGGTTATCTTTTCTACAATGTATGTTTTTGGCACCTTTGTCTAGTATGAGGTAACTATATTTATGTGGGACTGTCTCTGTGTCTTCTATTCTGTATCACTGGTCTACATGTCTATTTTGGTGCCAGTACCATGCTGTTTTTATTGCTATTGCTCGCAATGTAGTTTAAATTCTGGTATTGTGATGTATCCTGCTTCACTCTTCTTGCTAAGGATTGCTTTGGCTATTCTGAGTCTCTTATTTTTCCAGATAAATTTCATGTTTACTTTTTCTAGTTCTACAAAAAGTGTCATTGGGATTTCAATAGGAAATGCATTAAATCTGTATAATGCTTTTGGTAGTATAACCTACAAACCTGCAGGCCCCTTGGCCTTGGATTCCCAGGCCCTGGCCAGTGTCCCAAGATGGCACTGTTCTCCTGTAACCAAACCCATGGATACCCTGACAATGGACTTCTAGGTAGCCATGGGCAGTGGGCCATCCATGAGTGATCATGGCAGGCAGTCAGGAGTGATTCACAAGTTATCTTAATGTTGGGCTTCCAGGCCCTGGCCAGTGTCCCAAGATGGAGGCTGCCGCTCAAGCTAACTATCCTTTCTTTTTGAGCTAGGACATTCATTATTTACCCTTAGACATCAGAGCTCCTGGTTCTCAGGTCACCAGACTCTAGGACTTACAGCAAAGCCAACCTCCACTAACGTCCACCCCTGCCACACACAAAAAAGTCATATTCTCTGTTCTCAGAACTTCTAACTTGGTCTGAATTAAAAAAAAAAAAAAAAAAAAAAAAAAAAAAAAAAACAGGTTTTACTGGCTCTCCAGCTTGAGGACAATGGATCGTGAGACTCCTTGACTTCATAATCACATGACCCAATGCCAAGAGAAAACAATACACAATATATATATACACACACACACATGTATCTGCCATTATATCTTAAAATAAAATACCTATGCTATTTAAAATATATGCCATTGCTCATGATAAATCAAGCTAAGGTCCATAAAAAATTGGGTATCATGTACCTGTTTCTCTGGTGAAACAATACACCTGCATTATATTGCATGTCACAAATTTTGACACATTGTCATTTTTATTCATTATGATTCATTTTCTTATTTCTTGTACTGAAGTTTAGATATAATTTGATTCTACTGCCTCATTTGCATAAAATGATTTTATTCTATATTAGTTTTGATGAACATTTTTATTGGATATAGAAATAAATTTGTTACATTCTCTTCTCCTTCCACTGTTTTTTATGAGAAGTAAGCTAACATGTACAACATTGTTCAGCTGCATATGTTTCTTTTCTGTCTACCTACTTTGAAGACTTTACCTTTGGTTTTCAGAAATTTTCATATGATACACTCAAGTTTTATTTATTCTGCTTAAGGTTTACTGAGAATTTTTGATTTGTAAGTTGATCCTTTTTTTGGTCAAATTTACTGCTTCTTCAAATATTTTCTCACCTTTTGGGACTTTAATTGCCAGTATGCTACCCTTTTGATATGTTACTCAGATCACTGAGGCCCTGTTCATTTTTGTTAAATATTTTTTTTCTGTTCTTTGAATTACATAAATTTTATTCATCTCTTTTCATATCAGCTTACCTTTCTTCTTCTCACATCTCCAATCTGGGCAAAGAACCAGAAAGCTATTCTAAGTTTCTAAAAGAAATGTTTATCTCTGATAGCTACAAGAAAGGAGTTCCAAAAATCAAACCAAAATATAATTTTAGGAATGTCAGAACACTTATTTATGTACAATTATAGGATATAATATTCTCAAGATACATTTTGAAAAGTAATAAACTGTACTTATGAAAATCACTTTGACTTCAATGTGAATAACTCCTCCTTATCGATTAGTATTATGTTCTAATTCTTTCAGGTACATAATTATTATTTTAATTGCATAAAATCATAAAGTAAAATTATTAATGTATCTATACTTATAAAAATTCTCAAGTGTCTTCTTTACCCATCTGTTATGCTTTTTGATGAAGCTTTGAAAAATTTGAAATCTGGCATAACTATTTAAATCTTTGTTCACAGTTAAAGATAGAAATGATACAAGTCTAATTTTATAAGGTTTATTTTAACTTGGCTTTATCTATATTTAAATGAATAAATGATAAATAACATTTATTCCAGATGAATAAATAACACAAAAATTTGGTGCTTTTCATTGTTTATTGTAAAGTCTTCATTGTACACTTTGACAAAACTGAGAAAGAAAATGACTAATGACTGGGTTACAAATTCCTTTGTAAAATCCAATTTCCAATTCTTTTTTGAACAAAACTGAAGTCACTCCTTATCAAGCTGTCAGGTGGGAAAATATTAAAAATAGTTTATTCATAACAAAGTAAAAAATTTTGTTTGAGTAGGAAGAAATTTTATAACTTGAGTGGCATTGGTATTCCTATACTCTGCTTAATAGCAATGGGAAATACAAATACGTTAATTCACAAGCATATTCTGTGTCACAGAAGTGTGAAAGAATTTTGAATAAATATAATGATGTTGTTCAGAAGTAAAATGGAAATAACAGTTTCAAAAAAAAAGAAAAGAAAAAACTATTTCTGACTTTCAAAGAGTTTATTTACATGATTTAAGTCAGTGAAAATCTAATAACAATGATATTTAGAAAACATTAGATATACCTCACATTTGAATTACAGATTTATTATAAGGCTAGTCACAATGCACTTATGTGCTAATTTTTAATTTATTGCCTCTCAGTTCCAATTTATCTGTTTAGTGATACTAGACTTAAAACATTTAAGTATCTCTTTAAAAATCATTATTATTTGAATTGTTCATATTTATGAGTTACAGTATGATATTTCAGCACACATATAAAATGATAAAAGCATTTCTTTTCTGAAGCAGCCATGACATTTGGCTTTGTCCTTAGATGGAGCAGGAGGGATAATCTAAAAGAAGAGACTTTTCTTTCCAAGTCCAATGTGCTCCTATTTATTTGTTTGTCTCTTGCTCCTGCTTATAGCTGCTATCAGCTACTATTTGTGAGGGCATCCTGTATCTCTGCTCCAACTGGATGCCCAGAGTGCAAAGTTATATAGTGAGCTCATGATTCCAGGTCCAGCTTGGTTACCAGCTCACCACATCCCCTCTGACATGAATGGCATAACTGCTTGATTTGGGGTTGTTCCATTAGTAGGTGAATTTTGATATTATGATTCCCCTGTGCATTCACCTGACAACATTAACTTCAGTAAAACATGTTTGGTTTTGTTTTGGTTTTTGTTTTGGTGCTGGGCTCCTGCAGTTTTCAACTCTCTGCATCTGGCACCTGCAGAGGGACATTTTCTAATGCAAAGTTCCTGCATAACACCACTTTTTCAGCAAGGAGGCCTCTATAAGCTATGGCTTTCAACAGAAAACTCCTACAGTGGGTTACTTCAATTGTGCAACATGCAATGACCAGGACCCAGCACTCAAAAGCTTCTGCTGATATCTCCTCCAGTGATTTTGTAACAGGTCCTGAACCATAGTATACCTCTGTGAATGGCTTCCACAGAAACATAGACAGATTTTTAACATATCTCACCAGTGTAGAACATCAGTGATTTCTCCATCATTTGCTGAGCTTAGCTTATGCCCTCTCCAAATAAGTCTGTCTTTGGTTAGCAGCCCAGGGTAGGTGTAGGAAAGGGCATTAATTCATTCTTGAGTCCTCTTTCTTAGTCCTAGAGATAAGAGATGCTCATTATATCTTCTATTAATTCATTTCAAAGAATTGTTTCTTTCTTTAGTTCTTACCAGTCTATTCGCCAATATTCCAAATCCTATTGCAGTTAATAATTTCTACATTATGCTTCCCTTTCCAAATTATAGATGCTCTTCAAATTATGATTGGAGTCACATCCAAATAAACTCATTGCAAGTTGAAAAAATTGTAATAAAAACATTCTTAATACACCTAATCTGCCAAACATCATAGCTTAGCAACATAGTATAATGTATTGGTTTATTATCCTTGAGAATTTTTGATTGACAGACAAATGCTACTGCCCAGAATCATTTTAGTATGAGAAAACATCAAAATTCAAAACTTAAGGTACATCTTCTGCAGAATGCATATAGCTTTGGCACAATGTGAAGGTGAAAATCATGTCAGGGACTGCCTGAATGTTTGTACTTGGCTGTTATAAACTGACATTTTATTATATACTTTTGATATATTCATATATTTTACCTAAACTATATATTCAATCATTTCAATATTATAGTTTTATATTAATTTTAAAATATATATGCAAATAAATAAATTCTCAAAATTATTTTATGGGATATACTAAAAAATGTTTAATACCATAAGAACTATTATAATATTCTGCAATTTAATAGACATTAATCACATTTAACCACTTAACTTTAAATTTACCTACACTGAAAAAAAATCAAATTTAAAATGCATTCCTTAGTCTTATACATCACATTTCAAGTGTTCAAGAGCCACATATAATCAGTGACTATCAGTGCAGCACACAGATACAGAAAATTATCATCACTGCAGAAAGTTCTATTGGACAGTATTATTTAAAGACAAAGAGAGTTTTAGTCACAAAATGATTAATATTTATGAATTAATTAAGGCAGGTATTCTTTTGTAGAAAAGAAAGACTCTTTTTTTTTGGTCCTGGGGATTGAACTCAGTGGCACTCAAACCACTGAGCCATATCCCCAGTCCTATTTTGTATTTTATTCAGAGACAGGGTCTCTCTGAGTTGCTCAGCGCCTCGCCTTTGCTAAGGCTGGCTTTTGAATTTGAGATCCTCCTGCCTCAGCCTCCTGAGCCCCTGGGATTACAGGCATGTGCCACCATGCCCAGTTTATTTGATTTTTAATTGTACAAAGTTTATGTTCACATATCCTACTTAAACAATAGGGAAAATATTTAGACATTTTGAAAATAATCATGATTTTTGGAGATTTATTCCTCTTAAAAATGTTAAGTATTTTGCATAAGATTCACTTTTTGCATAAGATTTGCAAAAAAAAAAAAAAAAAAAAAAAAGAAGAGGATACTACTTTACTTCAGGAAAAGGTGGCTTAGACTCTATGATACTTGTTTCTATTGGTATGCTGCTTCTTCACCTACTAGTATTTGAACCACTGTATCAAAATCCTACTCAGAGTAAATCTGACAGGCAGTGGTGAAAGAAATCAAGCTACCTGGGTGTACAAATAAGGGATCTCTAGAGAAAGAGAACAAGAGGATATATATATGTATGTGTATGTATATATCATATATTTATATATATATATGATTATAAAAAGGGGGTTTATTAGATTGGCTTTCATGACTAAGAAGCTGGAGAGTCCCACAATGGCTGTATGCAGCCTGTAGAGCTGGAGGAACTAGTAGCTATACAGTCCAAGAAGCTACAGTCCCAGAAGGACCAGTCAGGGACCAAAGACCTTGAAACTCCCTGGAGAGTCACTGGTCAGAATCTGCTTTGAAAGAGTGCAGGAAGTGGAGTCTGATGTCCTCAGACAATCACAGCAACAATTGAAGAGCCTGCTAAAATAGAATAGAGCTTGTTCTATCTGCTGCTGTTTCCTCACATTGCACCTACTTGTTCCATTCCGGCCTGCAATCTATTGGACTATGTTGCTCACAATTAGGGTAGGTCTCCACCTCAATTTGATGACCCACATGCCAATAATTCCTAGAAGCACCCTCCTTGGCGCACCCAGAAACCTCTTAATCTTAGGCATCTCTTAAACCAATCAAGTTGATAATTCAGATTGATCATCATGGGTGTAATTATGGACTAGGAAAAATGAAACTGACTTATTAGTGACAGGGATATCTAAGGAATGATATGTTGATAGGCAGAATGATTTCAGAGTGCAAAGACATTCATGTTCCATGTAAATGCCCCTGGACGGCAATTGTAACACAGTAGTCATTCAGGAACAAGAACACAAGATGACCCATCCTGAGGATGTCAGGCACTTTTCTTTAGCAACCACTTCCTGCTCAAATTCAGAGGGCCTGTGTATGAATTCACCAAGGCATTATTGATAGATGCCAACATCATTTCAGCTATGTGATCCAATCTAGCCTTTGTTACTGTTGAGTGCAAACCTGTCATATAGATGTCAGGCCAATGCTCAACTCTTAAAATGTTAATATTTCTTACAGGTCCAACCATCTACTTTGTGTTAGGTTGATTACATTGAACCACCCCATCATGTAGGGTGCAACACTTCATACATTTTCTTGCCATAGATTGTCAGCTCTGCCTGCAGCACCTCTGCCAGCACCACTATATTTGGACTTTGAGTAGCAAAGAAGTTTAATTTTTGTCCACTCTCATCTATGACAGATTGAAGATCGCTCCCAGGAGCATTTATTGCTTTGGCATTTCTGGTTTGTTCTGCTCAAGGAACCAAACACAATTCTGCAAAGAAAGAAAGTCCTCTAGATGAATGTGGCAGTAATTTGCAATAAAAAGTCATTGGTATGCCTGAAAATAGTTAATCCCTGATAGCAAAACAGTTTCTACTGGACATTAATATCAGTCTTCTAACACATTATTTTGTGGTAATATGTATCATAAGAATTTATAAGCATTTTTAAAAAGAGACATGAAAAAATCAGAAACATCGATGCTGCTATAAAAAGATGTAATTAAACACATATCTTTTATTCTAGAAGCTATCCTATGTCTTGGTAACTCAAACACTAGCAAGTAACACTTTAACAGAAAAATTGAATTTCCAGGTTCAGTTTTGTTGCTGCAAATGACCATATCACCTCTTTAAAACTGGTAGTATTTTATTGCATACATATATCATAATTTCCTTTCCATTTGAATAGGAAAGCATAGAAAAGATATACTATTTTCTTATCTTTGAAGTTTATTTTTCATTTAATACTGGCTATTTTTCTTTAGTTTTGTTTTGTTATTTCTTCTAATTTTTTACTTTATTTTTGTTTCTGTTTGGAAAGAATTAGACATTTTAATTCTGCACTGTTTTCACATGTAAAATGGAACTTTGGGGGACAAATTATTGCTTTCTAATATTTTCTACAACTATTATATTTTATAATTTTATAAAAGTAAAAAGAGTATTAAAATTATGAATAAGCAGGACAAAAATATTCAAAAGAATATTTGAATTATGACATGCTCAATTTGGCTTAAAAGTATTCACAAAATATTCAGGAAAACACTGCCTTATAATATTATAGTCTCAAAATATTCTCCCAAGATTTTTAAATTTTTAAATAAATTCCTCTGAGAAAGAGGAATAAAAAGAGTTTCTATTTAAGTAACATGCTCCATTTCTATTAATAAAGAATAAATGACAACGATGGAAAACTCTAAATTTGTCTTCTTAGAAATAAATTCCATACATTTATCCACAATGGTACCTGAAATGAAGAAGAATAATGAGTGCCTCATCATCCTTTTGGTTCTTAACTCCAAAAACAATATTACAGCATTTAGCATTTGTTCTTCAGTTAATATTTAAAGAGCTGAATATATCTCATTCTTGTTGATAAATCCACAGAATAGAATGAATATTGAAAGAATGAGTCTCCTTGTGCAGTTGAAAGAGTACAACCATTGGTTTTGAGAAATATTATTTCTACTTCAGGTTCTACCATTCAATAATCTTAATCCTCCCAGGTCACTTTTCATCACTGATAAAATAGGAACTGAAAAACTACTTATTGCATAACAGTTCTTGTTACAGTTAAAATGAGAATACATATGAAGCACCTTGATAGCTATAATATGAGTTAGTTGTTCAAATTGTTCATGGACTCTATTTAGTCATAAAAGCTATGTAATCAATAGGAGTAAAATAGAAATCTGAAGAAATGGCTTCAGTTTGATTGAGAATAATCTCCTCATTCATGACCTGAATTTACAGCAAAGAAATAGAATAATAAGAAAGTAACTTTTTAGTATTCTGAATGAAGAACTTAAGATGGTGACCGAGTATTGCAATTGTTCCAGTGATTTGATGAATCATTAATAGGATCCTTCTTTGTTGTCAAAGCTCTCCTTTCTAGACTATAAATTACTTAATCTCTAAAGGGTGCTAATAACAAAGTGCTGTCCCAGAAGTAGGTTCACATGGCATTAGTGAGAAACTATCTTTGTTCTTTAATTGCTTGCTGAAACAATGAGGAAATCAACAAAATAACAAATAGTTTGGGGAATCATTGATAGAAAAGTTTGAATATTATGGTTGAGGCTCTCCACCAAATTCCATATTTTTCTTCTATCATAGAGAGTTTTATCTAGGACAGGGATGCCAAATAGGGAATATAATTCCTTGTTTTGCTATCTAGTTAACATCTAGTACCAGATATTGCAATTTGGCTCAGTTCTTCTTAATGGAATGTTAGCAACTACAATGTGTGTCACTTCCAGGCCTGGCTCAAAACTGTGTATGCACAGGTTCTTCCCCTTCCAGGTCTATTTTATGGCAACAGAGTCTTGACCATATTAATGGCCATCACTTGATGGAAGGACACATGATGGAAGGATGTATACATGAGAGCAGAACAGACTTCCTCTGAATCACTCATCTCAGACAGGGGAGAGAGAAATAAGTTGGCTATTTAGGCCATTAAGTGTTTGGGTCTTTTGTTACAATAGGTCTATTTCATCTTAACTTAATATATTTAAGTTAATATATTGAGTTAATATATTATATAACAATATGTCTATTTCACCTTAACATAAATATCTTAGAGAAGGGGCATCTATAAAATTAAAGAGCAATATGAGGGAAAGACCAGGAGTAAACCAAGACTATAGAGCTAGAGAAGAGACTCCCCTGTTGGCAGATGTAAGACAAAGACAACCTAGGGAGCCAGCTGGCTGCCCTGAGTGAATCCCTCCCTGTCATCACCCATCTGCTATGTCCAAATTTAAGAGAGACTGAATTCTTCCTCACTCTAATGACAAAGACAGAATATGACAGTATTTTGCCTAGAAGAGCTCCAGCTCTTTTATTTGGTGACAGTATTCTCAAAATAATTCAAAACAAACATCCCAAATTGCCTACAGAGCATTCACAAATACAACCACCATCTCCAAAATTCAGTTCTGTCTTTCCCTGCCTCTTGTTCACCACTGCCAAAGGGACTGAAGAGACTGATTCAGTGTTGAGGGATCACACACAATCCTGGCTCACATAGCAGGAAAATAAAAAGCACAAGCCATTTAAAGAGACATGATAGGTTGAAGAAGGTGGAAGGAACAGACCACACAGAATATGTGATTACTTTAATGCAGATCTACTGAAAAATTATACAAGGGATCATTACTATAAATATCTTGAGAAAAGTGAAAGAGTTACAATTCACAAACATAAAGAATGATTTCTTTAAAAAATGTGATTTCTGTATTTAAATGTTTAACAGAGCAATTGAAAAAGAATAGTCACTAATGAAATATATATGCAGAAAATTAGAATAAAAATGTCATAACTCAAAAGGGAAAACAAATAGAAAAATGCATGAATGAAATATTAAATCTGAAAAAGACTAGGAAAACTGATGTGCAAATAATAAATAGTATTAAAATGAAAAAGACAGTTTAGTCAACAAGTATAGACCTACAAGTGGATAGGATGAATAAGTACTGGTGTTAAATGGCATAAGAGGGTGACCGTAGTAACAATAGGTATTATATATTTCAAAATAGCTAGAGATTTGTTAATGCTTTCACTACAAAGAAATGATAAATGTATAAGGTGGCATATATTCTAATTGCCCAGATAATAGTATTGAAAAAATATGTATATGTATCAAAACATCACATTGCATCCCAGAATATGTATATTATCTTGTGTCAATTAAAATAAAAAACACATAAATAAGAATAAAAGTGGAATTATAGTCAAAGTAATGATTTTTAAAAGCATCCCTGATAGAAAGACCTCCCTGTTTCTCAAACATAATTGTTATTTAAAAGTATGCAGATATTTCTTGATAAATTTTCTGAACTTCAAGCTTAAATTTGAAATCTTAATATATTGTACTCTTATGTGATGTTGATGTCAGTCAACAGAGAAAACTGTATGTGTATGAAGAAGGTCATCCCATGGAACTCTCTGTGCTTTCCACTCCATTTTCCTGTAAACATGAAACTGTCCTTAAAAATTATAGTGTATTAATTACTATTATGTGATAATAAATAATATATCTATAAGAAGAAAAGATTACTTATAAAGAATGGTAATGTGTGAACACCAGATTTACTTGTAATTATGAAATCTAAAAAATAGCTTTATGTGATTAAAAAAATCCCATGCTCATCAGTCAAGAAAGTATCCATATAAAAAGGGGATAAAAGCACTTTCACATTCAAACTCAGTAAGAACACAACTCATGAATTTACTTATGTACATTACTTGAAAAGGTACTTTAATAAAATAAAAAGAACTCAGCTCTAAGGTACCAAGTTGGTAGAATATGTGAAAATTCAAAAGAAAATTGTGGTGAGCAATGGTTATTATGTTTTTAATAAATTTAAGTAATTGATAATAATATGAGTACACACTACTATTTAAGTGACAAGTTATTCGTCACAGGAATTTAGAAAGCAAAAAATATAAACTAAAATTTAACAATAGAACTGAAAATTTAGATTTTCTGAGTAAAACTCAGGAATTTTCAGAGTACACTTTCTACATGGATGAAACTGGGTAAAAGGTTTAGAAATGAAAAATATTGTCTTATTTGTAAATATTATGTATCCTACACATACAGTTTTTAATTCATAATAAACACAAAAAACTAAACAACAGCATAAAAAGTAGATGTAAGAGTAAATAGACACTAGTTGCTCAAGCATATAATTAAAAGTAGCTATGAACTAGACATCTTGGAAAAAACCATGAATAGTGGTGAATGCTGCAATAACAATTCGACTCTCAGAATGAGCTAGAATCAAAGTTTCAATCAGAGTACCAGAAGACAAAAGAAAGCATCCCAAAATACCTTGCATAGAAACCATGAGTAGAAATCATCAGGAAATGGCAAACAAAACCAAAATGAGATATCATCTCATTCCAGTCAGAAAGGCTATGATCAAATAGGGGTTACAAAAAAAAAAAAAAAAAAAAAAAAAACCTAGCAAATGCTGGTGAGGATGTAAATAAAATGTACCTCCTATACACTGTTGGTAGGAATGCAAATTAGTACAGCCATTATGAAAACAGTATGGAGTTTTCTCAAAATATCTAAAAATAAAAATACCATTTATTCCAGCAATTTCACTAGTGAGTTTATACCCAAAGAAAAGGAAATGAGTACATCAGACATGTTTGCATTCCCATATTTAGTGTAGCACTAATCACAATAGCTAAAATATGGAATCAACTCAGATGCCTTTCAGTGGATGAACAGATAAGAAAACATAGTTTATATAAACAATGGATTACTATTCAGCCATAAAAAGAATGAAATCCTCTACAAGGGGATAGAGAAGGAGGAAGAAGGGGAAGTAATGGGGAGTGTAATTAGCCAAATTGTGCTACCAAATATAAAATTATAATGTAGTAATTAAAATACTTAGTAAAAGGGAGACCAGTATAGCAGAGAAAGGGAATTGGTGGGGAAGGGGAATAATAGGGAGTGAGATTGATGAAATTATATGAATAGAAAAATGTCACAGTGAATCACACCATTAGGTATAATTATAATATACCAATAAAAGCATAAGTATACTAAAACTGAAATGCTGTCATTGCAACAACATTGATGGAATTGGAGACCATCATATTAAGTGAAATAATCCAAAAACAGAAATACAGATACCACATGTTCTCACTCATTTGTGGAAAATAATTAGTTAATAATGTAGAGCAGAATTGAAGAGAAACTGGGAAGGGAGAGGAAGAGGGTTGAGTGAATAGAAATAAGTTCAGTAAGATCACCAAAGCACAGTTAGAGGGAAGGAATTGCATCTGGTTCTTTAGCATAGTGGAGTAAATATAGGCTAAAATAATTTATAATGTATTTCAAAACATCAAGAAGAGAACAAAATTGCCAAAACATAAAATGACTAATATTTGAAAGAATAGAAATTCTTATTACCCATACATGCATAGAATCACCATAATGTACCCCATAAAGATGTGCAAATATCATTTCACAACAAAAGAGAAAATGTGATGAGTTAGAAAAACAAACAAAGAGACTCAAATAAAAAGAAATGCCACTTATAATAAGTATGTCTGAAACAAAATAATGTTTAAAGATTGAAAATATATTATGGCATTTGCAGATAAATGGATGGAGTTGGAGAATATCATGCTAAGTGAAATAAGTCAATTCCAAAATATCAAAGACCAAATGTTTTTCCTAATAAGTGAATGATGATACATAATGGGGGTGGGGAGCGTGGGGAAGGTAAGAGAAGAATGGAGAAACTTTAGATTATGTAAAGGGAAATGAGAGGGTGCGAGGGTATGAAAAATGGTGGAATGAGACTGATGTCATTAACCTATGCACATGTAGGATTGCACAAATGGTATGAATCTATATCATAAACAACCATAGAAATGAAAAGATGTAACCCATTTGTGTACAATGAATCAAAATGCAGTCTGTAAAAATAAAAAAAATAATTCAAAAAAAGATTGAAAATAAAGAATTGCATAAAGATATATCAAATAAATTCCACAGGAATACCTGACTGTGGCATTATCAATAGAATATGAAACAGAATTCAAGTCCAAAGAACTAACAAAGAAAGATGTCTAGTAATATGAAAAAGCAAAATAGCAAAGTAGCAAAATCAGAAACTAAATACTTGATAAAATTGACACAGTTATAAAATATTGCTGGAGTAATGAGCATAGAAGCAATGATCATGGTTTCCCAACACTAAAAATTTCAAAATAGCATTTTGTTTTCTTTTGTTTATAAAACTGTTATTTAATTCAATTTAACTATAATTATGATGTGCAGACTGTGTATGACAATGGTGTAGGAATGATGAATGTTGATGTTCAAGGCATAAAACACTAATGTCAATTTGAGAACTTTGCTACTGTTTAACTTTCACATACAGATATACATGCGCATACTAAAATATGTGAATTTTTTGTGAAGTAAGTATAATACTAATAAGTTCAATAATTTTATAAAGAATCTATTGAATAATATAGAGAAATATTTTAAAGTTGAGAATATTCAATCATTGTTTTACAACCTTTATCAACTATATAAATGGTCCCTAATATTTTGTACTGCATTGGAGTATTTAGTAGCCAAATCAAAGGGCATTCCTGCAGTAAGTATATTATCCCTCATGATCAAATTAGAAAATAGACCTAGAACCACAAACTGGCATGTAATACAAACTGAACTAATGCAAGAGCCATGCTCATGAATTAATAGAATGAAAAAGTGCTTAAGTATATATTCACATATGAAGAAAGACATTTTGCAAAAGTGAGACTTTCAAAAAGAAATGAAAAAATAAGCAGGACATGATTAGCAGAGCTGCTTGCAATCTTTTCACTAGCATTTCTCCTCAAACCTAGAAAATCAGATGAAAAGATGTAAAATGTTTCCAAACTAGCAACAGGTATAAAGGAAAGTGCCCACAGCAATCTTCCACTTAGTAGACATTTACTGAGTGTCTACTAGGTTTTGTAGAGGAAATACAAAGGTGAAAATGGCATAACACTTGTTTCATGCAGAGTTCTAGACAGACATGTAATGAGACATGCCTAAAATAAAAATAATGCAGAAGCAAGGCTTAAACTGGTAGAAGAGATAATCCACAATCAAAACTTACATGAAACAGACTTAGAGAAAATAGCATCATAAAGAGACAATTGAAAAATATTGACAATTAAAATGATAGTTTGGTGAATGCTAAGAAAGGAAAAGGCAAGTTAAAGATTTCATTAATATTTCAATTTTCCATTGCCCTACTAAACCTGATTGATTTATATTTTCATGAATGAAAACTTACATGAATTGGTCTTTTAAAATAATTAAAACAAACTGATCAGTCTAAGAAAGATTTTAGCCTACTTATTTGTAGACAATTCATTCAGAGAAAAATATTGAGAGCTTCCCTTTAGGAAATAAATGCTTATTTAAAGAAAACACAAGACTACTAAAGGAATGTTAGAGTCAAGAAGAATTATGCACATCAAGACAAATTAAATGGAACAGGTATTACAATGATCAAGGGAGTATTCATTTTTCAAAACAGGAAGTCATTTGGCAACATGTAACTAGAGGCAAGGTAAATGTAATTACCACAATAAGCATCAAACACAAAATAGCACTATGGAACCTGAACTTTAGGGGTCATAGATGGGTTAACGGTTCAATATGTTGCCATGGCAGAATGGTGCTTCCTTTCTGGCAAATTTTAGCTCCACTAAACTAAAGATCTTCTTTCCCAGGGAAGGGATGTTTCTAACAGAAGATATGCTAAAGCATCTACTAAACTTTCAGTTAAGGCCAGCCTGCCATCTGGTAATTTGAAGTTTGTTATGCTAATAGATCAGAAGGTTAAAAAAGAAAAAAAATATCAGATTTACTAAGAAGACGAGAAGTTGACTCTGATTATTATGAAGAAATAGTGGCACTGCTTCACAGCATAGAATAGATAAGCATTTCTAGATTCAGGAGATTGACTATTTCTTTCGGTGTTTCGAAACCCTAAATGTGCAGTTGCCTGACAACCATGGTGAGCAGGGGTTCCAGTCACTCAGGGTAGAGATTTGTGTTTATGACTTGGTTTCTGCAGAAGCAGACCTTAACACAAGAATTGTTGTGAAAAAAATATCAATTAGGATGATATTCCTAGGAAAATGTTAATATCCCTGTGAAGGAATGAAGGTCAAGAAAAGACTCATAGGGGAAAATGTTTTCCTTCCATAGGAGATCTCTGTTATAGCTTACTGAGGTGTTAAGCAAAGATATAACTGAAGTAGTTATATCTTGCATCTTTCAATTATTTGTTTAAAATTACCCCTGACATGACTGTAAATTCTCAAAGGTTTTTTGTTGTTTTTGTTTTTGTTTTTTGTTTGTTTTTTTGTTGGTACTGGAGATTGAACCCAGGGACCCAGGAGAACATATGCACTGAGCCATATCCCCAGCCCCTTTTATTTTCGAGACAGGGTGTCACTAAATAACTTAGAGCCTTCATAAGTTTCTGAGGCTGCCTTTGAACTTGCGATCTTCCTGCCTCACCTCCCCAGTTGCTGGAATTATAGGTGTGCACCACCCTGCCCTGCTCTCCAGTACTTTTAAGTCTCCTTGTATGTAGGCAAAGTAATTTTGATCAGTTTGAGTTTAACCTAGTGACAAATTGATTCAGGTACTGGCCTGCATGTGAAAGAATAATGAAAAGGCAGCATACACCAAAAAATACTAAAAGTAACTAGCAAAATGTGGGCAAGAGAGTTGTCTGGGTTATCTCACTGTGAAAGCATCAGAGATCAGGAGAAATGCTGGGTGACAGTGTGTGGCGATGTAGAATAGTTGGTAGAGAAGGGAAATAATAAATAACATTGTGACCTTGAAAACAATGGAAATCATAGAGGCAAAAGCTTTTACTTTAGCATCCCAATCCTTGCATCATAAACTTTTTTTAAGAAATTGTGACTGGCCCCCTACCTTGACATAAATGGAATTTGAGCATGCAAAAATTAGGGTGGACTCTAATCCAATTATACTAGTAACTTGTAATAAAGGGAAATGTCATGTGAAGACAAAAGATCAATAACCATGGGACAATTGAGACAGGGATTGATGATGACTCTATGAGCTGAAGAATGTCAAGAATTTCTGGAAAACCTACCAGAAACAGGAAAAGTCAAGGAAGAATTCCTCTCAGGGGAAGGAATGTCCTCCAGAAAGCATGGTCCTGAGGACAACTAGATTTAGGACTTCTACCTTTTTTATAATAATGTGATAATTTTTTTTTGTTTTAAGACACGTAGTTTTTGATAGTTATGGTAGCTAATTTAGGGCCTGGCAAAGTTTGCAAATATGGCAATAGGAAAAACTATCTTACTAAAAAAAGTTAAAAAGATAATGGGAACAATCTGAAAATGAACTTTTCCCATTAAGTCCCAAGTTTTGTTTTTTTTTTTAGCTTTTTTTTTTTTATTGTAAACAAACGGAATACATGTTGTTTCTCTGTACATGGCGTAAAGGCATACCATTTGTGTAATCATAAATTTACATAGGGTAATGTTGTTTGATTCATTCTGTTATTTTTCCCTTCCCCCCACCCCTCCCACCCCTCTTTTCCCTCTATACAGTCCTTCCTGTACCCTAACCGCCCTAACCCTAACTCTAACCCTAACACTAACATCTCCCTCCCCCCATTGTGTGTCATCATCCATTTATCAGCGAGATGATTCACCCTTTGGTTTTTTGAGATTTGCTTATCTCATTTAGCATGATATTCTCCAATTTCATCCATTTGCCTGCAAATGCCATAATTTTATCATTCTTTATGGTGGAGTAATATTCCATTATATATATGTACCACAGTTTCTTTATCCATTCTTCAATTGAAGGGAATCTAGGTTGGTTCCACAATCTGGCTATGGTGAATTGAGCAGCTATGAACATTGATGTGGCTGTATCTCTGTAGTATGCTAATTTTAAGTCCTTTGGGTATAGGCCAAGGAGTGGGATACCTGGGTCGAATGGTGGTTCCATTCCAAGCTTTCTAAGGAATCTCCACACTGCTTTCCAGAGTGGCTGCACTAATTTGCAGCCCCACCAGCAATGTATGAGTGTACCTATTTCCCCACATCCTCGCAAACACCTGTTGTTGCTTGTATTCTTGACAATCGCCATTCTAATTGGGGTGAGATGGAATCTTAGGGTGGTTTTGATTTGCATTTCTCTTATTACTAGAGATGTTGAACATTTTTCCATATGTTTGTTGATTACTTGTAGATCTTCTGTGAAGTGTCTATTCATTTCCTTAGCCCATTTGTCGATTGGATTATTTGTATTCTTGGTGTAGAGTTTTTTGAGTTCTTTATAGATTCTGGAGATTAGAGCTCTATCTGAATGAAGTATGATTGGCAAAGATTTTCTCCCACTCTGTAGGCTCTTTCTTCACATTGCTGATGATATTATTTCATTGAATAGATTGTTCATTCCTTTGGTTTGTTTCTCTAAGCCTTCCTCAATCCCAATAATTCTTAAATTTGGCCTTTTCATGATATCCCATAGTTCTTGTAGATTCTGTTCATGATTTCTTACCATCTTCTCTGTTTGTTCAACTTTGTTTTCAAGGTTAATTATTTTGTCTTCAATGTCTGAGGTTCTGTCTTCCAGGTGTTCTATCCTACTGGATATGCTTTCTATGGAGTTCTTAATTTGGTTTATTGTTTCCTTCATTTCAAGGATTTCTGTTTGGTTTTTTTTTTTCAATATCTCTAACTCTTTATTGAAATGATCTTTTGCTTCCGGTATTTGCTCTTTTAACTGTTGATTGGTGAGATCATTCAATGCTTGCATTTGCTCTTTCATCTCATCGTTTGCTTCCCTGATCATTTTAATTATGTACATTCTGAACTCCCTTTCTGTCATTTCTTCTGCCATGCTGTCATTGGATTTTATTGATGTAACATCTAGATTTGTTTGGGGCATTTTCTTCCCTTGTTTTCTCATATTGTTCAGGTATCAGTGGACCGCTGAGATATTGCAGATTTCCTATGTTGACTTATAATGTCCCTGAAGATTTCTTGCATATCCCCTCTTAGCCTTCAGTAGCCTGAAGTCTTGGAGGAAGTTGATTGATAATGTGGTGCTCCACAAGGAAGGTGTCTCTCTAGGGGTGGTGGCCCTCAGGTGGGGTATATTCCTTGCTAGTGGGCAGAGGTGCCTCCACATGCTGACCAATGGTCATCCAAAGGGGAACTAGGCTGCCGGCTGAGGTAAGGCCTGTTTGGGCCTGTGTCTCTGGTTTTACCATCCTTGTAGCAAAACCTCACCTGTCGGGGAAGACTCACCCGGTGGGGAGGTCTCACTGGTCAGTTCCCCTCAATCCACCACTACCGCCTGGGCTGGGCAGCCTTCCTCTGCAATGTTCCTAGGGGCCCGACGTACCTACTGGGACTGGGAGCTTCACTCTTTGCAGATGAGTCTCCTTAGGCTGGCCCTCCTCAGAGAAGCTGTACACAGTCCTGGAACCTTCGCTCTGCCCCTCGGCTTGTCTCTGTGCGGCTCTTCCACCAAGAAGCCACCTAGGTCCTGGGACCGTGCTTGCACCTAATTGCCTGGCTATGCGGCCCCTCCTCTGAGCAGCTACCTGGAGCCCCATACAGACACTCTGAGCCCCAGCGACCTGCCACACTCCTCTTCCTCTGGGCAGCCGCCCGGAGTTCCGGTGCGGTTGCTACGAGTCGAAGCAACTCATTGTGCACCTCCTCCTCCCAACAGCCGCCCCGTATCCCTGTTGCAGTCACTCCAAGTGCAAGCAACCTGCCGCACTCCTCCTCCTCTGGGCAGCTGCCCGGAGCTCTGGTGTGGCCGCTCCGAGTCCAAGTGACCTGTCACGCTCCTCCTCCTCCTCCGGGCAGCCCCCCGTTGTTCAGGAGCAGTCGCTCTGAGTCCAAACAGCTTGCCGCACACCTCCTCCTCTGGGCAGCCGCCCAGAGCCCCAGCAGGTTGCTCTAAGACCAAGCGTTGTGCTGAGCGGCCTCTTCTACGATGCTCCCAGTTGTCTGGGTTCACTGCTCCAGCGGGGGGAGTGGTGTCTCTCCAGGCAGCTCTACTTCACAAAGTTCCCTGCGTTCTGAGACTACTGCCCCATCCGGGACGCCTCCCCAACGGGAGGGACTCATGCGGCAGCTTTGAGTTGGTCCGAAGTCTCTCAATATCTCCTCTTCTTGAATCCTGAGTCCTGGAGCAACATGAAATGCAGCCACCCTCTAGTCTACCATCTTGAAAAACCCTCCCAAGTTTTGAATTCTATAAACATTTTAATGAAATTAATGCAGGTGCATTAAAGCAGGTTGAAAATCATAATCCAGAACTTATATATTATATGATTAATATTACTCTATAGTTATGTAATTACATGATTTTATTAAAGATTACATAATCATGATATAATTTTTTTACTATTACATAATTATATAAGGTGTTCCATGTCTGGGATGAAATGATAGAACAAAATGAGTTCAGAAAACAAAGCACATCCCTAGCTTTAAATGAAATGCTGGAAATCATTTAGTGAAGAATGTGTCTTTAAAGTCAAGATAAGGCTGCACTGTATTCCTCTAGAGCCAAAGTTAGCCAAGTTCTGAATGCAAAGAAAACGTTTTTGAAGGAGATTAAAATTGGCAGTCCAGAGGACACATGATATTGCTGATATGCAAAATGTTTTAGTGGTCTGTACAAGATCAAACTAGTTACAATATTTTCTTATGCCAAAGTCTAATTCAGAGCAAGACTATAATTTCTTTCAGTTCTATTGTGAACTGAAATTCTCTGAAGAAGCAATATTTATATTAAAGATCCTACACACTGCTTTGCCTTGACAAGAACATCATGACTGTGGAGAGACAGAATGTTGCAGGTCACAAATCAAAATTATCTCAGGCTATTTTAGGCCCTTCAGTAGCCAACTACCTTTTGTATCTGACTTAACATTCTCATGATTAATAGATAAACCTTTCATAATATATCACTAAGCCTACCAGTCCTCTATCCTCTACAAACCCTAAAGCTAAGAATACCATAATATCTGAAACCTCTAGAAGAGATTTCCCTACTTTGCTGTAACTTTCCTACTTGGTGATCTGCCAATGTTATTTTTTAAATATTTTAATTTTTTTTTTTTTTTTTTTTTGCTTTCTTTTATTCTGTGACTATAAAAGTTCATGTAACCTTTTCCACAGGAATATATCACTCAGAGTAACCTGAATCTGTGTTCCTGGGCAGTTATCACTCATATTTGCTCAGAAAAAACTATTTTCTTATTTTCTTTTAAAAGTAAGTCATTATTTTATGTTGACACTATGTAGGCTGACAGAGATGAGGGTAGCCTAGAAGGAAAATTTGAACTTATCAGAGGCTGATTCCTGAAGTTTGAGGAAAGGGGCTGACTCCATGGCATGGAAATGCAAGGTAAAGCACTATGTACTGATGTAGAAAAATTTTCAGAAGGACTAGCTAATCTAATTGATGAAGATGGCTACATTAAACAAGAGAGCTTCAGTGTGGATGAAACAGCCTTATATTAGAAGATACCATGCAGGACTTTTATAACTAAAGAGGAGAAGTTAACATCCTCCTTAATTTGCTTCGAAGTTTCAAAGGACAGAGGCTAGGGATATAGCTCAGTTGGTAGAGCACTTGCCTAGCATGCACAAGGCCCTAGGTTCAATCCCCAGTGCCACCCCCCCGCCCCCAAAAAAAAGAGTTTCAAAGGACAGGTTGACTCTTGCTAGGGAATAATGCAGTTGGCCATTTTATATTGAAGCAAACTCCCATTAACTATTCAAACTTCCTGAGCCCTTAAAAATTACGACTAATCTACCTTGCCTGTGCTACATAAACCAAAAAACAAAGAGTGGATGACAGCACACCTATTTACAACATGTCTTACTGAATATTTTAAGCCTGCTGTTTAACCTAAAGCTTGGGGTGGGGGAAGATTTTCAAAATAGTATTGTTTATTAATAATGCACCTGGTCACCCAAGAGTTCTACCAATGTACAATGAATAAAATGAGTATTGTTTTTGGTGTGTGTGTGTGTGTGTGTGTGTGTGTGTGTGTGGTGTTTTTGTTTTGTGGGATTTTTTTATTGTAAACAAATAAGGTACAACTTGTTTCTCTGTTTGAACATTAACTAGAGGCATACCATTTGTGTAATCATACATTTACATAGGGTAATGGTATTTGATTCATTCTGTTATTATTCCTTCCCCCACCCCTCCCACCCCTCTTTTCCCTCTATACAGTCCCTCCTTCCTCCATTCTTGCCTCCCTCCAACCCCCCTTTATGTATCATCATCCGCTTATCAGCAAGATCATTCGTCCTTTGGATTTTTGAGATTGGCTTATCTCACTTAGCATGATATTCTCCAATTTCATCTATTTGCCTGCAAATGCCATAATTTTATTATTCTTCATAGCTGAGTAATATTCCATTGTACATATGTACCACAGTTTCTTTATCCATTCATCAATTGAGGAGCATCTAGGTTGGTTCCACAATCTAGCTATTGTGAATTGAGCATCTATGAACATTGATGTGGCTGCATCACTGTAGTATGCTGATTTTAAGTCCTTTGGGTATAAGTTTTGTTTTTATTTTTGTCCTGCTAACACATCCATTTTGTAGCTGTGGATTAGGAGTAATTTCAACTTTTAGTCTTATTATTTAGGAAATAAGAAATTTCATAAGGCTGTGACTACTACTGATAGCAATTCCTTTAAAGGATTTTGGCAAAGTAAATTGAAAGTATTCACTATTCTATATGATATTAATTATATTCATGATTCATAGGAGGAGGTCGATATTCAAATACAACAGGGCTTTCCAAAAGTTGATTCTTTGAATAACTATGAAGGATTCAAGACCAGCAGACAGTATTAGCAATAGACAAGTAGAATTTGAAATGGAGACTATATGTCTTAACTGCTGCGATTGAATGATAAAAATTTAATAAATTATTAGTTACTTCTCATGAATGAGAGAAGAGAGTAGTTTCTTGAGAATCAACTTGCAATGAAAATGCTACAAACATTGTTGAAATCACAATAAAAGATTTAGAATATTAAATAAAAATCATTGATAAAGTAGCAGCAGGGTTGAAAGGATTTACTTCAAGTTTGAAATAAAATTTTATTGTGAATATTATTGTCTGAATCTTAAATGTTAGTACCCCAATACTGCAACATCCATATACTAGAGCCTTGATTGCTAGCCTGGGGCATTACTGGAGGATGGTAGAACCTTAGGAGGTGGGGCCTAATTACAGGTGGTTGGGTTGGTGAAGGAAGGCCCTTGAAGGGGATGTTAAGACCACAAACCTTTGCTCCCACTCTTTATGCTTTCGGCTGCAGAGAGGTGAGCAGCTCTTCTCTACCACATGTTCCTCATCACAATGTTGTGTTTCTCCCTAGACCCCAAAACAGACAAACATGGAC
The DNA here is from genome assembly GCF_902686455.1 of Sciurus vulgaris. Classification (NCBI taxonomy): domain Eukaryota; kingdom Metazoa; phylum Chordata; class Mammalia; order Rodentia; family Sciuridae; genus Sciurus; species Sciurus vulgaris. Next base: position 41,785,675 of record NC_136469.1, on the reverse strand, counting down.
AGAACCTTTGAATCTGTGAGCTAAAATTAGCCTTTCCTTCTTTAAAATTCTTTATCTCAGGCATTTTGTCACAGTGACAGAAAGCTGATTAATATAGTAGGTAACATGCTATCAAAGATCACTGCATGTTACAGAGAAATCTTTCATCAAAGGAAGAGTTAATCAATATGGCAAACTTCATTGTTTGTCTTATTTTAAGAAAGTTCCATAGCTACACTAATCTTCTGAGAACACCACCCTAATCAGTCAGCAGTCATCAACATCAACACAAGCTGTCTATCAGAAAATAAAAGCACCTCATTGAAGGCTCAGATGATTGTTAGCATTTTTTAAGCAATAAAGTATTTTAATTTGAGCTATGTATATATTTTTTAAAATAATGCTATTGCACACTTAATAGACTATAGTATAATTAGGATATAACTTTTACAGGTACTGGAAAACCAAAAACATTTTGTGATTCACTTCATTGTAATATTAGCTTTACTGAGATGGTCTCGAACTAAACTTGCAATATCTCTAAGATATGCCTGTACTCATGAAATTATTACTTCCAGGTACCCAGCAGAAGGACAAGGGAAAAGGACAAAGTTTTAAATAATTCTGAGACTCAGCACTTCCAAAAGAAGGTGTTGTTAACAGGAGCAAAGAATGAACAAGCTCTGAAAGCAAAGCAGGTTAGAGAATGCACTATACACCCTCACCAAGCAAGTAATGGAATCTAAACTTGGTAAGAAGAGACATCGGTTTCAAACCACCATAGCCAAAGCAGAGAAATGCCTTCTAGGTATTGCATATTAAATAGGGGCAAAACTTTCAACCTAATTTTCAGAGCTAGATAAAGGAAGTGAAGCTTTTGATAAACAAATCAGTTGGAGAGATAAGGACACATCATCAGGTTTGTCCAGGTTGTACATTAATATTAAGTATGGGTAGCAATTACTACTAGGTTATTTAAAATAGGGAAAAATAAGGAATATTAAAAATTCCAAAGCTAGGAATATTGCCTTAAATACACAGATGAAAATGAGAACAATTTCTGTGCAAAATTACTTTCTTCAAGGAATGTATGAAAGATTATTAAAAAACTGCTTGATATTCTTGAAAATTTTTCAAAATATGATACAAATTTAATAAAATTCAGAAAGATAAGCCTTAAGGATAGTATAAGAAAAGTCATAAATTACAGTAAAATTTCATGAAAAAGAAAAAAGTGGAAGAAATTTTTTAAAAAAACAATTTAAATGTTCATTGAATGGTTTAAAAACAATGCTATACCCTAAAATTGAATTGCTAATATGAAAAGCAAAAAACTCTTAAGACTGCATAGACAAAAGACAAACAGCAACTTAAGAAATGATGTTGAGCCAGAAATTGTAGATTTTTTAAAGAAAGAATAATATTCAGAGACATATGAGAATGAAACCTTTCGCATAGATTATTTAATCCATAAGTCTCAATAGTTTCCACAATATGTTAGTGAAGAAAAGGCTCAAATTTGGACCAAATCTTGCAATTTTTATTTAACCATTAACTTTGCTTTAATCTTGAAATCATCCAAGCAAAGGGAACTTAAGTTCTAAAAATTTTAAAAAGCTTACAAAAGAATGAGAGAAGTAATAAAAGTAAAATTGTAAAAGTGAATGGAAGATACAAATGAGAGCTTTGGTTTTGTATTTATCATTTTTTTAAAAATAAGAATATAAGGCATAGTTAAATAATAACAAATGTGAAAGTTCTAATATGTTGAACATTTTAGGTCAGTAGAAAAACTAACCTAAATTTCAAACTGCCCTCCAAAATTAAAAACAAATTATGGGGAGCCTAAGAGGAAGGATTGCTTGAGTCTGAAAATTTTTCAGAAGGTTTAGCTAATCTAATTGATAAAGTCTGGAAGTTTGACTAGCCTGGTCAACATAGCAAGATTTCATTTCAAAAAAAAGAGAATACAATTTCAGGTTTGGGGATGCACCTCCAGTGGGGAGTCCTTGACTATCATACGCAAGCCCTTGAGTTCCATCTTCAGCACCACAAGAACACACACACACACATACACACACACACACAAATAAAAAGAAGAAAAATAAAATCATGAAGACACTGAAATGTAATAATATATATCTTAAAACTTACTTTCAAATAAGTTTCTTAATGTACATAGCAATTTATACTAGTATTTTCATTTTTGAAGAGAAAATTTCAAAAAATATAATCGTTTCTGGATTTTGCAAATTTTTGAAAAAATGCTCAATTCATTCTATCCTTGATTTTAATATCACACACATATTCACATACGCATATCGTAGACCAATTTTGTTGTGAACTCTATTAATATTCTCATTTCAATGTTTTTTCTGAAAACTCTACTGAAACAATATAGAAGAAAATGAAAAACAATTAATTGTACCCTTTGACAAAAAGGATGCCACTATCAGAAATAAATGGGAAAGGTACATGTATAAGCACCTTTGCATTATTATTTAACAATAGTTAAAAAATGGAACAAACCTAAAAATTAAATAATTAACATATATCACCTTTTATCTTCACTTAAAGTTTTCATTTTGGACTATTTCACATGTGTTTTTTCAACAGGAAAAATAATATTTGAAAGTTAATTACAGGGGGTTTTCAAGATGGCATACTAGAGGGTGGCTGCATTTCATGTTGCTCCAGGACTCAGGATTCAAAAGAAGAGATATTGAGAGACTTGGGACCAACTCAAAGCAGCTGGGCAAGTCTCTCCCATTGGGGAGGCGTCCCGGATGGGGCAGTAGTCCCAGAATACAGGGAACTTTGTGAAGTAGAGCTGCCCAGCGAGAGACCCCCCCCTCCCCCCCGCTTGAGCAGTAAACTCGGACAACTGAGAGCATCGTAGAGGAGGCCGCTCAGCACAGCACATGATCTTGGAGCAACCACTGGGACTCCAGGCAGCGGCCCAGAGGAGGGGCTGCGAGGAGAGTTTGGACTCAGAGTGACCACCGCTGAACACCAGGGCCTGCCCGGAGCAGGAGGAGGAGGAGCGCGGCCACTTGCACTTGGAGCGAGTGCACCAGAGCTGCAGCCAGTTGCCAGAGGAGGAGCTGCACAGTGAGCTGTTTGGACTGAAAGCCACCGCTCCTGAACACCAGGGCCTGCCCTGAGGAGGAGAAGGAGGAGGAACGTGGCGGGTCCCTTGGACTTGAGTGACTACATTAGAGCTTCAGGAGGCTGCTCAGAGGAGGAGGTGAGTGGTGAGTTGTTTGGACTCAAAGTGACCGCTCCTGAACACCAGGAGGCTGCCTGGAGGAGGAGCGTGGCGGGTCGCTTGGTCTCGAGCAGCCCCACCAGAGCTCCTGGGGTTGCCCAGAGGAGGCGTGCAGCGGTTCGCTTGGAATCACAGTGACTCAGAACAACCACTCCTGAATACCTGGGGGTCTGCCCGGAGGAGAAGGAGGAATGGGGCGGGTCACTTGGACTCAGAGTGACTGCCCAGGGCTATGGGCAGTTGGTGGGAGGAAGGGGCCCGCAGTGAGTTGCTTGGTCCCCTAGTGACTGCTCCGGAACACTGGGCGGCTGTCTGGAGGAAGAGGCGTGCGGCGGGTCACTGAGTCTCAGAGGGACGGTATGGGGCTCCAGGTTGCAACTCAGAGGAGGGGCCGCATAGCCAGGCGATTAGGTGCAGAAGAGGGTCCCAGGACCTGGGAGACTGCTTGATGGAAGAGCCACACAGAGACAGGCTTAGGGGTGGAGCGAAGGTTCCAGGACTGGGGGCAGATTCTCTGAGGAGAGGCAGCTTAAGGAGACTCGTCTGTGAAGGGTGAGGCTCCCAGGCCGGGGAGGTAGGTCTGGGCCCCTGGGAACGTTGCAGAGGAAGGAAGCCCAGCCCAGGCGGTAGTTGTAGATTGAGGGGAACCTCTAGGAGGGGAACTGACCAGTGAGACCTCCCCACCGGGTGAGTCTTCCCCAACGGGTGAGGTTTTGCCACAAGGACGGTAAAACCAGAGACACAGGCCCAAACAGGCCTTGCCTCAACCCGCAGCCTAGCTCCCCTTTGGATGACCATTGGTCAACAAGTGGAGGCACCTCTGCCCAATAAGAGGGAATATACCCCACCTGAAGGCCAGCACCCCTAGAGAGGCAGCTTCCTTGTGGAGCACTGCACTATCAACTTCCTCCAAGACTTCAGGCTACTGAAGACTAAGAGGGGATATACTAGCAATCTTCAGGGACATTGTAAGTCAATAGAGGAAATCTGTAATATCTCAGCGGTCCACTGATACCTGAACAATATGAGAAAACAAGGGAAGAAAATGCCCCAAACAAATCTAGATGTTACAACAATAAAACCCAATGACAGCATGGCAGAAGAAATGACAGAAAAGAAGTTCAGAATGTACATAATTAAAATGATCAGGGAAGCAAACGATGAGATGAAAGAGCAAATGCAGGCACTGAATGATGAGATGAAAGAGCAAATGCAGGCATTGAATGATCGCACCAATCAACAGTTAAAAGAGCAAATACAAGAAGCAAAAGATCATTTTAATAAAGAGTTAGAGAAATTGAAAAAAAAAAAACAAACAGAAATCCTTGAAATGAAGGAAACAATAAACCAAATTAAGAACTACATAGAAAGCATACCCAGTAGGATAGAACACCTGGAAGACAGAACCTCAGACATTGAAGACAAAATAATTAACCTTGAAAACAAAGTTGAACAAACAGAGAAGATGGTAAGAAATCATGAACAGAATCTACAAGAACTATGGGATATCATGAAAAGGCCAAATTTAAGAATTATTGGGATTGAGGAAGGCTTAGAGAAACAAACCAAAGGAATGAAAAATCTATTCAATGAAATAATATCAGAAAATTTCCCAAATCTGAAGAATGAACTGGAAAATCAAGCTCAAGAGGCTTATAGGATTCCAAATATACAAAATTACAACAGACCCACACCAAGGCACATTATAATGAAAATACCTAACATACAAAATAAAGACAGAATTTTAAAGGCCACGAGAGAAAAGAACCAAATTACATTCAGGGGGAAACCAATATGGATATCAGCAGATTTTTCAATCCAGACCCTAAAAGCTAGAAGAGCCTGGAACAACATTATTCAAGCCCTGAAAGAAAATGGATGCCAACCAAGAATCCTATACCCAGCAAAATTTACCTACAGATTTGATGATGAAATAAAATCCTTCCATGGTAAACAAAAGCTAAAAGAATTTACAAAAAGAAAGCCAGCATTACAGAATATTCTCAGCAAAATATTCCATGAGGAAGAGATGAAAAACAAAGAAGCAAATCAGCAAAGGGAGGAATTATCCTAAAGGAATTGTCAAATAAAGGATGAACCAAGACGTGTCAAAAAAATAATTAAAATAAAATAAATGAACCAAATGACTGGGAATACAAATCATATCTCAATAATAACCATGAATGTTAATGGCCTGAATTCATCAATCAAAAGACATAGACTGGCAGATCGGATTAAAAAGAAAGATCCAACAATATGTTGCCTGCAAGAAACTCACCTCATAGAAAAAGATACCCATAGGCTAAAGGTGAAAGGATGGGGAAAAACATACCATGCACATGGACTCAGCAAAAGAGCTGGAGTATCCATCCTCATTTCAGATAATGTGGACTTCAAGACAAAGTTAGTCAGAAGGGATAAAGAAGGACATTTCATACTGCTAAAGGGAAGCATAAATCAGCAAGACAAAACAATCATAAACATCTATGCCCCAAACAGTGGCTCATCCATGTATGTCAAACAAATCCTTCTCAATTTCAGAAACCAAATACACCATAACACAATAATACTAGGTGATTTTAACATGCCTCTCTCACCACTGGACAGATCTTCCAACGAAAAATTGAACAAAGAAACCGTATATCTCAATAACACAATTAATAATTTAGATTTAACAGACATTTATAGAGTATACCCTCCAACCAAGAGTGAATACACTATCTTCTCAGCAGCACATGGTTCCTTCTCTAAAATAGACCATATATTATGCCACAAAGCTAATGTTAGGAAATAGAAGAAGATAGAGACACTACCTTGTATTCTATCAGATCATAATGGATAGAAATTAGAAATAAATGAAAGAGTAAAAAACAGAAACTACTCCAACACCTGGAGATTAAAAAATATGCTCTTATATGATGAATGGAAAACAGAAGATATTAGGAAGGAAATTTAAAAATTCTGAGAGGTAAATAAGAACAAAAACACATCATATCAAAATCTCTGGGACACTATGAAAGCAGGACTTAGAGGAAAATTTATTTCATAGAGCGCATTCAATAAAAGAAGTAAAACTCAACAAATAAACGACCTAACACTACAGCTCAAAGCCCTAGAATAAGAAGAACAGACCAGCACCAAAAGTACTAGAAGACAGGAAATAGTTAAAATAGGAGCTGAAATCAACAAAATTGAAACAAAAGAAACAATACAAAAATTTGATAAAATAAATAGTTGGTTCTTCGAAAAAATAAACAAAATTGATCAACCTTTAGACACACTAACAAAGAGAAGACAAGAGAAAACCCAAATCACTAAAATTCGGAATGAACAAGGAAATATCACAACAGACACGACTGAAATACAAAACATACTAGAAGCTATTTTGAAAATCTATACTCCAACAAAATAGAAAATTTCGAACACATCAACAGATTTCTAGAGACATATGAATTGCCTAAACTGAACGAGGAGGACATATACAATTTAAATAGACCAATTTCAAGTAATGAAATAGAAGAAGTCATCAAAAGCCTACCAACAAAGAAAAGTACAGGACCAGATGGGTTTTCAGCCGAGTGTTACAAAACCTTTAAAAAAGAGCTCATCCCAATACTTCTCAAAGTATTCCACAAAATAGAAGAGGAGGGAACCATCCCAAACTCATTCTATGAAGCCAATATCACACTGATACGTAAACCAGACAGAGACACATCAAGGAAAGAAAATTTCAGACCAATATCCTTAATGAACATCGACACAAAAATTCTCAACAAAATTTTAGCAAATCACATACAAAAACATATTAAAAAGGTAGTGCACCATGATCAAGTGGGTTTCATCCCAGGGATGCAAGGTTGGTTCAACATCCGGAAATCAATAAATGTAATTCACCATATCAATAGACTTAAAGTCAAGAATCACATGATTATTTCAATAGATGCAGAAAAAGCATTTGATAAAATACAGCAACCCTTCATGCTCAAAACACAGGAAAAAATAGTGATAGTGGGAACATTCCTTAACAGTGTAAAGGCCATCTATGCTAAGCCCATGGCTAATAAAATTGTAAATGGTGAAAAACTGAAAGCATTCCCCCTCAAAACTAGAACAAGGCAGGGATGCCCTCTTTCACCACTTCTATTCAATATCATCCTTGAAACTCTAGCCAGAGCAATTAGACAAACCAAATAAATTAAAGGGATACGAATAGGAAAAGAAGAACTCAAACTATTCCTATTTGCTGATGATATGATTATATACTTATAGAGGAACCAGGAAATTCCACCAGAAAACTTTTAGAACTCATAAGTGAATTCAGTAAAGTAGCGGGATATAAGATCAATGCACATAAATCTACTGCATTTTTATACATAAGTGAGAGTCTTTGGAAAGAATAATTAAGAAAACTACCCCATTCACAATAGCCTGGAAAAAAATAAAATAATAAGAAGTGAAAGAACTCTACAATGAGAACTACAGAACACTAAAGAAAGAAATTAATGAAAACCTTAGAAAATGGAAAGATCTCCCATGTTCTTGGATAGGAAGAATTAATATTGTCAAAATGGCCATACTACCTAAAGTGCTATACAGATTCAATGCAATTCCAATTAAAATCCCAATGGTGTACCTTACAGAAATAGAGCAAGCAATTATGAAATTCATCTGGAAGAATAAGAAACCCAGAATAGCTAAAGCAATCCTTAGCAGGAAGAGTGAAGCAGGGGGTATCGCAATACCTGATCTTCAACTCTACTACAAAGCAATAGTAACAAAAACGGCATGGTATTGGTACCAAAATAGACAGGTAGATCAATGGTACAGAAAAGAGGACATGGACACAAATCCAAATAAATACAATTTTCTCATACTAGACAAAGGGGCCAAAAATATGCAATGGAGAAAAGATAGCCTCTTCAACAAATGATGCTGAGAGAATTGGAAATCCATATGCAACAGAATGAAACTAAACCCATATCTCTCACCATGCACGAAAGTAAACTCAAAATGGATTATGGACCTCGGAATCAGACCAGACACCTTGCAGATTATAGAAGAAAAAGTAGGGCCAGATCTTCAACATGTTGGCTTAGGACCAGACTTCTTCAACAGGACTCCCATAGCACAAGAAATAAAAGCAAGAATCAATAACTGGGATAGACTCAAACTAAAAACTTTCTCTCAGCAAAGGAAACTATCAGCAATGTGAAGAAAGAGCCTACAGAGTGAGAGAAAATCTTTGCCAATCATACTTCAGATGGAGCTCTAATCTCCAGAATCTATAAAGAACTCAAAAAAACTCTACACCAAGAATACAGATAATCCAATCGACAAATGGGCTAAGGAAATGAATAGACGCTTCACGGAAGAAGATCTACAAGCAAGCAACAAACATATGGAAAAATGTTCAACATCTCTAGTAATAAGAGAAATGCAAATCAAAACCACCCTAAGATTCCATCTCATCCCAATTAGAATGGCGATTATCAAGAATACAAGCAACAACACAACAACAGGTGTTCGCGAGGATGTGGGGAGAAAGGTACATTGCTGTTGGGGCTGCAAATTAGTGCAGCCACTCTGGAAAGCAGTGTGGAGATTCCTTAGAAAACTTGGAATGGAACCACCATTTGACCCAGCTATCCCACTCCTTGGCCTATATTCAAAGGACTTAAAATCAGCATACTACAGAGATACAGCCACATCAATGTTCATAGCTGCTCAATTCACCATAGCCAGATTGTGGAACCAACCTAGATGCCCTTCAGTTGATGAATGGATAAAGAAACTGTGGTATATATACAATGGAATATTATTTAGCCATAAAGAATGATAAAATTATGGCATTTGCAGGCAAATGGATGAAACTGGAGAATATTATGCTAAGTGAGATAAGCCAATCTCAAAAAACCAAAGGACAAATGATATCACTAATAAGTGGATGATGATGACACAATGGGGGGAGGGAGGGGTTAGTGTTAGGGTTAGAGTTAGGGTTAGGGAGGGGGGCAAGAATGGGGGAAGGAAGGACTGTATAGAGGGAAAAGAGGGGTGGTAGGGGTGGGGGAAGGGGAAAAAAACAGAATGAATCAAACAACATTACCCTATGTAAATTTGTGATTACACAAATGGTATGCCTTGACTCCATGTACAAACAGAGAAACAATATGTATCCCATTTGTTTACAATAAAAAAAAAAAGTTTATTATAAGAAGTGAAGCCCTCCAGCAATGTAGTCATCCCTCCATATCTGTGGTTTCCACATCCACAGAATCAACAACCACAGTTGACAATATTCAAAAAAAAGGTAACTGTACTGAACAGACTTTTTCATTTTTCTCCAATAATACCTATAATAACCACTCACGTGATATTTACATTGTATTAGGTATTATAAATAATCTAGGTAAGATAAGCACCTAGTAATGATTCAAGGTGTATGGGATGATGTGCATAGATTATCTGCAAGTACTGTGCCATCAGTCTTTAGTGGATTGTGGTATCCAAAGGCATTCTGGCACTAATCCCCTGTGAACACTGAGAGATAACTGTGTATACAAATTGCACATGTTTTACATCTATTCACAATGATTATATGTAGCCTAACTTATCTAAATTCTGACTTAAATTAGACTGAAATAATAGAGTTATACCAATAGGGATGGAACAAACTTACCCCCTACTCCAGTGGTTTTAGACAGCTTTTTCACTGCTGTAACTAAAGGATCTGACCAGAACAAATGTACAGGAGGAAAAGATTACTTAGGGGCTCACGGTTTCAGAGATCTTATTCCACAGAAAGCTGGCTCCATTCCTTGCGGCTCCGGGTGAGGCTAAACAACATGGCAGATGATTGTGGCAGTAGGGACGTAGCTCTCGTGACATCAGGAAGCAGAGAGAGACTCCACTAGTCAAATACAAATATATACCTCAAAGCCACACCCCAATGCCCCACTCCTCCAGCCACACCCACCTGCCTCCAGTTACCACACAGTTAATCCCATCAGGGATTAATTCACTGATTATTTTAAGGCTCTCACAGCCTAATCTTTTCCCCTCTGAACTTTCTCACATTGTTTCACATGTAAGCTTTTGGGGAACACCTCACATACAAACCATAACACCAGTCTTCAAACCTCTGATCTGTAAGATAGTCGCAAGTGTTAGTTGACCTACTTCTTCTGTACTATGTTTGCTAAACAGTTTTGCTAGATTTGATTCTAATACAATGAGCTATTCTTGATTAATTTCATATAATAACAGCTCTGTGGAATTGAAGGAAGTTTAATTAATATGGTATAAATTGATGTATGGCCTTATGATAATTATGCAGATATTTTTCTATAGCTATACACAAGACAACCTGACTCAAATCAATGAAATTTTTGCTATCATCTTATCATGTTTCCAATGTTCTGGCCAACCATAGCTCCCATTACATTACCTTTTATGATTTTATCTTAAGTCTAAATTGAAATTTTTTTTTATATATCATTTAAATTCATTTCCTTGAACTAAATTTATGCGGTGCTTAACAGAACAAAATCTATTAACTAATATAAAGGTAAGATGAAATGTCTGTTTGCTATATTACCTATCCCAAGGTATCAGCATCCTAAACAGTGATGTGTTCACATGTAAATTGAATACATTTCAAAAGCTAAAGTGCTAACCAATGTATTTAGATAGTCCTTTCTGGCCAAATTACTACACGTGTGTGTGTGTGTGTGTGTGTGTGTGTGTGTGTCCAAATTAATAAGAGCTGGAAATCCAAATCCACACACACACACAATTTTAATACAATATACCCTGCTAAGTTATTTGTAGAACATAATGGGGATGATGAGTCCAAACTCCATTAACTGTGCTAGCACAGCCATCTCCAACCACTGTAAGTGTCTGTTTCTAATGACCTATAGTTTCAGCTTCCTCAAGTAAATTACCCTTAGCTGATATGAGCTAAGAGAAGTTTACTGCCCACATCTCACCAGCTATACACACAAAGTCACAGCAATGAAAAACCAATACATCATATCTTTGACTCAAGGTCGGGAGAGAGGTTAGCCATGAAGTAGGTGTTGTCCTACAGTTTGTGTTCCTGAACTCTCCTCTGTGGACCAGGCCACAGCTGAACTTTTCCTGAACCTAACCACATCCTTACTGAGATATCACCCCCAATTCTGCTTTAGTTTTTTCCTTAAAGGTTTTTCTTCAATAGCACCACTCCCTCAAAGAAACATGTCCACTTGAATCTCTTATTTCAAGACTTACTTCTGGGAAAGCCAAAACAAAAACAAAAAACAAACAAAAAAACCAGTGTTCTATTTTCTTTTTCCTAAGGCATTTAACTTCATTAGTTTCTAAACTGACTCCTTGGTACAGACATCACATCTATTTGTCAATGAAAATAAGGGAGAAATAAAAGTAAAATAGGAGGAATGGGAGATGCACTTTTCAGTCTATGTTGCTGCATGCTTGAGGTTTATTCTTTTAAAAAATATATCCATTCCTCAGTTGTGTAGCTGAAGCCTGGAACAACTTTCCCCTGTGCCAAATCCCAGCTCAATATTATTAATACATTTTATTTTATATTTTTTAACAAATGATACCCATCCAAAAGTCTGATTGGGTAACCAATTTGAATGCTTACTTATATTTGTACATGCAAATCTATGCTTTTGTTAGAGGACTTACCTAAATTAGTTTGCCAATTCATATTTTATATATTTACATAAGCTTCACAAATCTACTATGTAATAAGCACTAAGATCCCTACTGAAATAAAATATTTGCATAGAAAATATCAGTGAAAACAGAGCAACTGTGTATTTATAATCTATTCTGGGGGGAACTCAAGCATTCTATTTAGAATAGAAATGCATGTTCGAACTTCAATATTTTCAGAAATATTTTCTTCTGTTTTCAGCTTCTTTGTTAATGAGCAAATAAACTATCCTGTCACATAAAATATAAAGGTAAGGGATCTGAAAACAAGGTATGCCGCGTGAGCACTTTTTCTTTGCAGTGCCATAGTTGAATCTACAGAGAAAAAAGAAGACTTGTAATGAGACATAAGTAGTTGTAAGAAAAGACATCACAGGCAGTTTTCTGACAGAAAGACTGAGATTTAATCACCCCAAGCTGCTTTTGCAGCCACTGTTGAGGCATGTTAGCTTCACTGTCAGGAAGCAGGATGCCTGTCAAGACTGCAGTAAAGCAAACGAAATTGCTGCCAACACTCTGCCTACAGACAACAGATGAGCCTCATACGACATTCATTTTACTTCTGCACATTTTGATCTTGTGTTGTGTTATCTATAGAAAACACCAAGCCTATATATCACTACAAAGGAACATCCAAGAAGAAAAGATTGTTATTAAACCTATGAAAAGGGAGAGAGGAATTTAAAAAAAAAAAAAAGCTTCTTTGGAGTTTATTTAAGATACTCTAGAATCCTGCTGCTGAGCAGAGATTCATTTTAATCATAACTTCGAAAGCTATTACATTTTGGAGGCACGTAATTAAAAATTTTGACTTGGAAAGGGGTGGGATAATGAGCTTTATATATTCTGTGTACTAAAGTAACAGTTTCATAGATAGGAATGTCCCTTAAATCAGCTAAGTCAGTCACACTGCTTATGTGACCTTGAAAATGGGACTTCAACTTTGTGTTAGATTGTGGAAAGAGATATAGCAAGTATCTCCTAGTTTAAGATAGAAGTAAATGGGGTAATATCTATACAAATCTTAAATGGGTTAATTTCTGTTCATTCCACACACCAAGAATAAATTTCCAGATAATCAAAGTTTATACTGTATATGCCCTTCCAATTCATCATCAATATAATAATTATTTAATAATTATTTCAAAATACTATATAAAACGAAAATAATGATTGTGTATTCTAATGCTCATCCCTATTGGAAAAAAAAATGTGAGGCTACATAGATGATTAGAAGAAAAAAGAGGAATATTGTTGAAATATTGGGAAAAGGACTAGTTAAATACAGAATTTTCAAATAATTTCAGGCTGAAATTCATACACTATTATAGAAAGTAGAATTATATGAAATTTTATTTATGTAATGCAATAATTACAGAGTATTTTTTAGACTTTGTGAAATTATAGAATAAAATCATGACCATAATAATATCTACTGTCAAGATAGCACTATGTACTCTCTAGATGAACAAACTGCAGTGAGTTGAATGATGGCACTTTGCTGCAAAAGATACATCTACTCAGAACCTGCGAATATGAACATATTTGGGAAAAGGGGGGAAACATAATTAAAGATCTTAAGGTGAGATCATCCTAAATTAATAAGAGCTGGAAATCCAATCATAGATGTCCCTATAAGAGAAAAAGACAGAGCGAGATTGGACAGAGATACAGGGAGAAAGCCCAGTGAAGACAGATTGATCAGAATAATGCAGCCCCAAGGAAACTGACAGTCACCAGAAGCTACAACAGGCAAGGAAGGAGCCTCCTCTAGAGCCTCTAGAGGGAGGGGGACCCTGTCAAAATTTCAATTTTGAATTATCAGATTGCAGAATTTGGGAGAATAAATTTCCAGCTTAGGGTCTTTCCTTTAAGACTTTTCTTGAAATTATACATCTCTATTCTAACTTCATGGCTTTTTTTCTTACCTTTTACTTACCATTTCCAAGAAAAAAGTGCTAACATGCATTAAAGTCATTTAATTCACATTGTTTTAAGTAAAGAAGTTTTCAAGGTGAATTGAAGAGAAAACAAACATTGAAGTCTGCTTAATTCATAAACAAAGGACCATAAAGCAATCCCTAAAGTTTGCTTCACATCTCAGAGTCTAAGGAGTCATTGTTCCTCTGACTTTATATTGTGGGTGCAAAACTTTGGTAACAGTAGGAAGTCTCTTACCTCTTATTTATTCATAGCTTCTGAAAGGAGCCTCTGGGCTCCCAGATGATAGTTCCCAAGGATCTGGAAGTTGCCAGATCATCTCTGAAACAACTCTGACTAGCCCCAAGAGGAATAAGCCACTGTGTAAAAATAGTGACTGCCAGGGGACATTCCCAAGACAAAGTCAGACCTGCCAATCAACTCCAGCCTTAGGCATCCTTGTCTACTTCCTCAAGGTCAACTGTCACAAACTATTTACAAAATGAATCTGGAAGTGTTTCCTCCACTTGTCCTCTGTATTGTTTCCTTTTCCTATGTCCTCACATCTATTTTTTAACCACTTACTTGTGGTATAATTTAAATAAAATAAAATTATCCCTTTTAGGTGTGCATTTCATGCGTATTGGCAATGCACACAGTCATATGTCTACAAAAACCAAAATCCAAAATATAGAACATTTCATCACCATACACTTTCTTCATGTGCTTCTGAGATAGATCTCTTTTTCCCACAACTAGCCTTGGGCATTCATTATCTGTTTTCTGTCACTACAGATCTCTCCTAGAGCTTCATATAAATGGAATGATAGCATAAATAGCTTTTATGTCTGATTTCTTTCACCAAGTATAGTGTTTTCAAAACTCATTCAAAATGCAAAATGTTTTGTCAATATTCAGTTGTTTGTTCCTGTTTTTTTGGTTGGTATTTTATTCATTTGTTGTTGAATTTCCATTATATCACTACATATCACAATCTGTTTATCCATTTACCAGATGATGAACATTGAGCTAGTTTTCAGTGTGGATACAATTATGAATAATACTACTCACACCAAATTTTGCTTATTTACCTCTTTCTTATCTCTCCTTTTATATCTTCAAGACCATCTTCTCTTTCCTATCCCAAAGTAACAAGAAATAGTGTTCAAGAAGCTGAGGGAGGTGGTACTTAACTAGGGATGAATTGACCCCAAGAGATATGTGACAATACCTGATAATAATTTTTTATTTTCCTGACATAGAAGAGGAAGGTCTTCCAGAATTTGGTAGTATAATCCAGGAGTGCTGTCAACAACCTACAGTATATAAGGCAGCCCTCCACAACAAACAAGAATGTAACAAAATTTCCACACTGTTGAGGTTGAGAAACCAATGTGCTTTCTATTCCAAGGAGCATTTCACCTGCAGCTCTGCCTGGCCTAAGTGTACAGGATATATCACATGCCTCAGCAAACTACCTGTTGTCTGCAGAAATACAGGCCCCCAAATAATGTCAATGGGAGAAACCCAGGAGACTTGTGACCAAAAATGCTTGTGAAGCATCAGGGAGATAAGAATAATTCCTTCTAACAATAAAATCTGTAAGAACATTTGGTTAAGAATTCTAATTAGAATTGGTCAGCGTGGATCAAGGTGATCTGGAGTTGCCATGGCAGTGGATGCTTAAAATTCCTGTATCACCCTGCTGTCAGTCAAAAGTCACGAGGTTGACCTGAGCAGGACGTTCTGGAAACTTCTCTGAGATTCCTCAATAAAACTGGAGTACAGAAGAGGCATGTTGTCTCTTTCTTCTCTGAGAGGACCCACGTCACTTTCTCTTTTGAGAGTGTCCCCTTTCCCTTTTCCTATTTCTTCAATAGACTCATGCCTGTTACTCTGAGTGACATGTCTGAAATCTTTCTGACTTTATCATAAGAATAAGGTTTTGAATAGCAGGTCATCCGAGTTGCCTCAATTTCCCAGAAAGCTCCAACTCTTTAACAGTTGTACTCATAAAATCTTACAAAGGAGATTTTCAGCCTTTTCCCCTTCTACCATACTAGAGTTCACTAAGTAGGCACCATGTTTGATGGTGTAGACAGCAAGCCCTAACCAGACACTGAATCTACTAATACATTAATCTTGGACTCTTCATTCTCCAGAATTGTTAGTAAATTTCTATAGTTTATAAACTAGACAGTCTATTGTACTATGTAATAACAGTATTAACAAAGACACATATTATGAGGTGATTATTTTACTCACATTTCTGAGTAAAATCCCTGAAATTCAAGAAGTAACTTTACATTTTTTCATACATAAGCTTCAGGTAAATTGACATCCAGTAAAAATACACAAGGCATACCTGAGTCACTGAATGGATTACTAATTCTGCTTAGGGAAAAAATGCACCGAAAGCATTTAACTCCCTTGTGAAACTGTTAGTCAATGTTTGATCAGATAGCAACTTATAACTCAGTGATCAAAAGTGTCAGGATTTGAAAGGGTGAAAATAACAATTTTGACACTTACCCCTGCCCACCATAAAGGGTAATACAGTTACATATTAAAAGATTATTGAATTTATTACAAAATATTTAATTAACATAATAGTGTCATGCAACTACAAAGCTTTTGTACAAAATAGTCTGCAAAGAGTAAGCATTTGAAGCCAGACATGTTTGAATTTCATTCAAAGCTCTAGTGCTTGCCTTTTGTACTAACAGGGGCAAATCTCTTTTTTCAGCCTTAGCATTTTCCTCTGTAAAATGGATAAAACAAGAGCTATCTTATAATTTGTGAGCATAGGGCACATTTGACAAAAATTCATTTCCACATTTTCAACTATCAAATTTTCAAACAAGTGATTTAAAAAAGACCTTTATATTTAAAACTAGTAATTATTAAGATTTTCAAATAAATATTTAAATACTTTGTATGTAAAATTCTTAGCTAGGTATATTTTGTGTTTAATATACAAGAACTCTGAGACTGAGAATGTTTTTTAGTAATAAGAAGACTTTTACAAAGTCCACTAAAATAATTTGCAAAAGAAAAAAGTCACTAGATCTATCACTTTAACCTAACTGAGGATATACTGATTTGGGGGAGATTACTGGGTAATAAACCCAGAAGCACTTTATCACTAAGCCTTATTCCCCAACCTATATTATATTTTTATTTTTATTTTTATTATTTTTATTTTTATTTTTATTTTGGGAAAGAGTCTTGTTAAGCTCCTTAGGGCCCTGCTAATTTGTCGAGGCTGGCTTCGAACTTTCGAACTTGCAATCCTCCTGCCTTAGCTTCTCAAGTCATTGGAATTAGAGATATGTGCCATTGTATGCAGTCAATTATTAAAATTTTTTAAAAATCTAATTTGTGATACTGAACTAATTCATCAGTCCCTTATTATTCATACAGTATTCATATTTGAAAATGAATTTCAAAAATATTGAATTAACCATGTTGCTTAAAAAAAAAGTACATCTGATTTTCTCATATATTATTCTCACTCCAAAGATATTTATATTTTAAAATTTAGATTGATGTCCATCTTTTGAATTATAAAATTTTTGATACACATTATATTTGTAAGATATTTTAGAAAAACAAATTATATTATATTCTAATTTATAATGTAAATGTAAATTCATACTTCAAATGGAAGTATAATATCTCTACTAATTAATTACACATAAAAAAGGAAGGAAGGGAGTGAAGGAGGGAGGGAGGGTGGCAGGTAGAGAAAGAGAGGAAGGAAGGGAGAAAGAGAAAGAGAGAGAGAGAAGGAGGGAAAAGGAGAAAAAAGACAAAAACAGAAATGTGTCCCCTTTTCAGTGAGTACTGCCTCAGCATTCAAACAGCCAGTGGTGTAGGAAAACACTTATCCTTTCCTCTGGAGACATTCATTCTTCTTGGTCTTTGGACTTCTGCCTCATGAAAAGTGCTAAACTCAGGATACTAATCTATTCAATGATGTATAGAGATCCTGTTCCTCTCTGGAGAAGAAAATGGAAACAGATGTCTATCTTTATGCAAGGATCCCTGAGGGAATTGCATCACTAATGAGGAGAGGAACTGAAAGACTTGGAAAACAGGCTCTGCCCAGAGGAAGAAATATGGAGTGGGACTTTTATTTAATGGTCTCCTAGAAATTAAGTGCACAATTGGAGAAACAGAGATTGACATTCTTCTGTGGAGAATAGCTTTTCCAAATATGAATCTCAAACTGCCAATTCCAGATGTAGTTTTAGCATGTTCAGTTAAAATGAAAATGCTACTTTTTGACTGGAGAAATAATACTGACTATTCTATGAGGGCATTTTCACAAACTCTCCTGAAATCAGTTTCAAGGATTTTCTTATTTTACCTCTAAATTGTTATGAGAGCTTCACGGAAAACTGAATATGGTATTAGAGAAAGAGATAAGAAAGTTAGGAAGAGAATTTTTAAAAAGTACATCCGATTTTTCTCATATATTAGATAAGTAGTAGGATAGAAAATGTAGATATATACTGATATGCAACTACTTCTATTTATTATATTTAAAATGTTATCAATATTTAACATTGCATTAATGCCAATCTAAATCCTGATTTCTTTAATTTGAACATTTCACTTGTTTTCCATACTATATTATAGTATTCTGTACTATAGCATAAAGTATTATTTTATTATATGTATCCTTAACATTGATTCAAATATCATCTTTTTGCACTCCACTTCTAACCCAAATGATCAAGTAATTTAAAATCATTACACAGCAAATCTCATGACTTGCACATTCTGCTGAGATGTTCTCCCTCACTGTCATAATACCTGGAAAAACCACTAACCTTCACTTATGACTCAGGTTTCACCTTTTGTGGGACCCCTTCCCTGACTCTATTGAGATGATTTAAGGCTTATTTCTCTGTGAAGATTTTTTTACTTCTCACATAACTGCATTACAAAATCAAAATATAATTAGCACTGTAATTACTATAGATCTATAGCACTATAGATCACAAGTGCCAAATTATGAATGTAGAAATTTTCTTTTCATCATTGGACCCCCAGTACATGTTTGTTGTCTGAAAATATGAATAAATAAATAACTAAATTAAAGGATGAATAACTTGACTGATAAGAAACAATAAGAAAAAGTGCTGAAGAACAAAATATCAAAGTTGGAGCAGGATCAACATTGAATTTCAATAATAGTTAAATAAATATGAATTGAATGTCTCTAGAACTCAGTACTATCAATACAGATCTGAGTCACTTCAACAGTTATAAAAACACAATTACAAAAGTAGAAATCATATAAATATTCCACTCTTGTCCCCATTTACCTCCAAAGTCTATAGCCTTCTAGAAGGCATGGCCCCTAAAATTCTGTGGGTCTGGGGAAAGCCTGTATGAACTTGCAAATCTACCTTATAACACTTCCCCAGACCTTCCTCTATAGCCCCAGCTTCTCCTTGGCAATAACTTTTGCACCCCTATCTAACTGAAGGTACCTCATTGTTGTGGTTCCTTGTGGAGAAACCAACAAGGATAGTGTCTCCTAAGGATCATAAAGCCATCATTCCACAAGAGTCAAAAAGGCACAGATAAAACTGCCTATATTATTTATCAATTTTTGTTGCCCAGATGATCTAAGTTAAACTATTGTGCAATATCCTCATCACGTCTGCAAAATGTTTTCATGAAATAGTGTTACTCTCCATAGGTACTCAAGAAAATCTGGAGGGAGTTTGAGATAGAACCTGAACTTAATAACATTTCATTGCTTTCTGTTCTTTCTCAAAGATCTGTGCCCTAACCCCTCCTTTCTTCCCCGAAGACAAAATTACCAGGCTGTCTTGAATATAGACCACTGATTGCCCGTAAAATAAATTCCTCACAGAAATCTGGGTTCAGCAAGGATTCTGGCTACTAAAGGATAAAAGTGATGTCATAATTTCAGAATATTATCCACCACTCTCTGCAAAAAGATATCAATACTTCTTTCATACATTTTATATGTGGGATAAGAACATGAGCAAGGGTTAAATAGCAGGAAAAATTATCAATACCTACCTACTAGATATCTAAGAAGACACCCTTGTATGGCATGTAAAGCAGAAGTTGCTTGCAAATGAGTGGATAAACTAGACAGGCCACCTAGAGTAAAGAATGCCTTCAATCATGGAGAATAAAATTTGTATTTGGTTGTTGAGTTCTTGCCTAGCATGTGTGAGGCCCTGTGGTTCAATTGTCAGTTCAGTAAAAACAATTATTAAAAAAATGTTTTCTTACAGCTTGGAAAAATCTGATTATGTGACAACATGTAGCCACCAAACTGATTTTTAATCAATGTAATCAATGAAAATTTACCTCAGTGAACATATCTAGGCAATCCAACCAGCAACTGCCCTTCACTTTTGAAAAAAAGTTATTATATATTCTTATAATAACACGTTATTTTAAATAGTACATAAATAGTGCACGTTATAATCCAGTTCCATGTCTAACATTTTTTTTTCATTTATCAATTATTTTAAGGTTGACTCCATAAGAACATAAATAGAACTATTTTATTTTCTCGTGATTACTTAGCATTCCACATTTGTAGTGTTCCCAAATTTATTTAACTTAGAGACCTATGCAGGAATGTAGGTGGTTTCTAACCTTTAGATGTGTGAAAAATTCTATTAATGAAGTTGTACAGAAATGTTTGCACATACATTGCATGTATAGGCTATAGGAATTAATCCACAAATTAAAATTTCTGCATTAAAGAGTATATATATTTGTATTTTATTAGATTTTTTCAATATATTTCCCCAGGGCTTCTACCACTTCATACATCCAATCAAATAGAAGAGAAATCTGTTTCCAATATGCTTATCAATTTTGTTAATCTAGTAGGTGAAAATATGCAGTTTAAATATTAATTTGCACCACATTTATTACATATAAATTTAAATATCTTCTGCTTAAAAATATTTTTTTCTAGAAAGTCTGGTAATGTAATTCGCTTTTATTTGAATTATGCTTATATATGAGAAACTTAAAAGTATATATATATGAGAAACTTAAAAGTATATATTATGAGAAACTTAAAAGTAATTAGTGTATGTCCACTTGAAAGAATTAATTGGACCACAACTGTAGGAGGTGGGTCACAGGGGCTGTGCCACTAGGGTTTATATTTTGTCCCTGGTGAGCAAAACTCTCTCTTATTTCTGATTACCATGTCCTGAGATGCTTTCTTCCACCACACCCTTCCGCCATGCCATGATGTTCTGCCTCATCTCATGCCCAGGAAATGGACTTGGCCATTTATTGACTGAGACCTCTGAAACCATGAGCACCAAACACATCTTCCTCTTCTAAATTGTCCTTGTCAGGTCTTTTGGTCTCCTATCTTACTGTGGCTTGGAAAAAGTCACTTACACACGTCTTTCCCTTCATGCTCAGAACTACAAGGCAAGCCTCAACAGGATATAGTTTTCATAACTGTCCTATGCCTTGTAAAATCTCACTGCTTCTGTGCAAATGCTTAGTATCTAGGATAGGTAGATGTTCTGTGGAAATACTTTTTAACTGTCCTAAGAAATTGCAAAAATATCTGTAATGCAGACAAAAAAAATCATTTGGCCTCTATAGCTGACTGATTTAGTTGGGATTTTAAATGGCCTTGGGTTAAAAGAAAATAGATTGAGAAAAAAATATGCTGTATATTTTAATTATTCCTTTGTCAACCACACCATGAACAGGAACTATAAAAATTTATCATCTGATAAATATTCCCCTTTCAATGAACTGTAAACCCAGCATTAACAACCATTGTGTTCTAAGCTATTGACTTCAAACTGTTAAAAAGCAAAGAAAGTGCAGGCAGAGGCACAATGCTTTGCTTATGGTGCAACCCCTATGTTTCAGCAACTTTGCTTTTGTGATGAGCCATTGTCAAGTGGCTGGCAATGCTCAATAAACACAGACTGAAACATCTGTAACTCTCCTTTTAATGCTTTTTATAACAATGTTGATGTCCCCTCTTCAAAAAAAGGGTCTTTATAAAAATAAAAACTGGCATAAAACTTGGGGCATAAGCACATTCATAATTTAATTAGAATGACACTAGTTAGAAGAGCTGTTCTATTTTCTTTTTCTATTCATACTGATAGACATATATGGATCCATCGACATGTCAGAACACACACATTAGAAACCACACACCAATGTTAGGAACTGGATCACTTCATAAACTCTTTGTTAATCTATTGTGATAGAAAGCAGAACTAAATATACTAGAAAAACTATGTCAATGATTGTTTATTTTCATCATTTAATCTTTGTTTATGGGTCTCAACCTTTAGGGAAGTGGTTTTCAAACTGTACTTTAAAGACATGAAGTACCTGGTAGTCAGCAGGGATTTGACAGGATGAGGAACTGAGAAAGGATGTCTTTTGTCTGTTCATTCAGGTTCCCAACAAAGCAAGTGCTCTTTGTATTGAACTTCACACTTGGGAAAAAAAAAATGTTCACTAGTTTAAGGATTTTTGAAGACCATTGGTTTAGGAGAAATGTGGTCGGAAATGGTTTTTGGAAGAGAGTATGTAAATCCCTTGACATGTATTGGTTAACATGTTCTGTGTGAGAAACATGCTCACCTGCCCAAACTTGCAAGATAAGTTGTCTGGGGGAGCACCCCAGAGCAGTTACAATCAGCATTTTATCCCCTAGAGTGCAAGGTCACTCCCCAGGTTCCTCATTGGCTGAGTAATATGGGGTGCACAATCTTCCTGAATGTCATCTAGGTTTTACTGATTCCTAGTGGGTTATTTAAAGAAATATACCTTTAACTGTTTCCACCTTCCTTTGTTTTCTTGTGGGGAAAAGTCTTAGATTGAGTGCCCTTTGCCACTTAGGCAGTTGGTCAGGTGGTCCCTTCCCCTTTACCTCCTGTTTGTCAAGGGGCTGTGAATTGTTCACACTCTGGTGTTACCTTCTTTTAACTTTCCACTCTGCTCTCCCTTCCTACTGTTTTACTTAATACAGATTTTACATTTAAGGTTAAGTACTGCATTCTGAAAATGAACCAGGAGGCTTTTATTTCTCACATTCTGCATTCATTTAGTACAGTGAGTCATTCCAGCATTTCCCAAGATCTTATTTATAAATGTCATGACAACTATAGTTTCAAAGTTATACAAACTTATCTGCTAGAGAGAGAGACAGAAACAGAAAGAACCAGTCCTCTTCAGGAGATTATGAAGTATGGAGAATATTCTCTATTTTGTGTAGTATGTCTTACAACAAAAATAGGAGAGACAGGGAGAAGTGAGGGAAGGTGGGGGAGGGTTTAAATGTTTAATGGCAGTCAGTGAGAGTTTGTTCTAACACATAAAAATACATTGTGAGTCCCTGTGGTGATATACCATAAAAAGAGTTTAATGCCTATGAAAGCAAAAGGGAACTCTCTCAAAAACAGCACTGTGAAGAACTGTAGTGTGTGGAAATTAAATTGTGAAGAACAAAAGGACAAGAGGATTAGAGGCCAGAACTAGGAATACTTGTTTGAAGATACAGGAGAAAGAATTTATCTAAGATGACAAAGCTAATATGTAGATATATGACCTAGGTTCATGCAGGATTACTTCAAATAATGAGATAATTGTTAAGATAAATGTTCACCTGAGAATCATAGAAATCTCTCAGCACTCCTGAAAGATAAAACATTAGAACGGCTACACTACAATTTGGAAAGTGAAGGCTCAGACAGAACTCTGGAGAATTAATAGATTTTTTTTTTCACCTGCTAGAAGGCAGAAGTTTATTACTTCTCTGCCTGCACAGTATTGAGCTCTTGTCTGTTTATTCTCTTTTTGCAAACTGTCAACAACAATACCTATTCTTTTCAGTTTATTTTTTTCATATCTGTTTGTTCCTCCATTTCTCTGAATGTCTTTTTCAACTTCTGCATCTACTACCTGGTTCATATTTGTAGATGAAATTTATAAGAGAAAAAGTCTTAAGTTGTTCAGTCAATACTTGTTTGGGTAGAGTTTTTACAGGTCGAATCACCTTTTGGAGTAAGTCTATGGATTGGTCAGGAGCCTCAGGGCAGACAGGTCTTCACAAGGAAAAAGGGAGTACAGACTCTGGATACCCCTGTTTCTGAAATGATTTAGACCTTCTCCCTAGGAGGGGCAGTGTGAGATAATTCACCTAAGATAGACCAATTATCATAGCCAACCTGTCCAGTAGCACTGGTGGATGATAGATATACCATGGAGAAATAGGTTTGTAACAGAAAAGAGAGAGGGAAAGGGCACATATTCAGAGTTTTAAATGAGAGAGCACAGAAATGAAGCATCAAAGGGCTGTATCAAAGTTAGAGAAAGAATCTAAGTGTTCTGAGGAAACCTTAAAAATATAATGTTGAACAAATGAAAAATGTGGTCATAAATTCAGCTCCTTTAGTTAATAGATGGAAAAAATAGATGATACCCAAAAAAATAGATGAGAACCTAAAACTGAGACTTCATTTTAGATTTGATATATGACTAAATTACTACCAAATACTTCATTTTCATAGTGTATAGTTATCTTCATTAACAGTATCTCATGTAGCACAGGGGTCTTAGTAATACATCATACATATATGAAATAAGAATATAAGGGGAAAACTTCATATTATAATGTCAAATTTGCAATGAAGCAAGATTTTGATAGCAATGAAAAAACATTTAAATAACTTTTAAATTAAACCTATGCTATCTAATACAAAGTAAAAGTTTAAAATGTGATCCAACATTAAAATAGATAAAAGGTTATTTTCCTCATAAATCAAATCTAATTTTACCTATGAAAAGAAATGCCAAGTATTTTTTAATATCTACTCTTCTTTTTCCAATAGTGACCATTATAAAATTTTGGATAAATGTGTTGCTACCAAACTAAAACATTACACATAGTATAGTCTTGTAACCAGATTTTATTCAATAATATATAAATAAAAAATATTGTTTTCAACTTGTACAAAGTATCATTGGAAAATTGATGGCCACCTTCTTGATTCCTCCTTTTTGTTAACTACAACACAAATGTAATAGCAATCACCTGACACAAGATGTGTACGAGGGAATTCCCAGACCATTCTCAGGTTTGATGATTAACTTACAGGACTCACATAACCCAGGAAAACTATTATACTCATAATGTGGTTTATTATAGCAAAAGGATACAGATTAGAATCAGCAAAGAAAAGAAGCAAATAGGGTACAGTTCAAGAGCTAGAGATGAACAAGTTCTGAATGGCTTCTTAGAAGGATTTCCACAGGCCTAGAATGAGAGGATTGAGCCAATGTAAAATTATTTTATGAATGGATTAAAGGGCAAGGTTTGGGTCACATTGACTAAGCAACACAGTGCAAGTAGGAGCCATTTTCTGTTTTAATCATGGAAACTTAGTGGTTTGTGATAGCATTTCATATTCATTAATGTGACCTTCATTCTTTGAATCTTATTCCCCTTAGACTCAGGAGGTATATCAGTCATTTCTGCTGTTACCTAATTCAACACAGCAAAGAGTTATCTTTAGCTTATGCAGAAACATTCACTTTTTTTTATTATTTATTTATTTTAATTAAAAATCATAAATTTACATAGGGCAATCTTGTTTGATTCATTCTGTTATTTTTCCCTTCCCCCCACCCCTCCCACCCCTCTTTTCCCTCTATACAATCCTTCCTTCCTCCATTCTTACCACCCTCCTTATCCCTAACCCTAAACTTAACCCTAACCCTAACGCTAACCCCTCCTACCCCCCCTTATATGTCCTCATCCGCTTATCAGCGAGATCATTCGTCCTTTAGTTTTTTGAGATTGGCTTATCTCATTTAGCATGATATCCTCCAATTTCATCCATTTGCCTGCAAATGCCATAATTTTATCATTCTTCATGGAGGAGTAATATTCCATCGTATATATATATGCCACAGTTTCTTTATCCATTCATCAACTGAAGGGCATCTAGGTTGGTTCCACAATCTGGATATAGTGAATTGAGCAGCTATGAACATTGATGTGGCTGTATCTCTGTAGTATGCTGATTTTAAGTCCTTTGGGTAAAGACCAAGGAGTGGGATACCTGGGTCAAATGGTGATTCCATTTCAAGCTTTCTGAGGAATCTCCATACTGCTTTCCAGAATGGCTGCACTAATTTGCAACCCCACCAGGAATGTATGAGTGTACCTTTCTCCCCACATCTTCACCAACACCTATTGTTGCTTGTGTTCTTGATAATCGCCATGCTAATTGGGGTGAGATGAAATCTTAGGGTAGTTTTGATTTGCATTTCTCTTATTACTAGAGATGTTGAACCTTTTTTCATATATCTGTTGATTGCTTGTACATCTTCTTCTGTGAAGTGTCTGTTCATTTCCGTAGCCCCTTTGTTGATTGGATTATTTGTATTCTTGGTGTAGAGCCTTTTTAGTTCTTTATAGATTCTGGAAATTAGCGCTCTATCTGAAGTATGATTGGCAAAGATATTCTCCCACTCTGTAGGCTCTCTCTTCACATTACTGATAGTTTCCTTTGCTGAGAGAAAGCATTTTAGTTGGAATCTATCCCAGTGGTTGATTTTGGCTTTTATTTCTTGTGCTATGGGAGTCCTGTTAAGGAAGTCTGATCCTAAGCCAACAAGTTGAAGGTTTGGACCTACTTTTTCTTCTATAAGATGCAGGGTCTCTGGTCTGATTCCAAGGTCCTTGATCCATTTTGAGTTGAGTTTTGTGCAGGGTGAGAGATAGGGGTTTAATTTCATTCTGTTGCATATGGATTTCCAGTTTTCCCAGCACCATTTGTTGAAGAGGCTATCTTTTCTCCATTGCATGTTTTTGGCACCTTTGTCTAGTATGAGAAAATGGTATTTATTTGGGTTTGTGTCCATGTCCTCTATTCTGTACCATTGATCTACCTGTGTATTTTGGTATCAGTGCCATGCCGTTTTTGTTACTATTGCTTTGTAATGGAGTTGAAGATCTGGTATTGTGATACCCCCTGCTTCGCTCTTTCTACTGAGAATTGCTTTAGCTATTCTGGTTTTCTTATTCTTCCAGATGAATTCCATGATTGCTTGCTCTATTTCTGTAAGGTACACCATTGGGATTTTAATTGGAATTGCATTGAATCTGTATAGCACTTTAGGTAGTATGGCCATTTTGACAATATTAATTCTTCCTATCCAAGAACATGGGAGATCTTTCCATCTGCTAAGGTTTTCTTTAATTTCTTTCTCTAGTGTTCTGTAGTTTTCATTGTAGAGGTCTTTCACCTCTTATGTGAAATTGATTCCCAAGTATTTTATTTTTTTCGATGCTATTTTGAATGGGGTAGTTTTCCTAATTTCTCTTTCTGAAGATTCATCACTTATGTATAAAAATGCATTGGATTTATGAGCAATGATCTTGTAACCTGCTACTTTACTGAATTCACTTATGAGTTCTAAGAGTTTTCTGGTGGAATTTCCAGGTTCCTCTAAATACATAATCATGTCATCAGCGAACAGGGATAGTTTGAGTTCCTCTTTTCCAATTCGTATCCCTTTAATTTCTTTGGTTTGTCTAATTGCTCTGGCTAGAGTCTCAAAACGATATTGAATAAGAAGTGGTGAAAGAGGGCATCCCTGTCTTGTTCCAGTTTTTAGGGGGAATGCTTTCAGTTTTTCACCATTTAGAATGATATTGGCCATGGGCTTAGTGTAGATGGCCTTTACAATGTTAAGGAAAGTTCCCACTACCCCAATTTTCTCTAGGGTTTTGAGCATGAAGGGGTGCTGTATTTTATCAAATGCTTTTTCTGCATCTATTGAAATAATCATGTGATTCTTAACTTTTAGTCTGTTGATATGGTGAATGACATTTATTGATTTCTGTATGTTGAACCAACCTTGCAACCCTGGGATAAAATCCACTTGATCGTGGTGCACTATCTTTTTAATATATTTTTGTATGCTTTTTGCTAAAATTTTGTTGAGAATTTTTGCGTCGATGTTCATTAAGGATATTGGTCTGAAATTTTCTTTCCTTGATGTGTCTCTGTCTGCTTTAGGTATCAGGGTGATATTGGCTTCATAGAATGTGTTTGGGAGGGTTCCCTCCTCTTCTATTTTATGGAATACTTTGAGAAGTATTGGAATGAGCTCTTCTTTAAAGGTTTTGTAGAACTCGGCTGAGAACCCATCTGGTCCCGGACTTTTCTTTGTTGGTAGGCTTTTGATGACCTCTTGTATTTCATTGCTTGAAATTGATTTATTTAAGTTGTGTATGTCTTCCTTGTAAAGTTTAGGTAATTCATATGTCTCTAGAAACTCTTTGATTTCTTCAAGGTTCTCTTTGTTGGAGTACAGATTTTCAAAATAGCTTCTAATTATGTTTTGTATTTCGCTCGTGTCTGTAGTGATATTTCCTTGTTCATTCCGAATTTTAGTAATTTGAGTTTTCTCCGTCTTTCTCTTTGTTAGTGTGGCTAAGGGTTTATCAATTTTGTTTATTTTTTCAAAGAACCAACTATTTATTTTGTTAATTTTTCCTGTTGTTTCTTTTGTTTCAATTCGTTGATTTCGGCTCTGAATTTGACTATTTCTGGTCTTCTACTACTTTTGGTGTTGGTCTGCTCTTCTTTTTCTAGGGCTTTGAGCTGTAGTGTTAAGTCGTTTATTTGTTGATTTCTACTTCTTTTGTTGAATGCGCCCCATGAAATAAAAATCTTCCTCTAAGTACTGCTTCCATAGTGTCCCAGAGATTTTGATATGATGTGTCTTTGTTCTAGTTTACTTCTAAAAATTTTTTTATTTCCCTCCTGATGTCTTCTGTTATCCATTCATCATATAATAGTGTATTATTTAATCTCCAGGTATTGGAGAAGTTTCTGTTTTTTATTCTGTCATTTTTTTCTAATTTCAATCCATTATGGTCTGATAGAGTCCAAGGTAGTTTCTCTATCTTCTTGTATTTGCTAATCCTAGCTTTGTGGCATAAGACATGGTCTGTTTTAGAGAAGGATCCATGTGCTGCTGAGAAGAAAGTGTATTCGTTCTTTGTTGGATGGTATATTCTGTATAAGTCGGTTAAGTCTAAATTGTTGATTGTGTTATTGAGATCTATGGTTTCTTTATTCAATTTTTGTTTGGACGTTCTATCCAGTGGTGAGAGAGGTGTGTTAAAATCGCCTAGTATTTTTGTGTTGTGGTCTATTTGATTTCTGGATTTGAGAAGGATTTGTTTGACATACATGGATGAGCCAATGTTCGGGGCATAGATATTTATGATTGTTATGTCTTGCTGATTTATGCTTCCCTTAAGCAGTATGTAATGTCCTTCTTTATCCCTTCTGACTAGTTTTGGCTTGAAGTCCACATTTTCTGAAATGAGGATGGATACTCCAGCTTTTTTGCTGTGTCCGTGTGCATGGTATGTTTTTTCCCATCCTTTCACCTTTAGTCTATGGGTATCTCTTTCTACGAGATGAGTCTCTTGCAGGCAGCAAATTGTTGGATTTTTTTTTTTTAATCCATTCGCCAGTCTATGTCTTTTGATTGATGAGTTCAGGCCATTAACATTCAGGGTTATTATTGTGATATGATTTGTATTCCCAGTCATTTGACTCATTTTTGTTTTTTGACATGATTTGGTTTCCCCTTTATTTGGCTATTCCTTTAGGCTAGTTTCTCCCGTTGCTGATTTGCATCATTGTTTTTCATCTCTTCCTCATGGAATATTTTGCTGAGAATGTTCTGCAATGCTGGCTTTCTTTTTGTAAATTCCTTTAGCTTTTGTTTATCATGGAAGGATCTTATTTTATCGTCAAATCTGAAGGTAAGTTTTGCTGGGTATAAGATTCTTGGTTGGCATCCATTTTCTTTCAGGGCTTGGTAAATGTTGTTCCAGGCCCTCCTAGCTTTTAGGGTCTGGATTGAAAAATCTGCTGATATCCGTATTGGTTTCCCCCTGAATGTAATTTGGTTCTTTTCTCTCGTGGCCTTTAAAATTCTGTCTTTATTTTGTATGTTAGGTATTTTCATAATAATGTGCCTTGGTGTGGGTCTGTTGTAATTTTGTATATTTCGAGTCCTATAGCCTCTTGTACTTGGTTTTCCATTTCATTTTTCAGATTTGGGAAATTTTCTGATATTATTTCATTGAATAGATTGTTCATTCCTTTGGTTTGTTTCTCTAAGCCTTCCTCAATCCCAATAATTCTTAAATTTGGCCTTTTCATGATATCCCATAGTTCTTGGAGATTCTGTTCATGATTTCTTACCATCTTTTCTGTTTGGTCAACTTTGTTTTCAAGATTATATATTTTGTCTTCAATATCTGAGGTTCTGTCTTCCAGGTGTTCTATCCTATTGGTTATGCTTTCTATGGAGTTTTTAACTTGGTTTATTGTTTCCTTCATTTCAAGGATTTCTGTTTGGATATTTTTCAATATCTCTAACTCTTTATTGAAATGATCTCTTGCTTCCCATATTTGCTCCTTTAACTGTTGATTGGTGCAACATTTAATGCCTGCTTTTGCTCTTTCATCTCTTCCTTCAATGCCTGCATTTGCTCTTTCATCTCCTCGTTTGCTTCCCTGATTGTTTTAATTATGTACATTCTGACCTCCCTTTCTGACATTTCTTCTGCTCTGCTGTCATTGGGTTTTATTGATATAGTATCTAGATTTGTTTGGGACATTTTCTTCCCTTGTTTTCTCATATTGGTCAGATGTCAGTGGGACTTTGTGATATTGCAGAATTCTTCTATTCGCTTATATTGTCCCTGTAGATTTCCAGTGTATTACCTTCCTGCCTTCAGTAGCCTGAAGTCTTGGAGCAACTTGATAATGCAGTGCTTCCAAGGAAAGCTGCCCTTAGCCCGCTACTGGTTCCAGGACTTGGAGCTTGCTCTGTGTGGAAAGGCTCTCACTGGGGGGGTCTGCTCCAAGAAGCTAGCGTGGAAAGGCGCTTCCCGCCGGAGGAGGCCGGGCTGCGGGCTGCTTGGGGAAGTCCCTGGCTGCCCTGTCCTGGTCCCTGAAGCAACCTGCGGGCAGGAACTCACCGCCCTGGTTCAGGGACTTGAAGCTTGGTTCTGTGCAGAAAGGCTCTCACTGGGGGGCCTGCTCCGAGATGCTGGAGAATCTGGTCCTGTGGGAGTAGCCCACTGCCGGAGTGCGACAGGTTGCCTGGGGAGGACTCTAGCTGCTCTGCCCTACTCTAATAAGCCACTGGAATCCGGGCCTGTCGCCGTGTCAGCACTTCACCGGGTGGGGGAGATTCACCCTATGGCTCTATTTTAGTCCGAGTCTCTCAATGCCTCCCCTTCTTGGATCCTGGGTTCTGGAGCAACTGGAGATGCAGTCACCCTCTAGTCCACCATCTTGGATTGCCCTGTGGAAAAAACCTGCGGCCGGGGGGGCGGGAGGGCAGGTCCACCTGGAGAGGTCTCTGGCTGCCTTGCCCAGGTCCCAGAGGCTGTTTGCGGGCCGGAGGTCACCGCTGGCTTGGGGACTTGTGGCTGGCTCTCGTGGCTCTATTTTAGTCCGAGTCTCTCAATGCCTCCCCTTCTTTGATCCTGGGTTCTGGAGCGACTGGAGATGCAGTCACCCTCTAGTCCACCATTTTGGATCACCCAGAACATTCACTTTTTATCATATTCACTAGCTCTACAGTAAATACTAGAAAGGGACAATATTTATTAGTGATGGTAATTATTTAAAATCTTAACAGCACCTATAACCCTGCCACTCTGGGGAACAAACCTCCAACAAAATGAACACTTTGGGGGCAAAACTATATCCAAACTACAGCATAATCCTTGTCTTATTGCTCATCTTAGATAAAAGATTTCAAATTCTTATCGGGAAAGATAGTGTTAGCCCTAGTTTTGTTACATAAAACCTTTATCATGTTGAGTTATACTCCTTTTATAATAAATTCATTATTGGTTTTATCATGAAAGGATGCTGAATTTTTAAAATAATTTTTCTCCATCTTTTGAGATAACCTTATGATTTTGTTATTCATTCTGTTAATGTGGTGCATTACATTAATTGATTTGCATATGTTGAACCATTCTTGCATACTTGGGATTAATCCCACTTGATCATAGTGTATGATCATTTTAGGTTTTTTTGTATTTGGTTTGCTAGTATCCTGCTGAGAATTTTTGCATCTGTTTTTGCACAGCAAAGGATATAA
Organism: Sciurus vulgaris; assembly: GCF_902686455.1. Lineage (NCBI taxonomy): Eukaryota > Metazoa > Chordata > Mammalia > Rodentia > Sciuridae > Sciurus > Sciurus vulgaris. Next base: position 41,753,556 of record NC_136469.1, on the reverse strand, counting down.
TCAACAATGTGAAAAGGTCACCTATGGAACAGGAGAAAAATGTTTATAAACTATATATCTGATAATCTGATAAATGCCTAGTATGTGTAACATAGAAGACCTTGTACAATTAGATAGCAAAAATTAAAAGGGAAATAATCTAATTTTTAAAATGGACCAAGAGCCTAAACAGACATTTTTCCACAGAAGACATAAAATGCCCAATAGGTTTATTAAAAAGTGTTCATTAATTATCAATGCCACAATGAAATATCACTTCACACCTGTTAGGAAAATAACATTTGAGGACAGTGGAGTTTGTGAGACCAGTAGAGAGTTCATTACTTTGTCCAACAGTGGAATTCTCAAGAGGCCTCTGGATCCAGACACCCAGCAGAAATTTGCATCTATTTGACAATGGGGTAGGTGAAGCTATCCTCTCTATAGCAGATAATTCACAAAAAAAGTTTAAAAGGTTGGTTGGAACTAAATGCCAGCCACTCAAAATTCACATTTACAACTTTGCATTAGCCCACCCTGGGAAGGTATCTGCCTAGTTTACATGGACAAAACTCCAATTGTCTCTACTGTCTATTGATCACTACTGTTATTGCCCTTGCTTGTTTGCCCTTTTGCAAAGAAGGGCAGGGAAGCCACTGGTACACAATGAATTCACAGGGTACAGACTTCACAACTAAACTACATTCACATGCCAGTAAAGTGAGAGTGCACTTTCCTTCACACAAAAACTAATCCTGCTCAAATTTCAACAATAACACATAGAATGTGGGAGACAAAAACCCCAAACCAATGACGAGGACCCCAGTAAGAATAACTAGGGGAGATATCAATTTATATTCTTGGTCATCAACTCCTTCAGCAAAATCAGAGAACAATTAAAAAATAATGACTTAGGAATACCCACAGAGTTACAACAGTTCTACACAAGTGAATGAAATCAGTAGTTCTGCAGTGTACTGAGAGGTATTGATGATTAAAACCTGGATTACACTGAGTTTACATGTTGAAGAGATAACAATATAGAATTTATTACAAAATTACTACCTACACACCAAAGAACATCCTCACAAAAGAGGAAGGAGAATTCATCTCTGTAAATCCAAGACCACTGAAAACATAGAAACAGGCAAACAAGTGTCCCCCCAAAAGTAATCACACCAAAAGGGAATGCACAGACGTGACATGGGATTAAATGGCAGAGAAATGATTTTCTTAAATGGATTATTAAATGATTAATGAGATAAAAAAATCTAAGAAATGAATGAAATAATTAATGAAGAGAGTAATTACAGGGGATGAAAGACCATTTCCATAAAGAGATAGAGACGCAAAAAAAATAATAATAATAATCAGAACTGCTGGGAAATAAAAAACACAAATGAAATAAAATTTTCCTTGAAAGTATCACCAAAAGACTAGATTACGTAGAAAACAGAACCTCAGTCCTCAAAGACAGGGTGTTTAAAGTGAAACACCCTTTAAAGTTTAAAGGGAAAACTTTTCTTTATTGGGACAACTTGAAGAGACTATCATAAGAGATCTCAGATAGAAAAGGACATAGAAATACAGGCCAATGGCATTAAGAAACTTGTCAGTTTCAAAGTAGCAGAAAAATATCTAGACCTTAGGAATGAGATGGACATTCACATATAGTAGTCATATAAAAGCCAAAAACAAGATTAAAAAAGAAACTTTTTTATTGTAGAAGCCCTTAGATTTATTCTTAATTTCTGAGGCTATTGTGAATGGAATAGTTTTCTTGATTAATTTATTGGCAGATTCATTATTATCACAAGAAAGCTTTTGACTTTTGTATGATCTTGTATCCTGGTATTAACTGAATTTGTTTATTAGATCTAGAGGTTTTCTGGTGGAGATTTGTTGGCTCGTGAAGGTATAGAATCATGTCATCAGCAAACAGACAGTTTGGCTTGTTTTCCTGTTTGTATTCCTTTAATTTGCTTCTCTTGCTTGACTTTTAAGTTCCAGATAGACACAAATCCAATAATATTGGTTAATTTTAACGTATCCCTCTCAAAAAGAGGCAGGTAATCCAGGTATAAAATAGACAAATACATTTCTGATAAATGATATTATAAAACAAAAGCTATAGAAAATTTTAGGTAAAACACCTTAATTTACTTTCTTTTCAGAAGCTCGTGGAAGTTTTTCCAATATAGCATATTTTAGGAGACAAAGCAAGTCTCGATACCACCAATGATGAGAATCAATCAGGGCTGAGTTCTGTTTCCCCAGATGTGAAGATTGAACACCAAAGAAACCCTGAAAGCCCAAGGCAAGTATAGAAAGCAAGTTTTACTTAAAGGATAGAACAGAGATAGACTTCTCGGTAGAGAAGGGGTCCCAGAGTTCGGTACTCAAAGAAGTGGGGGTGTCCTGCCCCTTTTATACATTTTAGAATTCCTTTGTTCTCATGCTCTCCTTCCCTGCTTATCTTGCCTTTCTCCTTTCCCCATCCTGTGTTTGAAACCAAAAGGTGGACCAAAAGGTGAAGGTGAAGTGATCCAAGGGCAGGAATGAAGTTGCCCAGGAATATGGGCAGGAAGGGACCAGCCCAAGAGACATTAATTAACAACTCCTACAATTTCCTGCAGAGAGGATAAATTTCTGGGGGCAGGTTACCTTAGCAATGGGTTAGAGGAGGAGAGGGAAGAGCTTTTAAGATGTCAGCATTTGATTTCCTTTCCTTTCCAACCACCTCCCATCTTCCCAATGTGACCCAATTATTTATTGTCTACACTGACTACCTTTTGTCCCCCAACTTCAGTCTTACCAAATTCAAAAAAGTAATTATATTATCCTTGCATCTTCAAAAAAAGTAATTATATTATCCTTGCATCAAATCATAATGAATTGAAATGAGAAACTAACAACTAGAAAACATATAACATAAGGACACTGCACTGAACAATATTCTTTTTAATGAGGAATGGATTGTAAGAAAAATTAGATATATTTTTAAATTTCTAGAATCAGACAAGAAAAGTGATACAACATATTAAAATCCCTGGGACACTATAAAGACAGTAATAAGAGGAATATTTATGTATTTATTACCCATGTTAAAAACAGAAAAATTTAAAAAAACTTACACTATATCTCAAGATCCTAAATAAATCAGGAACAAACCAATTCTAAACTACTAGAAGACATGAAATATTAACATCAGAATTAATATCAGAGCTGAGGTTAATAAAATAAAAATTAAAAATGAATAAAAAGAATCAATGCAACACAGAGTTGGCTCTCTAAAAACATAAATAAGATTTAAAAACCCCTCTCCAAACAAACAAAAGTAATGAGAGAAGAATCAAGTCAACAAAATAAGAGATGAAAAATGAGATATCATCCCAGATATATCTGTAATCTAGAAAATCATTAAGGACCATTTTGAAAACACATATTCCACTAAACTGGAAAATCTATAATATATTGACAAATTTCTAGACACCTAGGACCTATGCAAATTGAATATGAGAGTATAGAAAACCTAAACAGACCCTTGTCAAGCAATGAGATTGAAGCAGTATAAAAAAGCATTCTAACAAAGAAAAACAAGAATCAGATAAATTCTCAACTGAATCTACCATATCTTTAAAGAAAGTAGGAAATAGGAAAAAGGGAGGGAACACTGCCATACTCATTCTATAAATCCAGTATCACCCAGAGAGCGAAACCAGATAGACACATAGAGCCAGTATCCCTGATGGACATAGATGCAAAAGTCTTTAATAAAATATTAATAAACTGCATTCAAGAGCACAGTAAAAAGATTATATATCATAATCAAGTTAGATTCATACTAGGAGTACAAGATTGGTTCAATAGACATAAATCAATGAATATAATTCTTCCCATGAATAGAATCAAGGACAAAAATGATAGGATCATTTTAATAGATACAGGAAGACCTTTGGCAAAATTCAGTGTCCATTCATGTTAAAACTACTGAAGAAACTATGGATAGAAGGAACTTACCTCAACATCATAAAGGCTATGTACATCTAACCCAAAGACAATATCATACTGAATGGAGAAAGACTAAAGGAATTTACTCTAAAATCTGGAAAAGAAAAGAATCTCTACAATCACCACTCCCATTCAGTATAGTTCTTGAAACTCTAGACAGAGCATTCAAGCAAGAGAAGAAAATTGAAGAAACACAAGTACAAAAAGAAGTCAAACTATCTCTCATTACTGATGGCTTTATTTTATGCCTATAGTACTCAAACACTTCATCAGAAGACTTCTAGATCTGATAAATTTAGCAAAGTGGTAGAATTCAAGATCAACATACAAAAATCAATAGATTCTTTTTATTCAATAATGAATCCACCTAGAAAGAAATCAATAAAACTACTTCATTCACAAGAGACTAGGAAAAGAAAAAAAGAAAAAGAAAAACTTAGAAATAAATCTAAAGACATGAAAAAATTCTACAAGCAAAATTATAAAACACTGAGGAAACAAATTGAAGAAGATAGAAAGACAATTTTCATGAATATATAAAATTAATTTCCTCAAAAAGGCCATATTACCAGAATAAATCTGTGGATTTAATACAATCCCTACCAAAATATCAACATTTTTCTCAGTAGGAAAAATAGTTCTAAAATTTATATGGAATAATAAAAGAGCCATAATATCCAAAACAATTCTGAACATCAAGAATGAGGCCAGAACCATCATACTACTTGATCTTAAATTATACTATAAAACTATAGTAAACAAACAAACAAAAACTGTATGGTATTGTCAAAATAACAGATACAAAGACTAGTAGTATAGACTAGAAAACAAAGGGATGAATCCATAAAATAGAATCATCTGATCCTTGACAAAGGTTCACAAAGCACACGTTAAAGAAACAATAGCTTTTTAAAAAGTGGTGCTGAGATGTATAAACATATGTAGAAGAATGAAATTGGATCCCTCCCTCTCACTCTGCACAGAAGTCAACTCAAAGTGAATGAAAGACCTGGGAATTATAGCAGAAACGGTGAAATTGCTAGAAGAAACAAGGAGCAACACTCCAACATATTCGGTGTGGCCACTAAATTTCTTAATAATACTCTAAAGCTCAATAAATAAAACCAAAGGTCAATACATTGAATAACTTTAAATTTTAAAAAAATGTTGCTGAACAAAAAATAATTAAGAGGCTGAGGAGAGAGCCTACAGAATTGGAGAAAATCTCTGCAAGCTACTCTGTCAAGAGGCAAATAATAAGGAAAATACATAAAGAACTAAAAATAAATTAACACCCCCCTAAAAAGACCTAAAAACCCTTTCAATAAATGGGCAAAAGATCTAGAGACATTTATCAAAAGAAGAAATGCAAATGGCTCAAGACATGAAAACATGTTCAAAATTCATAGTAGTCATGTAATCAAAACTACATTGGAATTTCATTTCATCCCAGATAGAATGCAATCATCAAGAATACAAAAAATTGTAATTGCTCATGAGGATGTGGGGAGAAAATGTGCACTTATACATTGTTGATGGGACTGTAAGTTAGTACAACCACTATGGAAAGCAGTATGGGGATTTCTCAAAAGACTAGGAATGGAATCACCATACAACCAAGCTCTCCTGCCATTTCATTTTTATACAAAAGTAGTAAAATCAGCATACTGTAGTGACACACATATATCAATATTTATAAAAGCACAATCCATAATAGCCAAACTTTGGAATTCTCCTAGGTTGCCCATCAATAGATGAATGTTGAAAGGAAATATGGAATATATACATAATAAAATTCTACTCACAATAAAGAACAGTGAAATTATGTGTTTTGCTGGTAAGTAGGTAGAACTGGAGAACATCATGGTAAGTGAATAAGCCAGACTCAGAAATGCAAGGGTCAATTTTTTTTTTTTTCAGATGGAGAAATTATAGAGAAAAAAAGGAATAATAAGGGGTCTCTCAAAAGATAGAAGGGAGATTGGCAGAGTACGTGTGGGGAACAAAGTAGGAGGGTAGAGCAAAAGGAAAGGGGAAGAAGAGAAGGATGTGCAAGTATATCATAATGCATTCCACTTTTATATGTAATTATAATGTACCAAGTGAAAATTAATAAACAAATAGAAGGAAGATCCACAGTTTAGAGGAATTGGCTTAGTTGGAGAAGGGAGGGGAGGTAAAAGGAAAGTACTGGGAAATGAAATGGAGCAAACTATGTGATGTGCATTTATGAATATGTCAGAATGAACTGCACTATTATGTATAACTATACTGCACTAATAAAAACATTTTCAAAAAAACAAAAATATTCAGTGTAAAAATATATTATGGTTAAGTATACTATAAATATATTTTAATGAAACAATTATGATACTCCATACTCATCTGACAATCATTTCAAGATAAGTCAGTTTTACCTGTATATCATTCACTGCGTGTACCAGTTTTATTTTGAAGTAAATATCTGAATTATGTCACTTCCTCTTCAGGTATTTTATTGTGGATTCCTAAAGATGGAAACTATTTTAAACATAATCACAGTATAATTATCATACCATAAATATTTTAATATTTAACAAAACTTTGAATATATTTCTTAATAGTCAAACATTCTTTAATGTCATTAGACATTCAGTTATTAAGAACAATTATTCTTTATCCCAAAATAGTTTTAGTAATACACATTAAAATAATTATTCATATACCTAGAAGTTACTCTCAGTTCTAAGAAAGCTTTGAAGTAAAATGTAAAGCATAAAATCTCAGGAAGTTAGAAAATCAAAGTATAGTGAAAATATATTTTGTTTACTTTTGATATGAGAAGGCTCTATGAAGACAGTATTTTGAAGTCTATAATTGGAAGCAAGAGCACAGAGAAAGAATCCCCATTATGACACATGGATACACAGACTGTCAAAGGAGAAAGTGGATCCAAACATGGAGAAAACCCATCCAGATCCCCAAATTCAAGACTAAGAACAATCTAGCAGGGGTCTACATCTGAAGGAATCTGAATTGTATTGAGCTCTGAATTTGGATATAGCAAAAGCAAAAGCAAAACCCAAATCAATCACTGATCAAAACTATTCGATCCCCAAAACTAATGACCCAAGAGGAGAACTTATGATCATTTTAAGAAGAAATATTATGTATAGACAAAAAGGCATGAAAAAATAGAGATAAAATATTTAACAGAAGAAGATCCAGCACTAGAAATAAAAACATGATATTAAAGATGAAGAATTATTTGAATGAACTTATAAACACACTAGACAAAGCTGAAGAAAGAATCAGTAAAATTGAAGGCATACCAATAGAATTTATCAAAACACACTCACAAAATGGAGTACAAAATGGAGTACAAAATAGAGGATACAGAAGTTTCAGGATAGTATAATTATCTAATATATATGCAGCTAATTTTTAGAGTAAACAGGGACAATGGAACAGAAAAAAATATTTGAAGAGATAATGGCTAAGAAATTTTTTATGAAAAAAAGCAATAAACCATAGATAAAAGAATTTCAAATAGGAGTGGGAATGTAACTCAGTGGTAGATTGCTTGCCTAGCATGTGTGGGGCACTGGGTTTGATCCTCAGAACCACATAAAAATAAATAAATAAAAATAAAGGTATTAAAAAATAAATAAAGGTATTATGTCCTTCTACAACTAAAAATATATTTTAAAACAAACAAAAACAAGAAGTTCAAAGAAAATCCAAGCAGGATACATATTTTTAAAATTAGATACATCATAATCAAACTGCTAAATGACAAAAATAACATAAAAATGATTTAAAAACAAATAAAAATGAAACATTATCTACCAGTAAAGTTTCAGCAGACTTGTTAGAAATGCATAATGGAAAACTAGTTAATAATGAAGCATTGAGAGCAATCACAGTCAAAACAAATCTTTACTCAACAAAAATATCTTGCAAGCATAAAAGCAAAATAAAGACTTTTTCAGACACTTGTCTCATAAAAAGTGGATAAAATGCATCTTAGAATACCTGCACTAAGAGAAATATTAAAGGATGTTCTTCCTTAGGCAAGAAGTATGATACCAGATTGAACTTTTTAGTTGCATTAAAGAATTAAGAGCTTCGGAAGTAGTAAACAAAGGAAACAAATATTTAGAACATTTTTATCTGATTTTCAAGTCTTAAAATTATTGTTAAAAATTATTGTAATAATATATTGTGATACACTATATATATCACTGTCATTGGTTTTATTATATATATGTATATACAAAATTATAATAAGTGGGTATCATTTAGTACAAAAATAAAACTTACACAAATGAATATATAATCACTAACCATGATAAATGTCATCAAGGAAATGTTAGGGTTTTTCAGGGGCTAAATTATTTGTGATTTTATAGCACATGCTAAGATTCTTATAATACAGCAAGATCATGAGAAAGTCATCTAGAAATGTTAAGCTAGGAGTTCTAGTAAAATTTTCCTTTTAAAATGGTCACTCTAGGGGCTGGGGGGATAGCTCAGTCGGTAGAGTGCTTGCATTGCAAGCACAAGTCCCTGGGTTTGATCCCCAGCACGCCCCGCCCCCCCAAAAAAAATTAGTTACTCTCTGAATATCATATGATAGTGCAAAATGAATTCAAGAGACAGCAATTAAGAGACTTTTCTCCAGATTAAAAAGCAAACAGTAAAGTTTTGGCCTAGAATGGATACAGGGAAGAAGGGAACACGTAGACTCTTCTGAAACACATTTGAGAGGTTAAAAAAAGCAATGGAGCTAGGGGTAAAAAGGTAGCACCAACATTTCTCTTTTTCTTCAGGTCATGCAGGACTATTCTGGTAAAATACAGGCAATTTCCCAAGGGGGAAAAAAAAAAAAAGTTAAAAGAGTATTCAGAAAACACTACAATAATTCTTCATTAAAGTTTATCAAGTCCAAATATACTTAAAATTTGAGATACAGAATACAACTTAATTTCATCTAAAACAAACAGCACATTAGGAGCCTAGTATAGATATTTTCAGATATTTAAATTCCTCTTATTTGTCTAATCCCTGGTTTTGTGTTCTGAATCAGGTCATTATTTATGAGAACAAGTAGAGTTATAAGACTTGTAACTGTAAGTACAGCTATGTAAGAACTATTCAACTAAATCATTTTTAAATAGTTTATGGTAGTTAATCTTTTAATGACAAGTTAGCAAACCATAGCATTGGTTTGTACAACCACGGAATTTAAATTCTAAAATATAACTTGCTATGTGGATATTGATTTTTTTTTTATAACTCCAAATTGCCTTGACATTGCAAAAAGAAGAATCCAATTATTCATCCTGTTTTCCCTGAATTTATTTCTGCAGGATCTTTAAAAATATAGAAACCAAAAATTTGGAGGCATAAAATCTTCTTTGGCATTCAGAAATTTATATCTAGACTGCTTTCTTGTTCTCTCTCTCTCTTTCTCTCTTTCTCTCCCTCTCTCTCTCTCTCTTTAAAGAGAAAAAACAAACAGTATACTGATCATATGGGAGAAATTGTTTTATATTTTTATTTTTTGTTTATTCTAATTAGTTATACATGACAGTAGAATACATTTTGATACATCATGCATAAATGGAGTATAACTTCTCATTCTGCTGGTTGTATATGATGTAGCTACACAGGTTGTGTAGTCATATATGCAAACATAGGGTAGTGATGTCCAATTCATTCTACTATCATTCCTATCCCCATACTCCTTCCTCTCTCTTCACTCCCCTCTATCCATTGCAAAGGAATTTTATACTTTCTCTCTCTCTTTATTGTGAATTAGCATCTGCATATCAGAGAAAACATTCAGCTTTTGGTTCTTTGGAATTGTTTTATTTCCCTTAGCATAATATTCTCTAGTCCATCCATTACCAACTAATATAATTTCATTCTTTTTTTTTTAAGAATGAGTAGTATTCCATTGTGTATGTATACCACAATTTCTTTATCCATTATCTGTTGAAGGCACCTAGGTTGGTTCCACAGTTAAGCTATTGTGAACTGAGCTCTACAAACATTGGTGTGGCTGTGTCACTGTATTTTGAGTCCTTTGTGTATAAACTGAGGAGTGGTGTTTCAATCAGCTTTTTCACTGCTGTGACTAAATGACCCAACTCGTACAACTGTAGGGGAGGAAGAGTTATTTGAGGGCTCACAGTTTCAGAGTTGTTAGTCCCTAGAAGGCCAACTCGATCTTTCAGGACTTGAGGTGAGGCTGAACATTATGGGGAGAAGAGTGTGGTGAAGGGAACCAGTTCACATGGTGATCAGGAAGCAGAGAGAGTTTGCACTTGTCAGGTACAAATATATACCCCAAACCCACGCCCCAATTCTCCCTCCTCTAGCTAACTTCAGTTCTCACTCAATCCCTATCAGGGGATTAAATCACTGATTGGGTTAAGACTTTTACAACCCAATCGTTTCTCCTCTGAACCTTCTTGTCTCACATGTGAGCTTTTGTGGGATACCTCACAACCAAACCATCACAGATGGGTCAAATGGTGGTTCCATTCCAAGTTTTCTGAGAAATCTATGGGAGAAATCTTAATCAGAGTTAAATCAAGGCAGTGACATAGAACGCTGGCTTTTATAGTTTCTTCCTTTCTCTCAAATTTTTTGGATTATCTAAATCTACCAGTATGATTTTAAATTACAGAGACATGATGAGTACCAACAAGTAATGGTGATTTTCCTTATGTCTGAATAAATTTCATCCAAAATAAGAACATTAAAACAAAGAGGAGATATGAGTATGAGAAAAATATTTTGTTTTCAATTTTTTATTCATTTATTTATCTTTGGGAGTGGGGATTAATCCCCAGAGATACTTTTCCAGTGAACTGCATCCTTTTATTTTTTTTAAATTTTGACACAGGCCCTTGCTGAGTTGCTGACAGTCTCGCTAAGTTGCTGAGAATAACCTCAAACTGGTCATCCTCTTGTTTCAGACTCCCAAGTCACTGGGATTACAGGTGTGTGCCATCATACACAGCAAGAAAAATATTTTGCATTAAACATTCAAAGATTATAATGTTAATTTAATTTTTTTAAATATGACAATAATGAGTTTTAATTGCAAAGACATTTTCTGAAAAATATCTGCTACTGCTTGTGGCTCCACATGATAGAATAAATTACATATACACTTTATTTTTCCTTTCTGTACAGTCATGCTGAAATGTCAGGAAAATGTCTGAAAATATAGAATATCTCTGGAGGCTCTGGATGTAGGAGAGAATGTTGCAGGGATGATAGCTTGTCTGTCCAGTAACTCCTCAGGGGAATATCAAGCTGTCATTCACTGGGGAAGAGAGCAAAAAAAGACTATGAAAGTTATGGAAGTTATTTCAAAAGGATCACAGTAGAGTTGATTAGAGTATTTGTAGATATCATAGTAAAAATGCTAATGGCACACACATGCTCCAACTACCCTTCACAGAAGACACCAGTCCACATATCTTATTTCCAGGTTAAAGAGCCAGGATATCATAAACCAGGAAAGAAAGTGGCCATTTTAATTTTCCTTGAAAATTATCCTTTTGTGTAGATTTTCCCACTTACCATTATAGATTCATACTTAGTACTCACTGGTAAATTTTTTAAACACTTGACAAGTAAAGATAGATATATTTGCTTTGTCACCCCTAGTGTTCCTGATTTACATTTCCCCCTCTTTGTGTTTTATTTGTATTCGCTTTTCTCCCCTTACACTTTCAGATAATAAAAATCTTGATATAAATAATAGATCCTGTGAATTTAACCCATTAAATATTTCTCAAAAACTTCCATTTTCCTTCATCCTCACCAATATCATGCTTGTCCAAAATGCCATCATCCTTTGTGTGGCACCAGTGAAATCCTCAAACAACATTACCAACGTTCTACCTGACCTTCCTCCAATTCCTCCTCCACACTTCACGCAGAGCCACCATCACAATAAAGAAATTTTGCTCCATCTCCATTCCTGCTTCAACATTTCATTTCCTTCCAATTTTGTACTCATAGGAAAATGTCAAAACTCTAAGATGACTACAAATTCTGTGCAGTCAGGACCCCACTGACAGCTCATCTCCAGTCCCCTTTATTAATAAATTTCTATTAAATATCTTGGGATACATTCTCTAAATTTTTTATCTTTTTCTCACATTGCTAGATCTCTGACTTTTTGGTTACTGTTGGAAGACTTCTTTGACTTTATCTTCTTTTTTTCAGGGGTGAGTACTAGGGATTGAACTCAAGGACACTCAACCACTGAAACACATCCCAGTTCTATTTTGTATTTTTTTTTTATTTTAGAGACAGGTCTCACTGAGTTGCTTAGTGCCTGCCTCACTTTTGCTAAGGCTGGTTTTGAACTCGTGATCCTCCTGACCCATCCTCCTGAGCTGCTGGGATTATAAGCATCACCACGCCTGTCCAACTTTATCTTCTTAACATTTTTTTACTTATTACACATTTTAATATTTACGAACACTCTGATTATCCCTGAATATTTTTTTACTCTACGTATTTTATCATTTTTTGTAATTTTTCTTCTGCCCCATGCATTGTATCTGTTTTTCTTAAATTCCATTTTCTACTGATTTGCTTTTGTTTTTGTATTTAATCCTGGAGATTTCTCTCAAATATATTATGATTACTTTTGGTTTATTAATATCTAAGAGATACTACCAGACAGATTGGAAGTTCTGCATGAATGGGCACATTTTGTTTAGTGGAACCCAGCCAACTTGTAGAGATTTCCCCAAATGTCAGCTAGCCATATGTCTTTCCTCAGCAGATATACAATTTATCCAAGGAAGAATGTGCCCAGTAAACTTTAATCTAAGAGCAATATTGTGTCAAAAGTCACAAATCCAAATGGCATAAGAAAGCTAGTTGGTCTCACCATTCAGTTTGTGTTTTTTCATATAATAACCTAGTTTTTGATAAGGCAATTCTTACTTATATTCTATTATGTCCTTAGTTCCTGGACTGGGCTCTCCTGGTTCAATGTCCTCAAAGAAAACAACAAAAAATAAACAAACCAAAACCCAGATTGCTGTCCAAGTAAGGGAGGGAGCAGTTTCTAACTGTATAGTATGCAAGCAGAGACCACAGTCTCTAACTCATCTTCTTTGATTTTTTTGAACACTCTTCTTTTTAGACCTTTAATTCATACCTTTAAATTTTTTCATAAAATCACCACTACTTTTGTAGCAAAGAAAATGTTAAAGGAAGTCATTCTGTAATTTTTCTTATGATTTTATTCTAAGACTGACATTGTCTTTATAATCAATAATCATTCAATGGGATTTTTCTCCCATTAAATGTACTATGAGGTGTTATAGAATATATTATAAGCATAGACGATGTCTTGTTCCACTTGTTTCTTTAAGCAGTAGAAATAACAGATGCATTTAGGTTTAAATAACTTAATTAAAGTTGTTCAAGCTAAGATTTTATATCTGAAGAATCAACATGGATCATGGAGAAAAATATGACTGGGAACAAAATGAGCTATATATCAATTCTCACTTTTCCAAAATGTTGCACCTTTAGACAGCTTGGTTGACTTCCCTGGACTTTAGTTTCTGCATCTACACAATGATGAGATTGTATTACGGATCTCTAAGTTTCTTTCTCCTTCTCATATCATAGCATTGAGTATAGTGATGTCACTGAGCACCCAGTAATATGTAATAACAGATGAAAATACCTACTGTATTTGCATTAACATTTGAAGGAAGTTTTGGCTCCTTTCAAGTAATTGACTGAAAGGTTAATTACAAAATCACCCAAAGATAGAAATTTTATACTCATTACCATACTTGTTTAAAATTGATATGATCTTCTGTCCCTCTTTAATAGTTTGATTTTTTTCTTAATACTGCCAGGGTTAGGGTTCTTTCTAAATAATTTCATATATTCCTATAGTATTTTACAGTTCTCAATGCATTTTACCTATATTTTCTATCTAATTGTCATAATGACATCAAGAAAGTTGGGAAAATTGGCATTATTTTCATTTCCCAAGTGGTAATATAAAGAGTTTCTCAGTGTCACAAAGACATTAAATGGCAAAAGCTAGAATTTCTAACTTCAGATGTGATTTTCATACTTTGTGCTGCTTTTACTACTGGATAGGTTCAGAAGATAAGCACACTCTCTTTGTAAGTACATATAGCTGAATAATCTGTTAAAGGCCCCAATAAAATAAAGATTATGAGCTAGTAAGTACTGGATCCAGATCTCAGAGTATTTATTCCTAGTATGACTTTCAGATTTCAAAGATAATTTTCACTTCATAACTTAAATCTACAAGTTTATCTATAGTTCTGTGTTGGAAGAAGTCACCTCTATGTTTATATAATAGTCCACAAGATTCTGACTCTCCTTTACAGTTAATGCTATTATTGCTAAAATTATGAGTTGTCCCACAATTATTTTAGAACTCTTTCATATTTGAAGTGGACATCACACTTGGAACAAAAAGTACCTTTAGATTAGTTATTTCATCCATCCAAACAAAGCAACATGGAGTTAGCCTTTGTAACTTCCTAGTGCTCTAAACTTCAAAGTAATACTAACCCACTTGTTATGTAGGGTAGCTCATGCAGATTGCAAATTGTCAGGGCCCTGGGTGTTTCTTTCCTGCCACTAACCTCTGGATTTGAAAGAGTATATCCTCTGTTCCCTCAGTTATTTCCATTAGGCTCTAAAAGCACACAGATAATCTTGAATTGTCCACAAGGAATGTCCATGTAGCATCACCTTCATTCCAACAGATGTGACCTCTGCCTCAGAACAAAGTTCTCACTTCTTCAGAAATGAGTCATTTGAGAATGCATTCCTCCACAGAGTTTAAGCTGTCAACATCACAGAGATGTATTTGGATCCAGAATTCACTGAAGCAAGTGATGAATTGAAATGGATCATTTCATTCCATCTCCTGTGAATAATTCTCAACCATAACTTAGAGCCTTGAAAAATCAATCTTTTCCATAATCAAATGGAAAGAAGTAGATAAAATTGTAAAGTAAAATTTTAAATTTTCATCCTGTGAGTTTGCTTAAGTAATTTATTGGCTTCTATAATTTCTTTCTAGATTTATGCCTGATAAAAGGACTAAATACAATTCCTCTACTAATAGCATCCAGCCTCTCTTTCTTTCCAAGCCTCTACTATGCTTCTACAATGAAAGCATCAGCACATGCAGTGTACTCCTCCTTCATATAGCAAAATACCTGTGTGATTTACAAAATTCATGTCCTTGTTTTCCAGCAAAAGTTACTTCCCACCTCCCTGGCTCCATCTGGATTATTTTCCCATCTCTCAGTAGATCTCTACTGAGAGTAATTTGACCATTTCTTGGGTCAATTCAACCACATTCAAACTGTATTGACCTAAATGAGTATTTTCCAACCTGTAGTTGATACCTCATTTGTGAGCCATACCTTCAATACGGTGGACAGCAAGCAATGATTTCTAAGTGAATATCAATAAAAGTATCAGAGTGAATCAGCATAAATAATATGTTTTGCTGAGACTTCCTTAGTTTTGTATAAATGTATATGTGTTTGGTGGGAAGCGATGGAATTTTTTTTTTTTCCTATGCACTTAAATGGAAAGTTTGAAAGGTGGTAGTTAGAATAAGAAATTCAAATTTTTCAAAGAAAAATCAGGATGTTGATTGTAAATGGAAATAGGCACTAAGTAGTGACCAAAATATAAATATATACTATAAAGTACTTATTTGCTACTGATTCATTTATATTTTTTCTAACATGCAAATTATTTGCTCTCCCTTAATAACTATAGTTTGAAGCCAGAATTGGGGACAGACAGTTAGTATAGAAATAGGGAATTGGGTCAAATGGAGGAAATGGCCATGAAAGCCACTATCTGCCTCTGGAAGTTGGAAACTGTCCCTGGGAGAATGGAATGTCAAGGATCTCCAGAGCCCATTGATTAGCAAATTTACCTGCCCTGGTCAGGGACTACAGGCAAGGAGTTGCTAATTAATGCCCCCTGGGCATTTACCTGGTTGAATCACTTTGGCCCTCCCCCTGCCCATCCATTTCTCACTTTTTGCATCTCACCTGCAAACCTGGGCCTAGTCACTTAGGCTGGAAGGAGAGAGAAGCAGGGAGAGACTGGAGAACAAAAGAGACCTTAACCTGTAAGAAATCCCCCGAAAACCACGCCAGACACGGGAAATCACATAAGGGAGTTTATTAAGCAAACAGTATCTCCCTGCAGGGTAAAAGAGAAAATGAGAGGAAAAGAGAAAGGGCATGCGCAAGAAAGAGTGTGAAAAGTGAGGAGGAGAAAGAAAGTAGGAAAGAGAAAGCATGAGAAAAAGATAGCTGGGTAGCTACCCTTAAGCAGTTGAATTCCGCCGGGCTAACAGGAGACCAATAACAGAGAAGGATACTTGCAAGTTGACTGATGAACCAATAGCTAGTTAGGATGGTCACAGAATGACAAGTAGTTGGAAAGTGGGGAAAATGGCTGCAGGGGAAAGGCAGGGAGAACAGCTTTCAGACTGACAAGCTAGGTTGAGATGCAATGGAAAGGACCAGGGAGCAGCTTTGTATTACATAACCTATAAAAGATATAGGGTGCTTTCACTTCTCAGGGGTTCTAGAACATCAGCATGGCCCCCTTCTCCCTCCTCGAAGAAGTCAGTATTATTACCTTTAAATAAAACCTGCTTAATATGCTTACCTTGGCGTGCTTCTCTGATGTTGTACTTCAACACCTGAGGAAGCAGGACTCATTACTGGTAAAAGGCGTTATCAGTTTGCTAAACTAAGAATAGCAGTTTCATGAATGTTTTCTATGAATTTGGGAAAGCAATTTACTTATTAAGCCATTTAAATTTGTCATCTCTGCTATCCTTCCCATTCTAAGAAGCTTATTCCACCTGTGTCAAGTAGTAACATCTTTAGCTTGAAAGGTCTCTTGCATGCTCAAACACTGAGTTACTTCTTAACAATTCCAGTCTCTTCTATTTAGGAAGGTTATTTTTTATTTTAACTTAGGGACTTCCCTGAGACCAATATCTAGTGTCTGAATGTGTAAGGAGGCTATAAGATAACTGAAAAAGAATGGGACCAGTAATCAGAATGCCCAGACCAGCCACAGGTCTACAATGAGTCATTGCATTGAACTCCATAACCTTGGACAGATAGACTGCCCTTTTGGGTTTCTTTCAGTACAATGGTGCTGAAAGGCATGCCCATTTTCAGGTGGCTGCTGTTAATGGGGCAGATTCCATGCCTGGTGTGGGATTTATGGGTTCGATAACTTTGAATTTAGGTGCCTGCTGCCCTGGGGTGAAAGAAATATGGGCGTGCTCAACAGCCTTAAGGTGCCAGCTGTCTGGAGCAAGAAGACATCATGCAAATAAATAAGCCCCAAATAACCTGTCCCTGCTGACTTTGTTTAAATTGAAGAACATTTCCTGACAACAAATCCCTCTGATGTGCTTCCCTTAAATAAAATATTTGCAGCCCTTTTTCCTTTGTTAGGAATCCAACTCATCAGGTCTGATCCACCTACCAGGTCCTCACTTCTAAAACTATTTTCTATGACTTTTGTCTTTATTTTTAGATATTATTTCAGACTTTTAATTTCTCAGCTGACTCACACCTCCCTGTAATTATCTGACCCCTCCTTGTGCAGGACACAGCAGCAGGATATATTGGGACTTCAAATACTCTGTGACTCAGTTTCTTTAAGTGTGAAAAGAAGAAATAGGGTGAATTTGTCACCTAAGATAGCTTTATTTTATCTGACCCACTCAGGTAACAGTACATTGATCATTTGGTTTTTAAGGAAAAAATAAATAGCACTTTTTATTTTTAAATCACCAATACTAGCACATAGGGAAAAAGAAGACTCCTGACAGCTACTTAAGGCAAAAATACACCCAGAAAGAGAAAACAGACACTAGGCCAATGAAGGAAAAAGGATCAGAAATTTACTCTCATTTGTATACTACTACTTCTTTTTTCGCACTGTCCCTTTGTCTTGCCCAAATACTCTCTGTATTTGTTGCTTTTAATTCTCTAGACTCTTCTCCTTACTTTTCCTCATTTTCTTCTTCCTGGATAATATAACATGGTTAGGTGATACAGGAAGAGAGGTAGAAGCTGTCTCATACTAGTTCTACAATTTTTGTCAAGTTGCTTAAATTCTCAGTTTCAATAAAGTAGAGATAATAATAAAGATCTTACAGTGTCATATTTATGAAATGTTAAAATATGTACAACATTTAGCACATTGGTGCTGGTAGGCTCTCAATAAAAGGAAAAGAATATCAATAATTATATGGTAAATAATTTTGAATTTCATCAGAAACAAAATAAATACAATATAACATGGTGATACATTACTTTTCACCAGTAATATTAACAAAGATGAATGAGAGTGATTATGCCCTAATTTTTAAGGTGAAGTGTAATCATGCAGATCCTTGCATAAAAGTAGTATCTAGTAGGATATAATAACTATATCTGTGTTGAAGCAAAGGTGAGGGGAAAGAAAAGTAAGAATTGTAAATATATTTACATGATCCAAGACCACTTAGCAAATTCCTCCAGTTCTGCTTCCAACATGACATAGTTTTTTTCAACTCCATATCCATTGTTCAAACTTTATTAAGAATTAAAAAAAAACTAAATAAACAAAATGAATGTATTGTGTCCATCTACAACTAAAAATATTTTTAAAAAAAGAAGAGTAATTTAATCTGAGATGCATTCCCTCTGTGCCCAGTTTTGAACTGTATATTGTAGTAGATATCAACCTAGAAAATAAAATAACTATTTTTAGAAAAATAACTATTTTTAGATGCTATTCATCTTCATGAACACACCCTTCTGTTCTCTGCACTTATTAGGAAGACAAGATTTCACATTGGAGAGTAGGATCCTACTCTCTAAATAATAGAAGAGGATTGATGAATGGCCAATCGTGGTGTACAGGCTAAGTGGTACAGATTATAGACAAGGAGAATCTGTATAGACCAACCACTCATAAAAAGCTTTGCCTGAAAGACAGAATCTACTAATCCTCTACATAAAAATCTCCTTTCCACTTCCCTATAAATATACCAAAATTTAAATTTGGCATGTATATTTAAAATTCTCAGAAACTTGAGGAAATCAAATAAATAAATAAATGATGTTGCAAAAGCATTACAAAGTTCCTGCCAGTGTATTTCTAGACAGTGTAGCCCTCATATCCTTCCTAAGTCTCCATGGTAGAATAGTCCATAGGGATCATTTTACCATCTGCAACTGTTAATGGAGCATTCTTTGAATACCCACCTCATTTCTAATTGTCATATATCAGTTTCCATAGGAAGAAAGTAATAAGATAGTTTTGTGTGTAAGGCAGTTGCTAGGAAGGTTATTAGACTTAATATCTGTGAAAAGAAGGGGATAAAAACAGGACTGGGCAAAAGTTGTTTGAACATTAGTGCAATTTTAGTGAGACTTAAGCCTACTCTGGGAAATTGTAAAGCTGAGTGAGTCTTCTAAGTTGTTCTGAATCAATGGGATAAGACTAACATTTTATATCCCATGTAGACCAGGCGTTGATGCAGGTCACTCCAGAAATGCAAAGTGTCCTGTGTGAGGTGGTTTCTTAGCAGCAATATCTTGTATAGAAGGCTGGTAGCTGAAGTCCTTATGCTTGAAGCATTCCCAGTATCTGGGGGAGTAAACTTTTCAACTTGGAAGTGGAAATCTGAGTCATCATATTGGACTCTGTGTGGCCCATGTTTTTAATGCTGCATCATTCCAATGCCTCCCTGTGCCCTCAGCACAGAGTTCTGCTGGTCATGTTTATCATGCACATGCCTTTTGTATTTGATGTTACTGGAAAAAGACCCTAAAATATACCTATCTCTGGAAAAACAAGTATATAAGGCACATATAAAAGTCACACTGAGGTCAAAATTCTGAAGTCATCATATCTGCAGCCCAAACTGATCTATATTGATGGAATTCTTTTT
Source organism: Sciurus vulgaris (assembly GCF_902686455.1). NCBI lineage: Eukaryota > Metazoa > Chordata > Mammalia > Rodentia > Sciuridae > Sciurus > Sciurus vulgaris. Next base: position 41,733,539 of record NC_136469.1, on the reverse strand, counting down.
TTTTCCAATATTGACATGATAGATGATAGAGTAGTGGCTCCATGACTGCTTCTCTTTATCATTAATGTGCCTACATGAGTTAGGACCCCAGAAAACAGAAAAATCTTCCCTCATTGCTCTATGTCATGCTTCTGCTGCTTTGTCACATATGTACTTCCAAGATCTAGAACCCAGGAAGGCCCATGACTCCATCCAGAGGGAATGTGTTTTGTTTTTGTTTTCCTATCTACCCTACCTTACACTCCCTACCTACTTCCTCAAAGACACTCCAAAGCTAAGGCCTTTCCCTTCTCTAACCCAAATCACATTTCTTGCCAGACCGTTTAGTCTTCTCCCATGGAATAAGCAGCTCTTTTCTCTCTCTGAACCTTGTGAGGAAACATATCCCACCCATTTGAGCATAAATGGCATTGCCACAGTGTGATGGTCAGCACTGCAGGTATAAAACAGATAGAGCTACTAGGGTCACATGAACCTACTATCTGGCAACTGTGGTTGGAAGACTAAGGATCAGTCAAAATGATCAAATCTATGGAAAACAACAACAACAGTCCTCTTGTAGAGGAGTGCAACACCATTCATTTAGTATTTTAACATGGCATGTTCAAGATGTGATGTTAAAGGGCTGTCAGCCTTGTGGAAGGGCTTAAGCTGGTATTTTTCTCAATCTAGCAAGATGAGAAAGACAGCTGCTTCAGAAAAAGAGCCAAGCTCTTCTGCTAAGGAGCAACATGATGTATTGTTTGTTACTTTTCCTCTCAACCTTAGTTTCCTGGTTGGAAATGGGAGAAAATCTCATTTCATGATAGAATTTTTGTGAGGATTTGATGAAAATAAATAAAGAATGATCTAATATAGTAACTAGCAGATGGCAGGCACTCAGAAAATAGGAGCTTGATTATCACTTCATATGGAATCTGATGGGGCCTGTTATCACCAAAGAGCAAACTATATCCTATAATCAAGGATGTTTAGATTTTTCCATGCTACCTCTATTCCTCTTTGTTGTCTCTAACTATTGAGAAGATGATTCAAATGTTCCCAATTCAGTGTTTCTTTTAAGAGAAAACCAAAATCCGTATTCAAGTTTTTGAGCACTAAGGAAGGACTGTGGTCAGTCACTGAAGTGGTGACACTTTTGACTGCAGCATAGAAATAGCAAAGCAAACATTGAGCCTTAGATTCTGGGTTCCTCCTCCCAGAAGATTACTAGAGTTCAAAGACTGGGTATTATTTTATTAAGGATTTTTTTTTTCCTGCAATGCCAGCATTTTGTAGGTATAATAGTGTGTAGGCACTTTTGAGAGAATAAAAGGCTAACATGACTAAGAGAGGTTGATTCTCAAGTGCCCACAGGGACTTGGCAGGTAACATATTTAAGTGTTTAATTGAAGCAGGTCAGATGTAAAAACAATTTGACAGACAAGAGAAATCCAGGACTGTGGTATTCAGAACACATGGAGGGCACATAATATATCCTAAAGAAAAGCCCTAACAACCGAGGGATAGGAGTATAGATTGCTACCACATCCATATTTTTTTCAAGAAAAGATAAATAAAGGGACTGCTATGTGAAATTTATAATTTTTTAATGTTGTCCTACTAATTCAAAATTTTAAGCTCATTTTTATTCCACTTGTGCAGGTTCTAAATCTTATGTGGAAGAAAAGTAAGAATAAAATCCAAAAATGTCAGAATCTCAACATTCTCATAACATTAGTATGACTTCTGTTTATTAATACTTCTCAGTATTTAATGCACAGAGAATATTTCCTAACTAATTAAAAATCAAGGGTTCATAAGAGTGCTTTGGTCAGGACATGATAATCTGGAACAGTTAATGAAACTCAAGTAAACACCATAAACTCTTATCAAGTTTCACAGCCAATCATTCACATATATACTAAGCTACATGTGTAATTATGAAGGCAGTCTTTTGAAATGAAGTCATCTTTACTGATGCTCTTCACTTCATGAACACAGAATAAAATCTTCTTTATTTCCTTATCTCCAAATCTTTTCTTCATCAATCCTTCCATTGTTACTTCTCATAATTAATGTCACTTGCATCATGTAATCCATCTCTTCTAATTCTAAACTAGAATACATAATCAATGGACATGAAGAGTTTATTTAATCCTTTGGCCTAGGTACAAGGTAGACAATGCAGTAGTTGGTTCATAACAGATAACAGAAGACTGAACCTTGAGTCTATCATCCCTACCCTGAGGAAATAGCTGTGTTGGGAATCAAGTGATAAGATTTCATCCAGGAGGAAGAATAGGGTCGAACATAAAATATCCAAGCTTAAGTGGATGTTCAAAGAAATGATCAAGGCACTATTTCATAATTTAATATTACTATTGACAGTAACATCCTGTTTATTTATAGCAGTTTTCAATGTTCTAAAGATCCAACAATGCGTGGTCTCTGAGAATCAGACAGAAAGGGTCGTATGATAAGGATTTATATATTTACAGAATGATTATTTGGTCTTCATGTCTGAGGCAATTTGCAGGCAATAATGACAATGAGGGAAAATCCATCTACCAGAGGACATACACTTCTGAAAACTTCTGGAAGCACAGTGGTCATGATACCTCGAATATGGCAACAGTAGAACCCAACACAAATTGTTCTGAAGTTTTCAACTGGCCTGCTAGAAAGCTGTATGGAAATCATGGAGTCTCTAAGTAAGCAAAAGGTCTCCCCATGGAGACTGTTCTGAAAGCCACAGAAAGCTTTGGTATTAGCATTGCCAACAACCTGACAGGCCACCATTGTTCTAATGTAATCCTGTATCTACCCACACTCCCAGTAGTTACAAAGTTGGGAAAATCCTTTGTGTCCTTCCTTTGACTTCTAATTCCTTTGCCTTCCTTTGCCTTCCCTTGACTTCTAATTTTTTCATTCATTCTGTAAGTTTAATTAGGTTTCTGAATAATTTTATGGCTACAAAAAAACAAATTAATCTAAAAATCACTAGGAGATACAGCACAGTTGGGATGTGGGTCAAGGGTATTTAAAAATGACTATATACAGAAATCATGAAGGTGGGACATCAGAGAGACCCAAGTAGACACAATTAGAGCTCAGTGGCTAAAATATGCTATTATAGGAGTACAAATAAAGAAACTAAAGGACCAAGAAAATTGAGATTATCTGGATTATCAGTACAAAAACCACTTACTGAAACCAGAGTCTTCAAGACACTACTGTTCTAAAGAACACAACTGTTCAAAAGCCGTATGTGTTCCAGGCCAGTGTCAGTTTAATATAAAGGATCCTGGTATACTGGACTAAATACATGATTTAATTTAGACACTGTCTGAGAGGGTAAGCTCTGTCATATTTCCTCTTCTGGAGATTGTGGACCACAAATTTTGAGATCATCCTACTTAAAAAAAAAAATGACAAATTACATGCAAAATGACCAAATAGTCAATGTTAGCTATTAATTCAAAACCAAAGCACTGCTCAACCAAACGCAGAAGTCAAAGGATCTAGCTTTGTAGACTGTACATACACTAGTAGAAATTAAGGAAGTTGGTATATCACAAACAATCCATAAATTGTATAGAAATATATTCACTTTTCTAATTTGGTGGAGAAATAACATTTGACTTAGGATTAGCAAAAAAACTATTTTTGTGACAATGTAGATTTTGGCAAAGAAATATGTGTCTTTTCTTTTTAATAGTAGTAATTTTGGGTAAGTATAGTTAAATAAAACCAATTAAGTATTTAATGTAAGGATAAACTACCTCTTGTTTCTCAGATTCATTTTTTAAAGTATATCTAATAAAAATAATGTCATATCTGAAATCTGCCAGTCTGCCCATAGAGGATGGCTTAAGAATTTTCTGGGCTTTGTTGAAATCTACTCTGGACAATGAATGTTTCTGGAACTGAATAAAATTTTCATTGATATCTGGCATTTTCACTGTGTACATAAGTCTGTCAGTCTTTCTAGCCAAACAGAAGGAAATGAACATGCTCCTTGGTCCTAGAGATGGAAGACTAATTAAGTTTTCTTTAAAAATGACTGAAGTATTCTGAGATTAATTTTTTCAGTGTTTTGTTTTATCCAGTTCCTATATGATATTAAAGTTATACATCAAAGACAGGAAATCAAGTAAAGCTGAGAATTCTACTGAGAACATCAACTGAGGCCCATAGGATTTGTGTATCAGATTGTAATTCATTTCCCACTTACTCAGAGCTCATTACCATATACTTCTGATAAATAAACTAAATTGTGAAACTCAGAAACTACCAGGGCTGGACAGAAATGCTGCTCAACACAAAAGGAAGCAATCTAATACACCTGAAATGCCAAGGGACTTAAAAAACAAAAGGTCTTTTACATCTGCCATTTTCTTGGAATACATTAATCAAAATCATAAAGACTACATGCAGGCTGAAGATGCTTTTACAAAGACCCAAAATACTTTGCAGTAGAAAAATGCATACTACTATATTTTTTAAAGACAATTTCAAATATATAAAAAAATAAATAAGAGAGATATAAAAACCAGGAACAAAAAGTAAAAGCAATAAATTTTGTCAAATTCATTATCTAGTAAGTGTATGGTAGTAAGAATGGTGATAGCTAGTAAGATACATAAACAGTTGTTTCACTAAGGAAACTAAAAACTGAACATGGCCAGAAAACAAGGTCATGAAATGATATTTTCACAGTCTTACAATGCAAATATTTTGAAAGAAAAAAATGAGATAAGGCAAAACAGCATTTGTAACCAAAAGAAAGCTAAAATTGGGTTTGGGGAGCTTAGTTGGTAGAATGTTTGTCTATAGGCACAAAGCCCTGAGTTCAACCCCCAGCACCATAAAAAAAAAAAAAAAAAAAAAAAAAAAAAAAAAAAAAAAAAAAAAAAATCAAAATCAATTCATAAAAGAAATGAATGAATTTAGCCTGTGTTTTCATAGAGGAAAGGAATTTGAGTCCAGTTTTTTAGGACAGGTGCAAAAATTATAAACTTAATTTATTTAAATCAAATATGGTCCTTGCCTGTGTGGTCTCTTGAAGACAAGTGACTATTGTTTATATGCCAAATTTTGAGAGGAGAATCTTTTGTTTTTAAGTAATGTCATGGAAGCTTTGCATTTGGTAGTGGATTTTTATTTTATTTTTCATGGTGCTGGGGATTGAACCCAGGACTTTGCACATGGTAGGCAATCATTCTGCCACTGAGCCACATCCCAGCCAAACAGAAGAATCTTGGTCAATGCTAGCTCTCTGGTACCTCAATTCTCTTCCACTTTATGTAGAAATTCTCTTTTCACATTTTACAATTCATGTAGTCCCCTCTCCTTCTATTCTCAATATTGGCATTACTTTCTGTAGAGGACTGAATAGTACCCCGTTTACCCATGCCCACCCAGAACCTGAGAATGTGACTTTAGAAATAGGATCTATTTAGTAGATCAGTAGCTGTAATTCATTTAAGATATCAAGAGGAAATCATCCTGAATTTAGGGTAGGCCTGAAATCCTATATAACCATCCTTATAAGAAGATGAAAAGACACAGAGGCATAAGAAATGAGTCCCAAATGATGATCAAGGCAAAGATTGAAGTGGTGTGTTTACATAGGCTAAGAAGTGCCTGTGTTACAATTGGGATCTTAAATTTCTCCCAAAAGTCTGTATTTTAAAGCCTTAGTCCTCTGCTTGGTGCTATTAAGAAGGAGTAGAACCTATACGCAGTGGTGCCTAGAGGAAGTTTGTTTTTTGTTTTAGTCAACTTTGACCAAAAGACCTGACAGGAACAACTAGAGGAAGAAAAGTTTATTTGGGAACTCATGGTTTCAGAAGTCCACAGAAGGCCAACTCCATTTCTCAGGACCCAAGGTAAGGCAGAAGTCATGGCAGAAGTGTGTGGAAGAGGAGAGAAACTGGGAATATGGCATTCAGGAAAAGGAGAAAGAGGGAGAAGGAGAGAGAAAGAGAGAGAGAGGGAGAGTGAGAGAGAAAAAGAGAGAGAGGGAGGGAGGGAAGGAAGGAGAGAGAGAGAGAGAGAGAGAGAGAAACAGAGAGAGACCACTAGGGTGCTCTTTACCAGGACAAGATATAAACCCCAAAGGCACACCAAGAGACACCCACCTCCTCCTGCCAGACACTACCTGTCTAGTTACCAGGTTAATCCCTATCAGGGGATTAATGCACTGATTGAGTTAAACCTCAATCAGTTAAACCTCTTATAACCCACATTTCAGCTCTAAACTTTCTTGCATTGTCTCGTACAAGAACTTTTGGAGGACACACCAATCTACACTGTACAGAGTTCTTCTTTTGTTGAAGGCATGCTCTTGAATAGACTAGTGGCACTCCAGTTCCCATCTCTTTTTCTTTCTGTTCCAGTCATAAGGTGAAGAGATTTACTCTGTCTTCTCTCTTGCCATGATTTGTTGCCATACTTCCAAATCAACAGGGCCAAATGACCATGTACTCAAATCTCCAAAACTGTGAATGAAAATTATTTATTTCAGGTATTTGTTATAGTAATAGAAAGCTGATTATCACAGTCTGAGAACCTCTTTGGACAGGGAGAAAAAGTAAATAACAACACACAAAATAATATCTCAAAAGTCATACTGTCTCACCTGTAAAGTTTATGGACAAAAGTGCAGGTTGGAATGTAAGTAATCACCTTTATGATTATATAAATGATTATGATGTAAGAAAACATCAATTTATTATATTTAGAAATATAATAAATTATATGTAAAAATATATAAAATATAGCAAACATATTTTGGCAGGTAAGCAAATAAATGATATGCCCAATCACACATATCCTCACAGCATGTTCACTGAAACCATCCAGTGCTGCATATTTTTTAGATGATGTAATAAATCTATAATACTAAGTAGGAAATAGATGGGCCTTAATCTATGAACTATAGGAATTATTTTTTATTGGATATTGCATAAATCATCAATAAATAATTAGCTAATTCGTCATAATGCACCACACATTTAAAAAATAGAAGACATTTTCAAAGAAAAATCTGCAATTTACATGTCTAAAGTCAGTTATTTCCACTCTCCCCCCCCCCCCCCAGGAAATGGTCATTTGGATTGAAACTTATATATGTGATAGTAGTGTACACAAAATTTGCTTTTCACCTCTTGCCATTTAATCTGATATCTCAAATACTTTCATATGTTGACTTATTTCCACAACTTTATTTAATAATACCATAATATTCTATCAACTGACAGTACTTTGTGTATTAGTCAGGGTTCTCTAGAGGAATAGAACCAAAAGGATTATAAAGGGAATTTATTAGATTGGCTTACTCAACCAGAAGCATCTGGACAATTCACAATGGCCATCTGCAGGCTGGAGAGCTGAAGAGCTGGAGGAACTGGTAGCTGTGGAATCTAAGATGCTAAATCCTCAGAATAAGAGGGATCCATGATGCTACTCCAGTCTGAGACTGAAGGTCTTTGGAAACTCTGTGGAGAATTACCGGCAGATTCGACTTTGGAAAAGTGAAGGAGAGAGTCTAATATCCTCAGGCAATCACAACAGCAATCAAGAATCCATTCAAGAGGAATCCAGCTTGCATCTGCTACAACTTCCTTGTTCTTCCAACTTTCATTCCATCCAAGATTCCAACCTATTGGAGGGTGCTGAGGACACTTAGGGAGGGTCTTCACTTCGCTATCCCACATGTCAATCATTCCCAGACACACACTTATTGACACACCCAAAAGCCTCTTAATTTTCAGCATCTCTTAATTCAATCAAGTAGACAATTAAAATTAACCTTTACACTTTGACTTAGCTATTTTTCATATTTTTAGTATTAAATTTATTCTTAACTTTTCATTAACTTGTAATTGGTACTTAATGAATTCTTCATACTCATAGGTTTCTTTTTCTTCTTTTGAAGTTTCCTTGGAATCATTCCCAAGAGGAAGTACAGAGTCAGATAACATAAAGTTTTCAATGGTTTGTGATATACAATATCAAATTGTTTTCTAAGAGGTGTATGAAGTCATATGTAATATACCAGTATTTGGGGGGACTTTCCAGCATTAAGATGTTATTAATTTTAATGTTTATGTTAGTATAAAGTTTTCAGAATTGCCTGATTATTGTTTCAATTTGTATTCCTTTGAATAAGTAAGACTGAATATTTTAAAATGATATTTGATATACTGAATAAGTTAAATATTAATTTTTCTTTATTTAAAAAGTAGAAGCAAGATACCTCACAATGCATCTTAACACCAAAAAAATGCTGGAAAAAAGAGAAACAAATTGATTAAAAAAAATTCCTCAGTTTATCAAGCATGCGATATAATCACAAAATCCTGTCATAAAATCATCCATACACATGGAATTATTTTTCTTGAGTTGAATCCTATAATGGGCCATTCTGATATTCTCAATTACACCCAACTATTAAAGAACTCTTTGCTGTATGGTATTTTCATTTAGTTGTAAATAGTCCTATATACTTGAATCATAGAAAAAAGACTCATTCAAATCTTCGTATGATTACCTTCATTCATTGATTCTTCTTTTTGGTTGAATTCACAATAACTAAGAAACAACTCAGAAAATTTTAATGCAGCTTTGACTTTAAAATTGCAATTAAATGCAATACTCTTAGTGTGGCTACTAGAGATAAGATATTTTTATGTGCTACTAGTAAAGCCAATACTTTCTGCTGTTTACTTTATGTGCAATTGTAGTTGGGTGGCTTTTAATCTGTCTGATTCATTGAAGTTCTGTATATCTCCCTGATTTTGACAAAATCTACCTATCTAACTATCAGTAATTCAGGAGAGAAAATGCATACCCACCAAAAGGATATCACACTAAAGACTATTTGCAGATGTCCCAAAATTATTTTTCTGTGTAGTAGGTTTTAACAGAATAGTAAATAATAAATATAATATGCTTATAATAAAGGTCAAGAAATTGAGTTCAAGAGTTGAAAATAATTATTCAAGTGATAATATTACTTTTTCTTTTTTTTCTTTAAAATAGTTTTAAAATGGACTGATAATGAGTTTTTAATACTATTGAAAAGAAGGTAAGTTTATGCACTAAGTATGTAATTTGCAAAAACTGTTCTTTATTTTGGTTTGACTAGATTTCTGTGTATTTTGTCAAATAAAGATGAATTGACTTTTAGGAGAATTGTCAAGTACAACAAAGATAGTTCCTATGATTTTTGGATTGTAGAATATGGTTCCTAGAAAATTTACATTCATTTAGTATTTTACATGGGTTCCTTTGAATCAATTCATATTATTTATAAAGACTGAAAATTTATAGTAAGGAAATAATTCATGAAAGCACATGTATATTTACTGAAAGAGGAAGGAAAGAGAATAAAGGAATAAAGGGAGTGAGGGAGGAGAAGAAAAGAGAAGGAACAAGAGGGAAGGATGTAGTAGGTATTTCACTAAATAAGTAATAAATATAATAGATTATATTAATCTAAATATAATAGATTATATGAATAGCTCAAATTTTAAAATCCAGTACCTTCTAAGATGGTGAAAAATATTTTTCTGTTGATTAAAAAAAAGTAAGTTAGACTTGGGATAAAATGAATTAGGATTAATACTAATTAGATTACTAGTAATACTAAAATTACTATTAATGCTAATTAAATTAATTCTAATTCATTTAATCCCAAGTTTAACTTATTTTTCTTTTTAATCAAGAAAAAAACTCACATTGCTATAAAGAACTGGAAAAAAATTGCCTGGAAAACAATTTTAAATATGCATCAAATATCTTAAAAATGCTGATATCATTTGATGGAGTTTCACTTTAGAAATCTGGCCAAAAGAAAAAAATCAGAGATCAGAACAAATATGTATGTATAAAAATGCCATTTTGTGCCATAAATTGTGGCAGCATAATATTGGAAATAGTTAAAACAGTGAAGAAAGAATCTGATATCATATCTGTGTACATATGTGTATGTATATATACATAATAATTTGTATATGAATGTATATTTATGTTTGTACATTAATATATTTTTTCTATTTCTCTATCATATACATACATAACTATAAAGGAAATTAATAATAAAATGTTGGCTAACTGGTTTTTAAAAAATTCTGTAACATGCATTTCTTTAATCAAAAAATCAAAAACTAATCTAAAATTGAAATTTCAATGTGATGTTATTTTTCTTTTGAAAGCATACTCTTAAAGAAAGCAATTTCTTGCCTGTTCTGAGAATTTTCCAGAATATTTGAACAATAGATTTTTCTATGCAGTTGGCAACAAAACCTGTATTGTTATTTTGGATTTGTAGATTAATTAATCTATAATTTCCTTTCATTTTTATGTCATTTAGATGTTCATCAGATAAATATTCAGAAATTGTTCTATCATGTTATCTGTAAAGTTCAGCAACTAAAATTCAGTTAATTTCTCCATTCTTTTGTGTCCTTATTGATAAAATGAGATGGAATTTGATCATTATGATCAATAAAGAACAAGAATTTTTCCTGTATGTCAGGAATAAGAATTGTTATAAAATGCAAATACAGGTAAATGGTCTGGGAAAAATTTAGGAGGTCTTCTTCTGATTACCTTTGACCTTTCAATTACAGAGTCAAATGAAGTCAAATTAAATTTTTGAAGTTTTCAAATTAAGTCTTTGAATCTTAAACAGATTGACAATTGTATTTCTACATATCTCTAATGCTATTTTATCTGAATCTTTTCTTTTTATATACATATTAACAACTGGGCACTTTTGTAGCAGTGGAACTTACACTACTTAAGTTTTGGAAAAATAAGCCTTTCAGCATTCAAATTACTTAATTGTCTTTCCCATTTGACCTTTCAACACATCAGCAGAATCAAACAGGAAAAATCAAAGGCCCTCTACACTCCTAAACTTGAAAGCATCAGTGAACAGATTTTATGCAAAATATCCTCCCGAGGCTAAAGGGTGAGATCACACAACCTTTCTTTGGCTTCTTAGACACTCTTAATTCTCTATCTTGGTACTTTCTGATAAAGCAGCAGTCATATTATGAATGATAGTACTCTATTGATTTGGAGCTAACTTGTCCATTAAACCATAAGATTTGCATTATGTTAAGTTACTGATAAATTATCCTTTTCTGTTTAAGCATTACTTTATTCACCATAATTATTGATCCCTGAAAGCCATTTTTTGTGCTATAGTGCTTTAACCAAAGTGCTTTAATAGAAAGTTCATTAGTGACCTCATAAAGTTACACACACACACACACACACACACACACACACAGACAAAAGGAAAATAATTAGAAGAGTTAAGTCACATAAATAACAAAGTTAGAATATGCCATACAGTGCTGGAAATCTTTTAATAGACTTCATTCACATATGAACAAGTAATATAAAGAGGAATCTAAAGTGTGTAGATGCTGGGTCCTGTCCAAAATGAAATACAATTCAAGATTTCCTACAGAGATTCCACAGTGATCAGTCATATATCAGACATAAGGAAGTGGAAAAACAATGGTAATGTGTTAAAATACATTTTCAGTAGACCTCAGACCAAGCCCTGGAAATCTACAAATAATGAATTTAGAGGGGAAGAATATGGCCCTGCATAGTACAGTAATTCTTTTTATCTAATAAGGTATAAGACAGACACAAGTGTGTATAAATCATTTTGTGTTGTTCCATTTGTGCCATATGTGGATTCATAGGAGTACTTTGGACATGGTTGATGTCAAAGAGAAGAAATATGATAGCAGTTAGATAGGAAAGGTTATATTCTTTTGTTAAAAGCACGAAGCTCACTTCTTCTAATCTATGATTATGAATTAATCACAAATGGCTGTTGGAATTTTAAAAATTTAGAGATGATACAACTAGAAATTTTGTGCTCAAAAATTCCCATACACTTGCAAACAACATGACTTAGTAGGACTATGAAACAAAATTATTTCAAATTCCAGTTGTTCTAAATTTACCACAAGTAATGTAACAGGAGAAACAAATTCAATTAGTAATGGGAGAAAGTCTTAAGTTTTCATCCTATAGAATATATATACAATGAACAGATTATGCATTAATAATTTTTTAACAATTACAGGTTGCCTGGGGAGGACTCTAGCTGCTCTGCCCTACTTTAATAAGCCACTGGAATCCGGGCCTGTCGCCGTGTCAGCACTTCACCGGGTGGGGGAGATTCACCCTATGGCTCTATTTTAGTCCGAGTCTCTCAATGCCTCCCCTTCTTGGATCCTGGGTTCTGGAGCAACTGGAGATGCAGTCACCCTCTAGTCCACCATCTTGGATTGCCCTGTGGAAAAAACCTGCGGCCGGGGGGCGGGAGGGCAGGTCCACCTGGAGAGGTCTCTGGCTGCCTTGCCCAGGTCCCAGAGGCTGTTTGCGGGCCGGAGGTCACCGCTGGCTTGGGGACTTGTGGCTGGCTCTCGTGGCTCTATTTTAGTCCGAGTCTCTCAATGCCTCCCCTTCTTTGATCCTGGGTTCTGGAGCGACTGGAGATGCAGTCACCCTCTAGTCCACCATTTTGGATCACCCAGAACATTCACTTTTTATCATATTCACTAGCTCTACAGTAAATACTAGAAAGGGACAATATTTATTAGTGATGGTAATTATTTAAAATCTTAACAGCACCTATAACCCTGCCACTCTGGGGAACAAACCTCCAACAAAATGAACACTTTGGGGGCAAAACTATATCCAAACTACAGCATAATCCTTGTCTTATTGCTCATCTTAGATAAAAGATTTCAAATTCTTATCGGGAAAGATAGTGTTAGCCCTAGTTTTGTTACATAAAACCTTTATCATGTTGAGTTATACTCCTTTTATAATAAATTCATTATTGGTTTTATCATGAAAGGATGCTGAATTTTTAAAATAATTTTTCTCCATCTTTTGAGATAACCTTATGATTTTGTTATTCATTCTGTTAATGTGGTGCATTACATTAATTGATTTGCATATGTTGAACCATTCTTGCATACTTGGGATTAATCCCACTTGATCATAGTGTATGATCATTTTAGGTTTTTTTGTATTTGGTTTGCTAGTATCCTGCTGAGAATTTTTGCATCTGTTTTTGCACAGCAAAGGATATAATCAACAATGTGAAAAGGTCACCTATGGAACAGGAGAAAAATGTTTATAAACTATATATCTGATAATCTGATAAATGCCTAGTATGTGTAACATAGAAGACCTTGTACAATTAGATAGCAAAAATTAAAAGGGAAATAATCTAATTTTTAAAATGGACCAAGAGCCTAAACAGACATTTTTCCACAGAAGACATAAAATGCCCAATAGGTTTATTAAAAAGTGTTCATTAATTATCAATGCCACAATGAAATATCACTTCACACCTGTTAGGAAAATAACATTTGAGGACAGTGGAGTTTGTGAGACCAGTAGAGAGTTCATTACTTTGTCCAACAGTGGAATTCTCAAGAGGCCCTGGATCCAGACACCCAGCAGAAATTTGCATCTATTGACAATGGGGTAGGTGAAGCTATCCTCTCTATAGCAGATAATTCACAAAAAAAGTTTAAAAGGTTGGTTGGAACTAAATGCCAGCCACTCAAAATTCACATTTACAACTTTGCATTAGCCCACCCTGGGAAGGTATCTGCCTAGTTTACATGGACAAAACTCCAATTGTCTCTACTGTCTATTGATCACTACTGTTATTGCCCTTGCTTGTTTGCCCTTTTGCAAAGAAGGGCAGGGAAGCCACTGGTACACAATGAATTCACAGGGTACAGACTTCACAACTAAACTACATTCACATGCCAGTAAAGTGAGAGTGCACTTTCCTTCACACAAAAACTAATCCTGCTCAAATTTCAACAATAACACATAGAATGTGGGAGACAAAAACCCCAAACCAATGACGAGGACCCCAGTAAGAATAACTAGGGGAGATATCAATTTATATTCTTGGTCATCAACTCCTTCAGCAAAATCAGAGAACAATTAAAAAATAATGACTTAGGAATACCCACAGAGTTACAACAGTTCTACACAAGTGAATGAAATCAGTAGTTCTGCAGTGTACTGAGAGGTATTGATGATTAAAACCTGGATTACACTGAGTTTACATGTTGAAGAGATAACAATATAGAATTTATTACAAAATTACTACCTACACACCAAAGAACATCCTCACAAAAGAGGAAGGAGAATTCATCTCTGTAAATCCAAGACCACTGAAAACATAGAAACAGGCAAACAAGTGTCCCCCCAAAAGTAATCACACCAAAAGGGAATGCACAGACGTGACATGGGATTAAATGGCAGAGAAATGATTTTCTTAAATGGATTATTAAATGATTAATGAGATAAAAAAATCTAAGAAATGAATGAAATAATTAATGAAGAGAGTAATTACAGGGATGAAAGACCATTTCCATAAAGAGATAGAGACGCAAAAAAAATAATAATAATAATCAGAACTGCTGGGAAATAAAAACACAAATGAAATAAAATTTTCCTTGAAAGTATCACCAAAAGACTAGATTACGTAGAAAACAGAACCTCAGTCCTCAAAGACAGGGTGTTTAAAGTGAAACACCCTTTAAAGTTTAAAGGGAAAACTTTTCTTTATTGGGACAACTTGAAGAGACTATCATAAGAGATCTCAGATAGAAAAGGACATAGAAATACAGGCCAATGGCATTAAGAAACTTGTCAGTTTCAAAGTAGCAGAAAAATATCTAGACCTTAGGAATGAGATGGACATTCACATATAGTAGTCATATAAAAGCCAAAAACAAGATTAAAAAAGAAACTTTTTTATTGTAGAAGCCCTTAGATTTATTCTTAATTTCTGAGGCTATTGTGAATGGAATAGTTTTCTTGATTAATTTATTGGCAGATTCATTATTATCACAAGAAAGCTTTTGACTTTTGTATGATCTTGTATCCTGGTATTAACTGAATTTGTTTATTAGATCTAGAGGTTTTCTGGTGGAGATTTGTTGGCTCGTGAAGGTATAGAATCATGTCATCAGCAAACAGACAGTTTGGCTTGTTTTCCTGTTTGTATTCCTTTAATTTGCTTCTCTTGCTTGACTTTTAAGTTCCAGATAGACACAAATCCAATAATATTGGTTAATTTTAACGTATCCCTCTCAAAAAGAGGCAGGTAATCCAGGTATAAAATAGACAAATACATTTCTGATAAATGATATTATAAAACAAAAGCTATAGAAAATTTTAGGTAAAACACCTTAATTTACTTTCTTTTCAGAAGCTCGTGGAAGTTTTTCCAATATAGCATATTTTAGGAGACAAAGCAAGTCTCGATACCACCAATGATGAGAATCAATCAGGGCTGAGTTCTGTTTCCCCAGATGTGAAGATTGAACACCAAAGAAACCCTGAAAGCCCAAGGCAAGTATAGAAAGCAAGTTTTACTTAAAGGATAGAACAGAGATAGACTTCTCGGTAGAGAAGGGGTCCCAGAGTTCGGTACTCAAAGAAGTGGGGGTGTCCTGCCCCTTTTATACATTTTAGAATTCCTTTGTTCTCATGCTCTCCTTCCCTGCTTATCTTGCCTTTCTCCTTTCCCCATCCTGTGTTTGAAACCAAAAGGTGGACCAAAAGGTGAAGGTGAAGTGATCCAAGGGCAGGAATGAAGTTGCCCAGGAATATGGGCAGGAAGGGACCAGCCCAAGAGACATTAATTAACAACTCCTACAATTTCCTGCAGAGAGGATAAATTTCTGGGGGCAGGTTACCTTAGCAATGGGTTAGAGGAGGAGAGGGAAGAGCTTTTAAGATGTCAGCATTTGATTTCCTTTCCTTTCCAACCACCTCCCATCTTCCCAATGTGACCCAATTATTTTTGTCTACACTGACTACCTTTTGTCCCCCAACTTCAGTCTTACCAAATTCAAAAAATAATTATATTATCCTTGCATCTTCAAAAAAAGTAATTATATTATCCTTGCATCAAATCATAATGAATTGAAATGAGAAACTAACAACTAGAAAACATATAACATAAGGACACTGCACTGAACAATATTCTTTTTAATGAGGAATGGATTGTAAGAAAAATTAGATATATTTTAAATTTCTAGAATCAGACAAGAAAAGTGATACAACATATTAAAATCCCTGGGACACTATAAAGACAGTAATAAGAGGAATATTTATGTATTTATTACCCATGTTAAAAACAGAAAAATTTAAAAAAACTTACACTATATCTCAAGATCCTAAATAAATCAGGAACAAACCAATTCTAAACTACTAGAAGACATGAAATATTAACATCAGAATTAATATCAGAGCTGAGGTTAATAAAATAAAAATTAAAAATAATAAAAAGAATCAATGCAACACAGAGTTGGCTCTCTAAAAACATAAATAAGATTTAAAAACCCCTCTCCAAACAAACAAAAGTAATGAGAGAAGAATCAAGTCAACAAAATAAGAGATGAAAAATGAGATATCATCCCAGATATATCTGTAATCTAGAAAATCATTAAGGACCATTTTGAAAACACATATTCCACTAAACTGGAAAATCTATAATATATTGACAAATTTCTAGACACCTAGGACCTATGCAAATTGAATATGAGAGTATAGAAAACCTAAACAGACCCTTGTCAAGCAATGAGATTGAAGCAGTATAAAAAAGCATTCTAACAAAGAAAAACAAGAATCAGATAAATTCTCAACTGAATCTACCATATCTTTAAAGAAAGTAGGAAATAGGAAAAAGGGAGGGAACACTGCCATACTCATTCTATAAATCCAGTATCACCCAGAGAGCGAAACCAGATAGACACATAGAGCCAGTATCCCTGATGGACATAGATGCAAAAGTCTTTAATAAAATATTAATAAACTGCATTCAAGAGCACAGTAAAAATTATATATCATAATCAAGTTAGATTCATACTAGGAGTACAAGATTGGTTCAATAGACATAAATCAATGAATATAATTCTTCCCATGAATAGAATCAAGGACAAAAATGATAGGATCATTTTAATAGATACAGGAAGACCTTTGGCAAAATTCAGTGTCCATTCATGTTAAAACTACTGAAGAAACTATGGATAGAAGGAACTTACCTCAACATCATAAAGGCTATGTACATCTAACCCAAAGACAATATCATACTGAATGGAGAAAGACTAAAGGAATTTACTCTAAAATCTGGAAAAGAAAAGAATCTCTACAATCACCACTCCCATTCAGTATAGTTCTTGAAACTCTAGACAGAGCATTCAAGCAAGAGAAGAAAATTGAAGAAACACAAGTACAAAAAGAAGTCAAACTATCTCTCATTACTGATGGCTTTTTTTATGCCTATAGTACTCAAACACTTCATCAGAAGACTTCTAGATCTGATAAATTTAGCAAAGTGGTAGAATTCAAGATCAACATACAAAAATCAATAGATTCTTTTTATTCAATAATGAATCCACCTAGAAAGAAATCAATAAAACTACTTCATTCACAAGAGACTAGGAAAAGAAAAAAAGAAAAAGAAAAACTTAGAAATAAATCTAAAGACATGAAAAAATTCTACAAGCAAAATTATAAAACACTGAGGAAACAAATTGAAGAAGATAGAAAGACAATTTTCATGAATATATAAAATTAATTTCCTCAAAAAGGCCATATTACCAGAATAAATCTGTGGATTTAATACAATCCCTACCAAAATATCAACATTTTTCTCAGTAGGAAAAATAGTTCTAAAATTTATATGGAATAATAAAAGAGCCATAATATCCAAAACAATTCTGAACATCAAGAATGAGGCCAGAACCATCATACTACTTGATCTTAAATTATACTATAAAACTATAGTAAACAAACAAACAAAACTGTATGGTATTGTCAAAATAACAGATACAAAGACTAGTAGTATAGACTAGAAAACAAAGGGATGAATCCATAAAATAGAATCATCTGATCCTTGACAAAGGTTCACAAAGCACACGTTAAAGAAACAATAGCTTTTTAAAAAGTGGTGCTGAGATGTATAAACATATGTAGAAGAATGAAATTGGATCCCTCCCTCTCACTCTGCACAGAAGTCAACTCAAAGTGAATGAAAGACCTGGGAATTATAGCAGAAACGGTGAAATTGCTAGAAGAAACAAGGAGCAACACTCCAACATATTCGGTGTGGCCACTAAATTTCTTAATAATACTCTAAAGCTCAATAAATAAACCAAAGGTCAATACATTGAATAACTTTAAATTTTAAAAAATGTTGCTGAACAAAAAATAATTAAGAGGCTGAGGAGAGAGCCTACAGAATTGGAGAAAATCTCTGCAAGCTACTCTGTCAAGAGGCAAATTAAGGAAAATACATAAAGAACTAAAAATAAATTAACACCCCCTAAAAAGACCTAAAAACCCTTTCAATAAATGGGCAAAAGATCTAGAGACATTTATCAAAAGAAGAAATGCAAATGGCTCAAGACATGAAACATGTTCAAAATTCATAGTAGTCATGTAATCAAAACTACATTGGAATTTCATTTCATCCCAGATAGAATGCAATCATCAAGAATACAAAAAATTGTAATTGCTCATGAGGATGTGGGGAGAAAATGTGCACTTATACATTGTTGATGGGACTGTAAGTTAGTACAACCACTATGGAAAGCAGTATGGGGATTTCTCAAAAGACTAGGAATGGAATCACCATACAACCAAGCTCTCTGCCATTTCATTTTTATACAAAAGTAGTAAAATCAGCATACTGTAGTGACACATATATCAATATTTATAAAAGCACAATCCATAATAGCCAAACTTTGGAATTCTCCTAGGTTGCCCATCAATAGATGAATGTTGAAAGGAAATATGGAATATATACATAATAAAATTCTACTCACAATAAAGAACAGTGAAATTATGTGTTTTGCTGGTAAGTAGGTAGAACTGGAGAACATCATGGTAAGTGAATAAGCCAGACTCAGAAATGCAAGGGTCAATTTTTTTTTTTTCAGATGGAGAAATTATAGAGAAAAAAAGGAATAAAAGGGGTCTCTCAAAAGATAGAAGGGAGATTGGCAGAGTACGTGTGGGGAACAAAGTAGGAGGGTAGAGCAAAAGGAAAGGGGAAGAAGAGAAGGATGTGCAAGTATATCATAATGCATTCCACTTTTATATGTAATTATAATGTACCAAGTGAAAATTAATACAAATAGAAGGAAGATCCACAGTTTAGAGGAATTGGCTTAGTTGGAGAAGGGAGGGGAGGTAAAAGGAAAGTACTGGGAAATGAAATGGAGCAAACTATGTGATGTGCATTTATGAATATGTCAGAATGAACTGCACTATTATGTATAACTATACTGCACTAATAAAAACATTTTCAAAAAAACAAAAATATTCAGTGTAAAAATATATTATGGTTAAGTATACTATAAATAATTTTAATGAAACAATTATGATACTCCATACTCATCTGACAATCATTTCAAGATAAGTCAGTTTTACCTGTATATCATTCACTGCGTGTACCAGTTTTATTTTGAAGTAAATATCTGAATTATGTCATTCCTCTTCAGGTATTTTATTGTGGATTCCTAAAGATGGAAACTATTTTAAACATAATCACAGTATAATTATCATACCATAAATATTTAATATTTAACAAAACTTTGAATATATTTCTTAATAGTCAAACATTCTTTAATGTCATTAGACATTCAGTTATTAAGAACAATTATTCTTTATCCCAAAATAGTTTTAGTAATACACATTAAAATAATTATTCATATACCTAGAAGTTACTCTCAGTTCTAAGAAAGCTTTGAAGTAAAATGTAAAGCATAAAATCTCAGGAAGTTAGAAAATCAAAGTATAGTGAAAATATATTTTGTTTACTTTTGATATGAGAAGGCTCTATGAAGACAGTATTTTGAAGTCTATATTGGAAGCAAGAGCACAGAGAAAGAATCCCCATTATGACACATGGATACACAGACTGTCAAAGGAGAAAGTGGATCCAAACATGGAGAAAACCCATCCAGATCCCCAAATTCAAGACTAAGAACAATCTAGCAGGGGTCTACATCTGAAGGAATCTGAATTGTATTGAGCTCTGAATTTGGATATAGCAAAAGCAAAAGCAAAACCCAAATCAATCACTGATCAAAACTATTCGATCCCCAAAACTAATGACCCAAGAGGAGAACTTATGATCATTTTAAGAAGAAAATTATGTATAGACAAAAAGGCATGAAAAAATAGAGAAAAATTTAACAGAAGAAGATCCAGCACTAGAAATAAAAACATGATATTAAAGATGAAGAATTATTTGAATGAACTTATAAACACTAGACAAAGCTGAAGAAAGAATCAGTAAAATTGAAGGCATACCAATAGAATTTATCAAACACACTCACAAAATGGAGTACAAAATGGAGTACAAAATAGAGGATACAGAAGTTTCAGGATAGTATAATTATCTAATATATGCAGCTAATTTTTAGAGTAAACAGGGACAATGGAACAGAAAAAAATATTTGAAGAGATAATGGCTAAGAAATTTTTTATGAAAAAAGCAATAAACCATAGATAAAAGAATTTCAAATAGGAGTGGGAATGTAACTCAGTGGTAGATTGCTTGCCTAGCATGTGTGGGGCACTGGGTTTGATCCTCAGAACCACATAAAAATAAATAAATAAAAATAAAGGTATTAAAAAATAAATAAAGGTATTATGTCCTTCTACAACTAAAAATATATTTTAAAACAAACAAAAACAAGAAGTTCAAAGAAAATCCAAGCAGGATACATATTTTTAAAATTAGATACATCATAATCAAACTGCTAAATGACAAAAATAACATAAAAATGATTTAAAAACAAATAAAAATGAAACATTATCTACCAGTAAAGTTTCAGCAGACTTGTTAGAAATGCATAATGGAAAACTAGTTAATAATGAAGCATTGAGAGCAATCACAGTCAAAACAAATCTTTACTCAACAAAATATCTTGCAAGCATAAAAGCAAATAAAGACTTTTTCAGACACTTGTCTCATAAAAAGTGGATAAAATGCATCTTAGAATACCTGCACTAAGAAATATTAAAGGATGTTCTTCCTTAGGCAAGAAGTATGATACCAGATTGAACTTTTTAGTTGCATTAAAGAATTAAGAGCTTCGGAAGTAGTAAACAAAGGAAACAATATTTAGAACATTTTTATCTGATTTTCAAGTCTTAAAATTATTGTTAAAAATTATTGTAATAATATATTGTGATACACTATATATATCACTGTCATTGGTTTTATTATATATGTATATACAAAATTATAATAAGTGGGTATCATTTAGTACAAAAAAATTACACAAATGAATATATAATCACTAACCATGATAAATGTCATCAAGGAAATGTTAGGGTTTTTCAGGGGCTAAATTATTTGTGATTTTATAGCACATGCTAAGATTCTTATAATACAGCAAGATCATGAGAAAGTCATCTAGAAATGTTAAGCTAGGAGTTCTAGTAAAATTTTCCTTTTAAAATGGTCACTCTAGGGGCTGGGGGGATAGCTCAGTCGGTAGAGTGCTTGCATTGCAAGCACAAGTCCCTGGGTTTGATCCCCAGCACGCCCCGCCCCCCCAAAAAAAATTAGTTACTCTCTGAATATCATATGATAGTGCAAAATGAATTCAAGAGACAGCAATTAAGAGACTTTTCTCCAGATTAAAAAGCAAACAGTAAAGTTTTGGCCTAGAATGGATACAGGGAAGAAGGGAACACGTAGACTCTTCTGACATTTGAGAGGTTAAAAAAAGCAATGGAGCTAGGGGTAAAAAGGTAGCACCAACATTTCTCTTTTTCTTCAGGTCATGCAGGACTATTCTGGTAAAATACAGGCAATTTCCCAAGGGGAAAAAAAAAAAAAGTTAAAAGAGTATTCAGAAAACACTACAATAATTCTTCATTAACTTAAAATTTGAGATACAGAATACAACTTAATTTCATCTAAAACAAACAGCACATTAGGAGCCTAGTATAGATATTTTCAGATATTTAAATTCCTCTTATTTGTCTAATCCCTGGTTTTGTGTTCTGAATCAGGTCATTATTTATGAGAACAAGTAGAGTTATAAGACTTGTAACTGTAAGTACAGCTATGTAAGAACTATTCAACTAAATCATTTTTAAATAGTTTATGGTAGTTAATCTTTAATGACAAGTTAGCAAACCATAGCATTGGTTTGTACAACCACGGAATTTAAATTCTAAAATATAACTTGCTATGTGGATATTGATTTTTTTTTTATAACTCCAAATTGCCTTGACATTGCAAAAAGAGAATCCAATTATTCATCCTGTTTTCCCTGAATTTATTTCTGCAGGATCTTTAAAATATAGAAACCAAAAATTTGGAGGCATAAAATCTTCTTTGGCATTCAGAAATTTATATCTAGACTGCTTTCTTGTTCTCTCTCTCTCTTTCTCTCTTTCTCTCCCTCTCTCTCTCTCTTTAAAGAGAAAAACAAACAGTATACTGATCATATGGGAGAAATTGTTTATATTTTTATTTTTTGTTTATTCTAATTAGTTATACATGACAGTAGAATACATTTTGATACATCATGCATAAATGGAGTATAACTTCTCATTCTGCTGGTTGTATATGATGTAGCTACACAGGTTGTGTAGTCATATATGCAAACATAGGGTAGTGATGTCCAATTCATTCTACTATCATTCCTATCCCCATACTCCTTCCTCTCTCTTCACTCCCCTCTATCCATTGCAAAGGAATTTTATACTTTCTCTCTCTCTTTATTGTGAATTAGCATCTGCATATCAGAGAAAACATTCAGCTTTTGGTTCTTTGGAATTGTTTTATTTCCCTTAGCATAATATTCTCTAGTCCATCCATTACCAACTAATATAATTTCATTCTTTTTTTTTAAGAATGAGTAGTATTCCATTGTGTATGTATACCACAATTTCTTTATCCATTATCTGTTGAAGGCACCTAGGTTGGTTCCACAGTTAAGCTATTGTGAACTGAGCTCTACAAACATTGGTGTGGCTGTGTCACTGTATTTTGAGTCCTTTGTGTATAAACTGAGGAGTGGTGTTTCAATCAGCTTTTTCACTGCTGTGACTAAATGACCCAACTCGTACAACTGTAGGGGAGGAAGAGTTATTTGAGGGCTCACAGTTTCAGAGTTGTTAGTCCCTAGAAGGCCACTCGATCTTTCAGGACTTGAGGTGAGGCTGAACATTATGGGGAGAAGAGTGTGGTGAAGGGAACCAGTTCACATGGTGATCAGGAAGCAGAGAGAGTTTGCACTTGTCAGGTACAAATATATACCCCAAACCCACGCCCCAATTCTCCCTCCTCTAGCTAACTTCAGTTCTCACTCAATCCCTATCAGGGGATTAAATCACTGATTGGGTTAAGACTTTTACAACCCAATCATTTCTCCTCTGAACCTTCTTGTCTCACATGTGAGCTTTTGTGGGATACCTCACAACCAAACCATCACAGATGGGTCAAATGGTGGTTCCATTCCAAGTTTTCTGAGAAATCTATGGGAGAAATCTTAATCAGAGTTAAATCAAGGCAGTGACATAGAACGCTGGCTTTTATAGTTTCTTCCTTTCTCTCAAATTTTTTGGATTATCTAAATCTACCAGTATGATTTTAAATTACAGAGACATGATGAGTACCAACAAGTAATGGTGATTTTCCTTATGTCTGAATAAATTTCATCCAAAATAAGAACATTAAAACAAAGAGGAGATATGAGTATGAGAAAAATATTTTGTTTTCAATTTTTTATTCATTTATTTATCTTTGGTAGTGGGGATTAATCCCCAGAGATACTTTTCCAGTGAACTGCATCCTTTTATTTTTTTTAAATTTTGACACAGGCCCTTGCTGAGTTGCTGACAGTCTCGCTAAGTTGCTGAGAATAACCTCAAACTGGTCATCCTCTTGTTTCAGACTCCCAAGTCACTGGGATTACAGGTGTGTGCCATCATACACAGCAAGAAAAATATTTGCATTAAACATTCAAAGATTATAATGTTAATTTAATTTTTTTAAATATGACAATAATGAGTTTTAATTGCAAAGACATTTTCTGAAAAATATCTGCTACTGCTTGTGGCTCCACATGATAGAATAAATTACATATACACTTTATTTTCCTTTCTGTACAGTCATGCTGAAATGTCAGGAAAATGTCTGAAAATATAGAATATCTCTGGAGGCTCTGGATGTAGGAGAGAATGTTGCAGGGATGATAGCTTGTCTGTCCAGTAACTCCTCAGGGGAATATCAAGCTGTCATTCACTGGGGAAGAGAGCAAAAAAAGACTATGAAAGTTATGGAAGTTATTTCAAAAGGATCACAGTAGAGTTGATTAGAGTATTTGTAGATATCATAGTAAAAATGCTAATGGCACACACATGCTCCAACTACCCTTCACAGAAGACACCAGTCCACATATCTTATTTCCAGGTTAAAGAGCCAGGATATCATAAACCAGGAAAGAAGTGGCCATTTTAATTTTCCTTGAAAATTATCCTTTTGTGTAGATTTTCCCACTTACCATTATAGATTCATACTTAGTACTCACTGGTAAATTTTTTAAACACTTGACAAGTAAAGATAGATATATTTGCTTTGTCACCCCTAGTGTTCCTGATTTACATTTCCCCCTCTTTGTGTTTTATTGTATTCGCTTTTCTCCCCTTACACTTTCAGATAATAAAAATCTTGATATAAATAATAGATCCTGTGAATTTAACCCATTAAATATTTCTCAAAAACTTCCATTTTCCTTCATCCTCACCAATATCATGCTTGTCCAAAATGCCATCATCCTTTGTGTGGCACCAGTGAAATCCTCAAACAACATTACCAACGTTCTACCTGACCTTCCTCCAATTCCTCCTCCACACTTCACGCAGAGCCACCATCACAATAAAGAAATTTTGCTCCATCTCCATTCCTGCTTCAACATTTCATTTCCTTCCAATTTTGTACTCATAGGAAAATGTCAAAACTCTAAGATGACTACAAATTCTGTGCAGTCAGGACCCCACTGACAGCTCATCTCCAGTCCCCTTTATTAATAAATTTCTATTAAATATCTTGGGATACATTCTCTAAATTTTTTATCTTTTTCTCACATTGCTAGATCTCTGACTTTTTGGTTACTGTTGGAAGACTTCTTTGACTTTATCTTCTTTTTTTCAGGGGTGAGTACTAGGGATTGAACTCAAGGACACTCAACCACTGAAACACATCCCAGTTCTATTTTGTATTTTTTTTTATTTTAGAGACAGGTCTCACTGAGTTGCTTAGTGCCTGCCTCACTTTTGCTAAGGCTGGTTTTGAACTCGTGATCCTCCTGACCCATCCTCCTGAGCTGCTGGGATTATAAGCATCACCACGCCTGTCCAACTTTATCTTCTTAACATTTTTTTACTTATTACACATTTTAATATTTACGAACACTCTGATTATCCCTGAATATTTTTTTACTCTACGTATTTTATCATTTTTTGTAATTTTTCTTCTGCCCCATGCATTGTATCTGTTTTTCTTAAATTCCATTTTCTACTGATTTGCTTTTGTTTTTGTATTTAATCCTGGAGATTTCTCTCAAATATATTGATTATTTTGGTTTATTAATATCTAAGAGATACTACCAGACAGATTGGAAGTTCTGCATGAATGGGCACATTTTGTTTAGTGGAACCCAGCCAACTTGTAGAGATTTCCCCAAATGTCAGCTAGCCATATGTCTTTCCTCAGCAGATATACAATTTATCCAAGGAAGAATGTGCCCAGTAAACTTTAATCTAAGAGCAATATTGTGTCAAAAGTCACAAATCCAAATGGCATAAGAAAGCTAGTTGGTCTCACCATTCAGTTTGTGTTTTTTCATATAATAACCTAGTTTTTGATAAGGCAATTCTTACTTATATTCTATTATGTCCTTAGTTCCTGGACTGGGCTCTCCTGGTTCAATGTCCTCAAAGAAACAACAAAAAATAAACAAACCAAAACCCAGATTGCTGTCCAAGTAAGGGAGGGAGCAGTTTCTAACTGTATAGTATGCAAGCAGAGACCACAGTCTCTAACTCATCTTCTTTGATTTTTTGAACACTCTTCTTTTTAGACCTTTAATTCATACCTTTAAATTTTTTCATAAAATCACCACTACTTTTGTAGCAAAGAAAATGTTAAAGGAAGTCATTCTGAATTTTTCTTATGATTTTATTCTAAGACTGACATTGTCTTTATAATCAATAATCATTCAATGGGATTTTTCTCCCATTAAATGTACTATGAGGTGTTAGAATATATTATAAGCATAGACGATGTCTTGTTCCACTTGTTTCTTTAAGCAGTAGAAATAACAGATGCATTTAGGTTTAAATAACTTAATTAAAGTTGTTCAAGCTAAGATTTTATATCTGAAGAATCAACATGGATCATGGAGAAAAATATGACTGGGAACAAAATGAGCTATATATCAATTCTCACTTTTCCAAAATGTTGCACCTTTAGACAGCTTGGTTGACTTCCCTGGACTTTAGTTTCTGCATCTACACAATGATGAGATTGTATTAGGATCTCTAAGTTTCTTTCTCCTTCTCATATCATAGCATTGAGTATAGTGATGTCACTGAGCACCCAGTAATATGTAATAACAGATGAAAATACCTACTGTATTTGCATTAACATTTGAAGGAAGTTTTGGCTCCTTTCAAGTAATTGACTGAAAGGTTAATTACAAAATCACCCAAAGATAGAAATTTTATACTCATTACCATACTTGTTTAAAATTGATATGATCTTCTGTCCCTCTTTAATAGTTTGATTTTTTTCTTAATACTGCCAGGGTTAGGGTTCTTTCTAAATAATTTCATATATTCCTATAGTATTTTACAGTTCTCAATGCATTTTACCTATATTTTCTATCTAATTGTCATAATGACATCAAGAAAGTTGGGAAAATTGGCATTATTTTCCCAAGTGGTAATATAAAGAGTTTCTCAGTGTCACAAAGACATTAAATGGCAAAAGCTAGAATTTCTAACTTCAGATGTGATTTTCATACTTTGTGCTGCTTTTACTACTGGATAGGTTCAGAAGATAAGCACACTCTCTTTGTAAGTAGATATAGCTGAATAATCTGTTAAAGGCCCCGATAAAATAAAGATTATGAGCTAGTAAGTACTGGATCCAGATCTCAGAGTATTTATTCCTAGTATGACTTTCAGATTTCAAAGATAATTTTCACTTCATAACTTAAATCTACAAGTTTATCTATAGTTCTGTGTTGGAAGAAGTCACTCTATGTATATAATAGTCCACAAGATTCTGACTCTCCTTTACAGTTAATGCTATTATTGCTAAAATTATGAGTTGTCCCACAATTATTTTAGAACTCTTTCATATTTGAAGTGGACATCACACTTGGAACAAAAAGTACCTTTAGATTAGTTATTTCCATCCAAACAAAGCAACATGGAGTTAGCCTTTGTAACTTCCTAGTGCTCTAAACTTCAAAGTAATACTAACCCACTTGTTATGTAGGGTAGCTCATGCAGATTGCAAATTGTCAGGGCCCTGGGTGTTTCTTTCCTGCCACTAACCTCTGGATTTGAAAGAGTATATCCTCTGTTCCCTCAGTTATTTCCATTAGGCTCTAAAAGCACACAGATAATCTTGAATTGTCCACAAGGAATGTCCATGTAGCATCACCTTCATTCCAACAGATGTGACCTCTGCCTCAGAACAAAGTTCTCACTTCTTCAGAAATGAGTCATTTGAGAATGCATTCCTCCACAGAGTTTAAGCTGTCAACATCACAGAGATGTATTTGGATCCAGAATTCACTGAAGCAAGTGATGAATTGAAATGGATCATTTCATTCCATCTCCTGTGAATAATTCTCAACCATAACTTAGAGCCTTGAAAAATCAATCTTTTCCATAATCAAATGGAAAGAAGTAGATAAAATTGTAAAGTAAAATTTTAAATTTTCATCCTGTGAGTTTGCTTAAGTAATTTATTGGCTTCTATAATTTCTTTCTAGATTTATGCCTGATAAAAGGACTAAATACAATTCCTCTACTAATAGCATCCAGCCTCTCTTTCTTTCCAAGCCTCTACTATGCTTCTACAATGAAAGCATCAGCACATGCAGTGTACTCCTCCTTCATATAGCAAAATACCTGTGTGATTTACAAAATTCATGTCCTTGTTTTCCAGCAAAAGTTACTTCCCACCTCCCTGGCTCCATCTGGATTATTTTCCCATCTCTCAGTAGATCTCTACTGAGAGTAATTTGACCATTTCTTGGGTCAATTCAACCACATTCAAACTGTATTGACCTAAATGAGTATTTTCCAACCTGTAGTTGATACCTCATTTGTGAGCCATACCTTCAATACGATGGACAGCAAGCAATGATTTCTAAGTGAATATCAATAAAAGTATCAGAGTGAATCAGCATAAATAATATGTTTTGCTGAGACTTCCTTAGTTTTGTATAAATGTATATGTGTTTGGTGGGAAGCGATGGAATTTTTTTTTTTCCTATGCACTTAAATGGAAAGTTTGAAAGGTGGTAGTTAGAATAAGAAATTCAAATTTTTCAAAGAAAAATCAGGATGTTGATTGTAAATGGAAATAGGCACTAAGTAGTGACCAAAATATAAATATATACTATAAAGTACTTATTTGCTACTGATTCATTTATATTTTTTCTAACATGCAAATTATTTGCTCTCCCTTAATAACTATAGTTTGAAGACAGAATTGGGGACAGACAGTTAGTATAGAAATAGGGAATTGGGTCAAATGGAGGAAATGGCCATGAAAGCCACTATCTGCCTCTGGAAGTTGGAAACTGTCCCTGGGAGAATGGAATGTCAAGGATCTCCAGAGCCCATTGATTAGCAAATTTACCTGCCCTGGTCAGGGACTACAGGCAAGGAGTTGCTAATTAATGCCCCCTGGGCATTTACCTGGTTGAATCACTTTGGCCCTCCCCCTGCCCATCCATTTCTCACTTTTTGCATCTCACCTGCAAACCTGGGCCTAGTCACTTAGGCTGGAAGGAGAGAGAAGCAGGGAGACTGG